>NC_137014.1:32314214-32356714 GCF_032717465.1 Coenobita brevimanus | reverse complement strand
CTCTCTCTCTCTCTCTGGCACTTTTTCCTCACATAAATTTCTCTCCGTGTCTCCCTCCCTTCCCCATCATTGCACCTCATTTCCTCCTTTATTCTTCCTCTCTCCCTCTCTTCCCTCCTTTATCTTCTTGCTCTTTTTTTTCTCTCTGTCTCCCCACTCATCTTCTCACACTCTCCTCGCTGACATTTTACTTCCGTTCCAATGTCTTTTTACACCAGTGCTCGCGAAATGTGAGAGAATGTTAGCATTTTATTCGACGTGTGTGTGTGTGTGTGTGTGTGTGTGTGTGTGTGTGTGTGTGTAGTCTGTCTGTCTGTCTGTCTGTAGCCAAAAAAAAAAGCTTGATTTTTTTTTTACATTTAAACCGAAACTGGTGGAGGGGTAAAGGGTCAGTCAAGAGCTAAAGTACTGTACTGTTTCTTAGAATAGTAAGTCAAAGGTCAAGATCGCAGGCTAAGTTAATGTCTGACCTAGTAGGGTTAGTTTAAAGTTTTTATCTCATTTAAACCAAACTTGGAGTAAGGGTTGAGAGTAAGGCAAGAACATAGTGCTTTGTTTTTTTAGGACAAACTGTCAATGTTCAAGGTTACAGCAAAGTCTAAGGTTGACCTGTGTGTTTGTGTGAATAATAATATGAATATGAATGTGAATATGAATAATGATAATAATAATAATAATAATAATAATAATAATAATAATAATAATAATAATAATAATGATGGTAATGATAAGAATAATAATATTGATAACAGTTTTGATAATATTAATAATAACTAGAATTCAGAAATTGTTAAAGCAATATTAAAAGAAACTTCCAAATGACAATGACACATTCAAGATTGGAATGCCAAAAAAAAAAAAAAAAAAAAAAAAAAAAATTCACACTTGTACATCAGATATGGTGAACGGTGTTTGAAATTTACACAGTATTTTGATGGTAGGTTTAAAAATCGTCAACAAGCGTCAAAGAAAATTGACTCGCCATAACTGCTTTTATGAAAGCTTAAAAAGTAGACACTCTTAGGATGCTGAAAATACTTTTTTTTTTTTTTTTTAATAGCTGTAGACCTAATATTACGGAACTATTGGTATGACTCAAAATTTTTTACAGATTTTGACCTCTGACCCTAAGATCAAGGTCAAGGTCATCATACTATACAAATCATGTTCACTCATGACCCACAACATTTCCAAGAGTCTGGTCAAAAGCGGCTAAATACTTTCTAATTTAGCACTTTCAGGCATGAGGCAGCCATTTTGAGTTACCTTAATATCTCAAAAAGTATTTGTTTGATCTCAGTATCAATACCCAGGTGCACTAGTATATGTAGACGGCTACCTACTGGAACATTTACAGTGCAATTAATTCAGTAGTCTTGGCTGCGAAGGAGTGCAAAAAAAAAAAAATGACAAAGGAAGCGAGCACTAGGAAAAAATAAATGTGCCAAAAGAGAGACTGCAACCAAGATACTTCAATCCTGAAAAATTCAAGTCTCTATCTCGATCGGTCTCGGAATGCCAGCCTGCTAGAGCTTCCACCCCCCCCCCCCCAGAAAGAAAAAGAAATAACTTCTGCAGGATCAATAAGACCTCCACAGAATGTGGAGTTCTTAATAAAAGGTGAGCAGATGGAGAAAACACTTTAAGGAATCGTGAAAAATAGAGAATGAAAGTACAGAAATGCGAGTATAAGTGGCTAAGGAATGACTGGGAGAAGGAAGGAGATGAGAAGGGAGAGCGAGATCAATAGGATGAGGGTAGCGAAAGCAATGAAGAGAGTTAAATGGAGAAAGCTCCAGTAATTGATGGAGTGTGTTGTGAAATGCTGAAGCACAGGGGAGAAATAATAGTAGAAGGGATATGGATGATGCGTTAATTTCCCTGGGAGGAAGATAGTGTCCTGGAGGACTGCAAGTCAGGTATAATTATTCCTCTGCACAAAGGAAAAAGGGAAAAAGGAGTGTGTGTAATCATAGGGGCATTTGTCTTCTTACTGTAGTGGGACAAGTATATGGTAGGGTACTCACTGACAGAGTTAAGGAAATAACAGAGGAATTAGAGACGAAGAGGGAGGTTTTAGGAAGGGAAGAAGTTGTTTAGACCAGTTAGTCATAGTCATCCTAGGGTGTTTAGTGGAAAAGTTTCTAGAGAAGGGGAGGAAGTTGTATGCTGCCTTTCTTGGATTTGGAGAAAGCATATGACTTGGTGGATAGACAAAGAATGTGAAAAATACAAAAAATATGTGGAATAAATGGAAAGCTGTTAAATGCCGTGAAAAGCATGTATGAGGGCGCTAGGGCTGCAGTGCGTGTGGAAGGTTAACTGAGTGAATTTTTCTATTTGAATTTTGGATTGAAACGGATGAGTCATATATCGTCATGGTTGTTCAGTTTGTATATGGATGGAGCTAAAAAAAGAGATGCAAGGTAGGGCAGTGGATGTTGGAGAGGCATTAATGAGAAAGGGCAGCGTTTGGAAAATTCCAGTTCTGTTGTCTGCAGAAGATACTGTACTGTTAAGTAAAGATGGAGGGGAACTGTAAGGATTGGTGAATGAGTCTGGGAGAGAACATAAGAAAAGGAATCTAAAGGTGAATGTAGGGAAGATTAAAACTGTGGGCCAAGAGGGAAATGAAGTCACCGAATGCACAGTGAGGCTGGATAGTGAAGAAATTGAAAATGTGAGTGCATTTAAATACTTCGGAAGTGTGCTGAGTAAGGATGAAAGTTTAGAGGATGAAGTGCTGGAATGAGTACAACAAGGAAGAATTGTTGCTGGTTCCCTGAAGAGCAGTGATGAGAAATAGGGAAGTGAGCATGGATGTAAAAAAAAAAAGGCACTTCATGACAGTATTGTGATATCAACTCCAACGTATGGAAGCGAAGCTTGGACCTCGTTGAAAGGACACAAGACAAGAGTGGGAGCAGTGGAAATGAATTATTTGAGAGGAGCATGTGGAGTTACATGAAGAGACAGACTGACAAATGAGTTAGTGAAGGAGTGTTGTGACAGAGAGCATTAAGAGAAATACACTGAGGTGGTTTGGCCATGTGAAGAGGGTGGAGAGTGAGAGACTAAAGAGGAAAATGTATGTGAGTGAGGTAGAGGGGAGGAGAGGGAGGGGGAGACCGAGGATGAGATGGAGAGAGATGAAGTAGAGGATTATATGAGTCTGACAGAGGGGAGTGTACGAGTAAGCCGGGAGAAGAGCATCGAAATGGCAGGGGACAAGGCGACATGGGGGCGATTTGTTTCTGGCCACCTCCTGCTGGGTAAAAGAGTCTGTCTACTGTATAGTTGCTACTGCTGCTGCTGCTGCTGCTACTACTACTACTACAACTACTACTACTACTACTACTAATAATAATAATAATAATAATAATAATAATGATAATAATAATAATAATAATAATAACAAAATGAGTTTTGATCCAATTACAAACGAACTTGGTGGAAGTGTTGGGAGTCACCCGATGGGCTGACCTATTTTTGAAACAGCATGTAAAAGGTTAAGGGCACATGGCAAGATCAAGTTAGATTGTTTTTATTCTATTTATACCAAGCTTCCTGGATGGTTTCATGGTACGGCAGTATTAAAGGAATCGAATATAAGAGACAGTCAAATGTCAAGGTAACAAGGAAAAGTCAAATGTCTAGGCCACAGGCAAGGTAAGTTCAAACCACATTGATCATTGATCCCATCTGGATCCGGCTTGGATGACGGGGTAAGGGTCAAACATGAGTGAAATAATTCAGGTCTGAGAGCAAGTAGTCGAAGGTGCAGGTCACAGGGTAAAATCTTCTGTACTGCTCCTAGATCAGTTGGTGGGTGGCAGATACACTCTGAACACTCCTTTTTATATCACCGTACTCGTCCCCTCTGTGTATATAAATAAATAAATAAAATGCCTATCAATCTATCTATCTATCTATCCATCTATCTATATATATATACGTACAGTACATATCGATGTATATCATATCAGCCAAGATACCTCAGGCTATTATGTTCGACTATAGGAAATCCCCGGATTTTAATCTCACACACACACACACACACACACACACACACACACACACACACACACACACACACACACACACACACGAACGCATAGACAGATAGACGGAGAGATTGATAGAAAGAGATACAGACTGGTAGGTTTCATAATCTGCTCCTTAATCTCTGTCTCGAGCTTTTTTCGTGCCTCAGTTTCCCTTTCTTCTCCACACCCTTCTCCCCTTCCATTCTCTACCCCTTCCTTCTCCCTTTTCGTCTTTTCTTTCTTTCCTCATCCTTCTCTCCTCCTCTCCATTCCTGCATTTTTCCACCTCCTTCTCATTCCTCCTACTCTCATTCTATATCCTTCTTCCATATTTCTTTCTTCTTTTCTCTTTTTTTCGGTTCTCTCCTCACTTTCCATAATTTCTTTTCAGTTCTCTCATCTATCTCCCTCTTCTCTCCTGTCTCCTTGAACTCTCTTTTCCTCCTTCTCTCCTTCCATCCCTCTGCCTTCCTACTCCCCTCCCCTTCTCTTCTCTTCCTTTTCTCCTTTTCTGAATTTACTCTCTCTCTCTCTCTCTCTCTCTCTCTCTCTCTCTCTTCACTTTTCTTCATCTCCTGTTTCCCTTTCTCTTTCCCTCCCATCATTCCCTCCCTCCTTCCTTCTGTCCTATCCTTGCGTTTCCCTCTTCAAAATCCTCTATTTCTCTATTCCTCCTCCCCCTCCTTATTTACTTCCCTCCCAGCCATCCCTCTCTCCTTCCTACTCTTACTCCCTCTTTCCTTCCCTCCCTCTTTCAGTTTTCATTGTACCTCTCTCTCTCTCTCTCTCTCTCTCTCTCTCTCTCTCTCTCTCTCTCTTACTTCCCTCTTTCAGTCATTTCCAGGCCTCCTCCTTTCTCTCCCTCCTTTCTTTGCATCCTTCCCTGCCATCCCTCCCTTCCCTTCCGTTCTCTCCCTGCCATACCTCCATCCCTCCATCCTTCATCCTTCCCTTCCTTTCTCTCCCTGCCATACCTCCATCCCTCCATCCTTCATCCTTCCCTCACTCCCTCAAATAATTAACCCCAGTCCGCGGTAAGAGGATTGACTCACAAATTGGAAGATGGAGGGAAGAAGGAGGAAAGAGGGAGGGACGGAAGAGGAAAGAGGGAGGGGTGTGGAAGGAAAAGGGGAAGGGACGAAGGAGGGGAGGACGAGGAAAGAGGGGAAGGATGAAAGAGGAAAGGAGGAAGGCTGACGAAAATTATGGAAGGAGGGAAGAATATGAGATGAGGGAAGAAAAAGGAGGGACGAGAAGGAGAAAAGGAGGAGGCAGGGACAGTGGGAGGGATGGAGGGAGGGAAGAAAGAGAGGAAGGTGGGGAAAAATGAAGAGAGGGAGGAAAGAAGGTAAAGAGCGATGGGACAGAGAGAGAGAGAGAGAGAGAGAGAGAGAGAGAGAGAGAGAGAGAGAGACTGGGCGTAAATATAGAGGGAAAGACACAGGGAGGGAAAAAGATAAAAAAAGTTACGTAGGTAGATAGATAAATAAATAGACAGATGGATAGATAAATAGTAAGAGAGAGAGAGAGAGAGCAACTAAATCAATGCCAAAATAAGACAGCGCGAGAGGAGATTAAGATAAAAATGCGAGAAAGTTTTGTGTGTGTGTGTGTGTGTGTGTGTGTGTGTGTGTGTGTGTGTGTGTGTGTGTGTGTGTGTGTGTGTGTGTGTGTGTGTGTGTGTGTGTGTGTGTGTGTGTGTGTGTGTGTGTGTGTGTGTGTGTGTGTGTGTGTGTGTGTGTGTGTGTGTGTGTGTGTGTGTGTGTGTGTGTGTGTGTGTGTGTGTGTGTGTGTGTGTGTGTTTAAGAATTGTTAATCTCTCTCTCTCTCTCTCTCTCTCTCTCTCTCTCTCTCTCTCTCTCTCTCACCTTTCGAAGATATATAATATTCTCATTAATTTTCATACACATTCATTTCGAAATCAGGACCCATTCTCACTCTCTCTGTCTCTCTCTTTTTCTCCCTTCCACTGTCTTTAATCTCTCTGTCGCATCCACGCCCACCTTCTCACTTTCTCATATTCTTTAATTTTTTCTCGTTACTCCTCCAAACTCTCTCGCCTTTGGTTGGAATAACATTTGTTTCATTCTCTCTCTCTCTCTCTCTCTCTCTCTCTCTCCTTCTTCTTCTTCTTCTTTTTCTTCTTCTTCTCCTCCTCCTCTTCCCCTCCTTCATGGCAAATGAAATTCAACATAGAAAAATGTAAAGTACTTTATCTATCTATCTATCTATTGCCAGACGCCTCAATCCCGTTTGGGGTGGCCACAAACAAATTGCCTCCAAGTCGCCCTGTCCCCCGCTATTTCACTGCCCTGCTCCCAACTCACACCCCCCTCTCTCATATACCTCTCCACCCCATCCCTCCATCTCATCCTCGGCCTCCCCCTCCCTCTTCCCCCCTCCACCTCACTCACATACACTCTCTTCGTCAGTCTTTCACCCTCCATCCTCTCCACATGGCCAAACCACCTCAGTGTGTTCCTCATAACGCTTCCTATCACATCCACATCCACACCACAACGCTCCTTTATATCCTCATTCGTCAGCCTGTCTCTCCACGTGACTCCACAGGCTCCTCTTAAATAACTCATTTCCACTGCTCTCACTCTTGACTTGTGTCCTTCCAACAATGTCCAAGCTTCACATCCATACGTTAGAGTTGGTATCACAATACTGTCATGTAGTAACTTTTTCACTTCCATGTTCACTTCCCTGTTTCTTATCACTGCTTTCAAGGAAATAGCAACCTTTCTTCCCTGCTGTACCCTTTCAAGCACTTCACCCTCCAAACCTCCATCCTTACTCATCACACTACCCAAATACTTCAACGTACTCACATTTTCCAATTCCTCACCATCCAACCTCGCTGTACATTCACTAACTTCACCTCTCTCAAAGACCATCACTTTACTCTTCCCTACATTCACCTTTAGGTTCCGTTTCTTACACACTCTCTCAAACTCATCCACCAAGCCTTGCAGCTCCCCTTCGTCTTCACTCAACAACACAGTATCATCTGCAAACAACAGTACAGGGAGTTTCCAAACACTATCCTCTCTCACCAGGGCCACTCCAACATCCACTACCCTACCTTGTACCTCTTTTATTACCCCATCCATGTACAGATTGAACAACCATGGAGACATGACACATCCCTGTTTCAACCCAACTTTCAAAGAGAAAAATTCACTTAGTTCACCATCCACACGCACTGAAGCCTTCGCACCATCGTACATACTCTTCACAGCATTCAACAACTTCCCATCTACTCCATATATTCTTAACACTTTCCACAATCCTTGTCTATCCACCCTGTCATATGCTTTCTCCAAATCCATGAAAGCCGCATACAACTTCTTTCCCTTCTCTAGAAACTTTTCAACTAAAGATCTAAGAATGAATATCTGATCTACACAACCTCTTCCCTTCCTAAAGCCTCCCTGTTCTTCTCCAACTACTTTCTCTGTTCTTTCTCTAACTCTGTCCATAAGTGTGTGTTACACTAAGAAGACAAATGCCCCTATGATTACCACACACTTCTTTTTCCCTTTTTCCTTTGTACAGGGGAATAATTATACCTGACTTCCAGTCCTCCGGGACTCTACCTTCCTCCCAGGCCAATCTGCACATCTTCCACATCCATTCTACTACTATCTCTCCCCCATGCTTCAGCATTTCACCACACACTCCATCAATTCCTGGGGCTTTCCCCGATTTAACTTTCTTCATTGCTTCCACAACTTCTATCCTACTGATTTCTTTCTGTCTTCTCACCTCCCTCCTTCTCCCAGCCATTCCTCAGCCACTTATACTCGCATTACTTCCATCCTCTACGTTCAACAGTTCCATGCGAATTACAAAATGAACAATATCCAGTTATCAAGTACAGACAATGAAAAGGATCTTGGTATGATAATATCAAATGACCTGCAAGCGAGTAAGCAGTGCACCGAGGTCGTTAAAACTGCAAACAAGTTGGATGGTTTTATTGGAAGAACTTTCGAATTTAAATCGGAGAAAGTCATACTTGCCTTGTACAACTCGCTAGTGAGCTCCCATCTCGAGTATTGTGTGCAATTCTGGTCTCTGTACTACAGAAAAGACATTGAAAATTTAGAGAAAAAACAGCGAAGAATCACAAAAATGATACCACAACTGAGAAACAAACCATTTTAGGAACGCCTTGAAGAATTTAAATTATTTACCCCAACAATATGCAGGTTAAGAGGTGACCTTATTGAAGGTTTCAAGATCATGAAGGGATGTGACAACTTAGACATGTATAAATATTTTGAAATAGACCGGTCAAGTCAAACCAGGAGTAATGGCTGCAAAATTGTGGAAAAGCGTTTCAAATCCCACGAAGCAAAATACTGCTTCAACAGAGTCGTAAATAGGCCTATCTGGAACAGGTTACCCTCATATACCGTCAACAGTAGGCCTATCTCAGTTAAGACATTCAAAAACAAAATAGACAAGACTTTGCACGAGAATCTTCAGCTGACTCTTTTTCTGTCCGAATAACTTACTTTTACCAGCTACGTGTAAGTTCGTTCCCCATTTGACTACAAGACGCCCCACAAACTTAAGGTACTCGTACATAGTGTCGCGTCACGTCATTATATATTTTTCAATTTATTCAGTGCAAATAAAGTAATATAAACACAGGTTAGGATCACTGATAGCCCTGAGTTAAGGGTCACTACTCCTACTTTAGATCTGTGATGGGCTGTGAATCATTGAGGGTCCCTCTTAGCTAAGTGACCACAATCTTTTTTTTTTTTTTTTTAAATGTACCAGGGGTCACTGCTTCAGGGGGTAACTTGTGAACTTGTCCCGCATGGGAGAGTTCCTTGTCTCAGTGGAGTGAATGGAGCTGGGGCGTGATTGACTGCTGCCTACCTTAAAAGCGCCAGGCAAGGCTGCCACACCACCCCTGAACATCCACACTGTGCACTGTGGAATTTCAGCCCTATGTCTACAGACGCCCCGTTAACTCAACGTACCCGTTCATATTAATTCGTTTATTTGATTACTTCTCTTTCAGGTTATTCAAACTGGTAACTTATAGATAAAGTGTTATAGAATGTAACTTTTCCTTTCCAGCCTTTCCTATGAAATTTCCATGTCGGTTTTTCCGTGCTGAATGGTGGTTTTTCTCACTTTTTCCTGGAGGGGTAGGAGGCGGGGGGAGCCTACCTGCTTTACTATCCTTATCCTTCAGCGTGTAGAGTTAGATCTTGTAGCATAGTCAACTCTGTAACAAGCAGCCTCGAAATTGCGGATTGCTTTTCTTTGTATTCCTTTGCATTCCTCCTCCATCTCCTCCTCCTCCTCCTCCTCCTCTCATCTCTTTCGCTACAATTTTTTTTTTTTTACTTTCTTCTTGTTTCCCTCACACGATATTATTCAGGAAAGACCTTTATTATTGAAGGTAAGGAGTCTCTTTCGTTGTAGTCTCGTATTATGCAAGCACAAATTACAGAGTCTTCACCCATTCATTGTTGGTTTAGAGGGGTGCCTTTACGTGATGGCACTGATATTACCCTGGGGCGGCTTAACTGTCTCGTCCCTCAGCTTCTTCCCTATGCCGCAAAAGGAGGATGGTAAACTGCAGGAGAAGGGCAACTTAAACCTGCAGTTCACCAAGTTTACAGTATGTGTTTGGTAAACCTGAAGCTACACCACTGCCACCACCACCACCACCACCAACAACAACAACTACTACTACTACTACTATTACTACACTACTGCTGCTGCTGCTGCTGCTGCTGCTGCTGCTGTTGCTGCTGCCACTACAATTATTACCCATTTTATCCAATGACGTGTTTACTTTATTTATTCATGCTGCTTCCAAATGAATTTATTCAGCTTAGAAGTGGCTCTTTATACCAAAAGGATTAGGTACAGTTGCGGACATTAATACCGATCCCCGTCACAACGATAAATTATGGGACAGTGAGCAATGGCTTCCGAAACCCAGTAATGCGATCCTCGAAGCCCAAATAAACTACATTACTTAAGTGTTTTATAAATGTTTGAGTAAAATATGGAGCGATATTCCTGACGGCAGTGGTACATCTTGCATAGCTCCCTTCAGGCTATGGGGCTGTCCTAGGCTGAGTGAAATCGTCCGAGGGCACTCGTAACAAAAACACAGTACAGTATGTGAGTAGATACAGCCTTCACTGATCACTATGATGTCGTTTTGTATGAAAAATGTTGCTATCTTCAGACGATTATGATTAACTTAAAAAATATCTTCCACATACATTGGTTAGATAAAAGTCACCATTAATCCCTTCAGTACTAAAACAACTCCCGTAGTTAAATAAAATCGTCTGGTGACAACAATAATGATATACAGTATAAGATGTCATAGTAGTGAAGGGGTTAACTGGCTTCAAGACCCGGGAGGGTTGATAGTTGGGAAAAATCGTTTGTTAGCAGCCCGAATAAATTTAGAATATTCCCGCGTGTTATTAAAGTGAAGGTGTAAAACATAATACAACCAGAAAGCACACAGAATGCGCATACCTCCGCCAATGCCCGACCTGGATCCTAATCCGCACCCTAATTTAATCATTCCTTTCTTGGCCCATGTCCCACCCTTCCACAAATTTCAGTGAAATTCATCGAGAACTTTGGGGGATATCGTGTGCACAAACAAACAGACAAACACAGGTGAATACATAACCTCCTCTAACTTCGTTGGCGGAGGTAAATATATCATTATCCTTTGAGTTTCTACGAGCTGAATACAATCGTCCGTCGTAAGCTGGAGTAAAATGTGAAGTCCCTTTGTTCCCATCAAAACAATAAAGCTTTTTTTTTTTTTTTTTTTTTTTACTTTTTGGCGCCCTAGGTCTCGCCTAAGTATAGGAAAAACTCCCTATCTTTAGCAGAAACAAAATGCAAAGTACGTCTATCGCAGCCAGAGAGAGAGAGAGAGAGAGAGAGAGAGAGAGAGAGAGAGGGAATGTCCTTGTGCAGAAAAGGATTTATTACTTTATTATTGCTACCTCCAGACGGTTTTCCACAGCTCTGGAAACACCTTTTATAGTTAATGAGTAAATGAAGGATGACGATAACAACCTGCATGTAGAAAAGCATCTCCTAAACTGAGTAAAGTCGTCTGACAATAGCAAGAATACACTAAAAAAAATATACAGATGAATAAAAATTGAAAAACATGAAAAAGAAGAAGAAGAAGAAGAAGAAGAAGAAGACGAAGAAGAAGAAGAAGAAGAAGAAGAAGAAGAAGACGAAGAAGAAGAAGAAGACGAAGAAGAAGAAGAAGAAGAATGAAATAATAAATAAATAAAAACTTTAAAAACTCTCCTCATGCTGAAGGGGTAGATAACTGAGTGGTCCTTAATTACAAGTATAAATTGTACTGGTGCAGGTATTAAATGTTAATTTAATGTTAATTTAATAGTTATTATTGTAACTATGAGAGAGAGAGAGAGAGAGAGAGAGAGAGAGAGAGAGAGCGAGCAACGATAAACAGACAGATGGCAGATAAAGATTGAAGAACGAGACAGACAGGAAGTGAAAAGCAGATAAAATATAGATAGATGGATAGAGAGATATAAATTAACAGACTGATAGGGGCAGATAAACATGCAGACAGACAGATAGAAAGACAGGCGATAGATCAATATTTGCCCCACTACACCCTCACGACATCAGCATTCTAGAGCCTGTACACTACATTTGAGGACAAATAGATGAATATTTACTTATGTATTACACCGATAGATGGAATAATAAGTACAACAAGACCGCAATTAGACAGACAGACAGACAGACAGACAGACAGACATAGGCATGGAATCCTCATCTGCATATCATTAGAGCAACTTCCCATGTTATTTACTGGCTGGGAAATTGCCTTATATTCCAGTGATGTTTGCTAAATGATTTGCTGCCCATAATTTTGACGTTTTAGTGAGGAGGCTAGAGCTATTTTTTAATGCTATATTTTTTATCATTATTTTCCCTATGATTTTTTAATGCTTCCGGGATGGGTTTTGTGATAATAGATGGATTAACTTACTGATAGATTAGCAGATTAACTGACAGATAAATAGACAAAATGACTAATGATAAGACAGATATATATTACAGATAAACAGATAAGTAGATAGATTGGTAGGCAGATGAAGCCAGACAGACAGACAGATAGACAGGTAGACACCCATATGGATAAATAGATCAGCACAGACAGACAGACAGACAGATACTGACAGACACATATACAGCACATATACAGCAACAAGAAACAGACAAAAAAGACAGACACATAAACAGACTAACACAACAAATGAATTAATTAATGATTGACAGATGCATAAAACCCTGATGTACACTTTTTCCACATATTTTTGTCAATATTCCAAAATTCATCAGTCAGTTCAGCTCTCTTTGATCAACCTCTGAAGTCCTGTGAAGTGGATTTTTTTCCTCTTTAGTTTTCATTCAGGCTAACATCAGACGATTTTGTTCAGCACTGAGGAATCGTAGAGGTTTGAGACGATATATTACTCGTTCACGAATTTTGGTATTTTATTCTGTTTAACACCTGGGAAATTTGTTCAGCGGAGAGAGAGAGAGAGAGAGAGAGAGAGAGAGAGAGAGAGAGAGAGAGAGAGAGAGAGAGCATGCGTGTTCGCTGACTGCGTATCTGTGGCACGCCTAGTAAACCATCAGCTAGAACAAACAGTTAACAGGCATAACCATCAGGGCAAAGTCGAAATGTCCTATTCTTTTATGCTGTGCTCTATTTTATTTCACAACCTCTACAAACCCCTGCCTCAACCCCCAATCCCTACCTAAATATCGAGTCTAATAATCTCAAAACCCTCCTCTTCCACGGCCTCACAATACCCCCCAGCCTCCTAACCCTAAACTAAAAAAAAAAAAAAAAGATCTCTCAACCCCAAACCTCTACATAACTCCTTTCTCACAACCTCCAAATCATTCTCTCTATCAAACTAAAACTCCCGCAGCCTCCAAATCAACATTCCCCAGACTCCAAATCCCCCCTCCTCTATCCTCTAAATCCCCACAACTCCATCCTCCAAATCCCCAACATTCCACCCTCCAAAATCCCACCATTCCACACTCCAAAACCCCATCATTCCACCCTCCAAAACCCCACCATTTCACCCTCCAAACCCCCACCATTCTACCCTCCAAACCACCAAATATTCTACCCTCCAAACCCTCACCATTCAACTCTCCAAACCCTCACCATTCCCCTCTCCAAACCCTTACCACTCTACCCTTCAAACTCTCACCATTCCACCCCCAACCCCCACCTTTCCACCCTCCAAACCCCCACCAATCCAATCTCTAAACCCCCACCACTCCGCCATACAAACCCTCACCACTCCACCCTCCAAACCCTTACCATTCCACCTTTCAACCACCACCACTTCACCCTGCAAACCCCACCTCACTATCCTACAAATCCTCATCACTCCACCCTACACACCCCCATAACTCCACCCTGCAAACCTCCACCATTCCACCCTCCAAACTCCAACCTTCCCCATCTACCAAAGCCCAGCCCCTCCTCCCCCTTAATTAGGAAGGCAATACGCTAGCGGTAATTAGCACGGTAATTGCTTGGTTGCGGTCCATCTCTCTCTCTCTCTCTCTCTCTCTCTCTCTCTCTCTCTCTCACACACACACACACACACACACACACACAACATTCTTTTTGGCTTCATCTCCTTCATTTCGATCACGTTCTATATATTTACTTCTTGCCAGCGCCACCTGACGAAGGGCTTAGAAAATATCGCCATTCATCTCTCCATTTCAAGGGACTGCAATCACCACACGATTTTATGTGGCTTAGGGGAGAACAACTTCCTAGTTCATTTCCGTTATTCACACTACCCAGACAAATCTATATCATCAAGAAATTCATTGCCGTGAGAGTTCATTTATTCTTGCCATCTCCAAACAACTTTATTCAGTTCAGGGACAATCTCTCCTGGTGTGAAAGGGTTTGTTATATTTGTTATACATTTACAAAATTTCATTCATCTTTAGGAAGATTTTGTGTGTAAAGGTACTGGGCTGGCTAAATTTTTTTACTACCAGATAAGTTTATTCAGCTTATGATAGTGAATGGGCTAAAATCAATCGTCCATTCCCATAACCCTTCTAGCCCCATGGTTATCATCGCTGACCTCAAAGCTGCTGGCCCAATAACGCCAGGGTTTGTATCCTGGTGCGGGCACCTGGCGCTATTTGACTCAGGGGTCAGTCCACACTCTGTGGGGTGGTAGTTAAAATTAGTACCGAGGGCAAGACCTAACAGAGGCAACTATGGTAACTTTGATGATGCATTCGCCTAGTATCACAGGATAGTGGGTGAATAATACCTCACAGGTTCAAAGGCCTAAGTGCAGGAGATAAGCACGTGGCTATTCGATTCATGGGGTCTGCCCCTACCTGTAGGAATCGGTACCGATTCTAACTATCTGGAGGCTCTAAGCAGGATTATATACAGTATGTATCCCCTTGCGTACCACACCTGTATTATACGAAGCGACAATTAAACCCGTAGCAGTTTTGCATTACTGCTACATGGAATATGAAATTCCCACTAGACTCGGCCTGGTAAATCGCAAAACTGGATCCAAATCTGTTAAAGTGTTTTATTTAGCAAATATATCTCGAGCATTTCTAAAAACTATGGAATGCAGAACGAATTATCATTTAATCCAGTTGAATTTTCTGTCAACAGTCCGTATTTCTCAATGACCTTGGCTCTTGGTCAGGCCTATATTAGACACGAAAGATTTTTTTCTTTTCATTAGTACACTGCATTCTGATCACATGAAGTGAAATCGTGATCTGTAAAATTTATTTGTTTTGCTACCTAGAAAATTAATCATTTAATGAATTTTGTCTTTTATTTGAAGACCTTCTAGCAACAGAAACGGTCGCTTGTATCGTATATACCCAGAACCGGCCCCGTCGGTAATGCATTCATGCTTCCATTATTCCTCTTCAGACAGCCCACACACACACCCACCCACACACACGCACTCTCTCTCTCTCTCTCTCTCTCTCTCTCTCTCTCTCTCTCTCAATGACGCCTCCAGCACCATAGCGCCTCTATTTTTGTTAACGTCAAAAAGTTTCATTCAGCTTAGTATAAAACACCTTTCTAATTCATTTGTACTTCCCTCACTACTCTTCAAACACTCTGACCAACTCGTCCTCATTAGCGTATTCATGTTCACCAATTTTTCCCCATTAGCATTCAAACAACCCACTAATGACTCCACCTTTGCCAATTACCGGTTCCCTTTTTACCCATTAACTCATCAAACGACTCACTAACTCGACTCCCTGCAGCCATTCAAAACCTTTTTTATTTTTTACCGTTTCTTTTTCGGACGCCCGGTGGTCGAATGGGTTCAGGCGCTCCAACCCTCTTTCCCAATTTCCGATTCCTCCTTTGCCAACTAACTTGTCAAAAGACTTGCCAGCGCTATTTTTTGCATCCATTCATACCCATTATTTCTCATTATGCCTATTAATTTTCGAACTACTGTCGAATGCCCTTGCTGTCTCTTGTTGGCACATTTTCATTTTTCACTACGAGTGGTGGCTGCTCATCAGCTTGGTAAAGATTCTGACACTTTCTCCGTAACTGTGCAGGGTATTTTGCTTATTACAGCATATTATTCTCTCACATGTAGCAGTAACAGTAACAGTAATACTAGTTGCAGTAGTAGTATAGAGGTGGTAGTAGTAGCAGTAGTTGTAGTAGTAGTAGTAACAGTAATAGCGGCAGCTGCAGCAACAGTAACCCAAAGCTCATCTGACTGTGAGGCTGGTGGTCTGCAGATCGAATCCGCCATTATTCTACAGTCCACCATATTCCTTACAAGGAACAGGGAAGGGACTAAGAGACGTTTGTACAACCAGGCAGCGCCACCGTAGGGGTTATACTGGTGCCACATCTTCAAGGCATCCCTCTCCAACACCGTTGTTCTAGGTAATGAAAAAAACAGCAAGAAATTGATGTTAGGGAGCCTCCTTAACCAACAAGAACACCGCCCTAGTAAAATTACCGGAGTGGGTGAGAAGTGGCTGGAAGGAGAAGAAGCTGGCTAAGATCAAGATGGATAGAAATGGTTGGAAAATGAGTGAGTGAAGGAAGGGGAGTCGCTACTGAGTAGAGACAGATGAGCCTGTGAAGGAGAGTTGCAGAGGGTGTACAGTATGCAAATGGGCCAGTAAATGAAGAAGAAGAGAGGTGGACCAGGAAAAGGTGGAAATCAAAATTAGGAGGAGGGGTGGTGTGTCTTGAGAAGAGGAGGAGGAGGAGGAGGAGGAAGAGGAAGAGAATCGTTACTGAGATGCGACAAAAATATCATGTGAGAAGCAAATACTTTCTCTTTCCCTTCATGTTTTTTTTTTTTTTTTGTTTACTAATTCACTGTTTATATTTATCGTCTGCCTGGGCGATAACGATGCCAATTACCATAATTAAAATGCCCACGCACTAATAGACATCATTAATTTTTTTTTTTAGTCGAGCCACTTTCAGTAAAGGTTTTTTATTATTATTATTTTATTTTTCCATTTTTGAGCTTTTCATTAACAGTCCTGCCACTTTCGAACTAATTTAGATTTTTCTTCTTGTAACGCCATTTCCTCAGTTTCCGTGTTCGATTCTCGGGCAGGACAGACTGTCCGTCTGCATCCCTCTGGTCCCTCTTTACCCAACTGGATGTAGCAACGACAACTCTGAGTCGTGTTCTAGAGGAAGATTATGGCTTAGCAAAAAACACGTAATAGGCGTTCACACTGAAAGTTTGGAACGTGTTCGAGCGAACGAGCGAGCAAGTCAGGCAGTGCTGAATATTGTCTCATATTGTTCATCATCTTCCTCTGATTTTCTGACCTGAAAATACTAAAAAGAGCTTATTACATTACACCAAAAATATTCCCTCACACTTCCTAAAACCAATACTCCTTTGTATTAACTTTAGGTCTATGGCTTGGGACCTAGCAGGATAATGATGACTTTGCTTTATGCTCACTCACATAAAATTGCTTTTACCAAATCTCTCGGTGTGCTCCGATTCGAATCAGAAATAAGAAATTCAGAGTTTCTTTCGTCGATCAGGGTATTGAATTAGTTTGACTTTGTCAAAAAATTTCCCCCCTCAAAAAAAAAAAAAAAAAAAAAAAAATCCAAACAGAAGGTATTATTTGTTTTGAAGAGGCAAAACCTGGTTGCTCTCAGCAATCGTCGGAAAATACTGCTGCGCTACTCACGCAACCTTAGACAGTTACTTCTAGCGCAGCCGGCTGTTACGCTAATCTACCTCATAAAAAATCGTGTCCCTGATTTACGGAAAAACTATTGATAATTATGGGTTGTCTATGAAATGAAAATAATTGAGGATTTTTATGTGATTTCCAAATTGGTGTCTAACTTTCTTGTAACTTCAAAATTGGCTGAGACATCCAAAAAAGTTCGCTACTGTACTACAGAGTTTTCCTCCCGACCCCTGCCCCCATTTCTTGCTGATGCGATAAGTCTTTCGCTTGGGTACATATGTCGGGGGTCCAAACTGTGACTAAATTTGGTGTCTCTAGCTTAATGACCCATCGTTCAGTCGATATGCATAAATCAAATCTGTCTTCTCCGCATCTTTGCTCGTTAGCGATGTCATGGCTCTTATATTCTTATGTGTCTGTATATATACTTACTTTAATAATTATTTCACGAGTTAGCAAATCATGAGTGCCTGAGCCGATTTACAATAAAACAGGCACATACATCTGGAAAAAAGGAGGATTCGATTTTCTTGCAGATATACAGAATAAAAGGACAAGGTCAAGGGTCAAGGCCAAAATTCAGAGTTCAGAAAATGTCTCAGGAAAGTCTGATCCGATATAGAAAAACAATGCAAGTACAGAGTGTGTGTGTGTGTGTGTGTGTGTGTGTGTGTGTGTGTGTGTGTGTGTGTGTGGAAAGACTGGTAAAGTTAATCCGATTTTGGTGTAGATCCATCAAACGTACAGGTCACTAGTAAGGTCAGATATCGGGCGCGGCGTCTCTGTACCCTCTGATCACCCTCTCTTGTTCCATTTATAGGTGAGACAGGTTCAAAAAAGATCTCTTCAATATCCGCTCTTTTTATTTCGTTTGTGCGCGCTTCACTTTTAGTCCAGCCAATATTAGATTCCCAATGCAAATTTGTACACATTTTCGCTATTCCCGTCCCATTTTAAACTTACCTTTTTTTCATTTGTGCTCGTTCCATTTTCGCTTCTCGATTTTTAGGCACGTTGACTGAAGCCAGGTGGTGTATTGGCAATTCTAGTCATATCGTATTTTTCCATAATTGTTCAAACCATTTGCTGATTCGTCCCCTTTCTCGCTTTTCCCCGTGGTATTTGGGGTTCATCCCTTTCCATAACTATTCAAATAATCTGTCTGTCTGTCTGTCTGTCTGTCTCTCTCATATATATATATATATATATATATATATATATATATATATATATATATATACAGTATATGCGCATAAATGTACCATATATATGTATTGTTACATAGCCTATGATTTCATCATCCTTTGTGTAATTTTAACGCACAGTATGCTGCATGTTTGATCACGAGCGTGTTCTGCCTCAGTGCCCCCCTTCTACCGTTATAGTAGAGTAAGTCGTCCTTTCTGTTATTCAGTGCGGGATTGTCGACCGTTTGTCCCCATCGCTTCATTTGCGCGTCCTTATTACAAGTTGTATCAAGCTCTGCTGGCCCCTATATAATGAGCTCAGTCTCTGCATCATTGCCACTTAGATCTGCTCCTCATTTTGTTCACATCTCTGTCCTCCCCTGTACAGATATTATTATTGTGAGTGCTCAAGAAGTCTCCAACCATCTAGCAGCTGTGTGTAATTTGAGTATAACTGTTGTTGCATTTTTTCTTGTACTGTATAGCATAAGTTTAATTTGTAGGCCTAGTGAAGTTTTTGTAATTCGTGTGGGGTTCTTTATGTCAGTCATTTTTGATAATAGTTTGTATCTGTAATTATTTATCTGGCATTCACTGAGTATTATCTGGTATCTCATTTTATCGGGGCTGACTTAGATAAATTTGTTCTTGCTGATTTCGTGTTAATAGAGGCTGTTGCAGTTAACCATATGTTTAACCTGTTTTTGCCATTACATTATCCTTATGAGTCCTGAATGTTTTGTTGTTAATTTAAGCATTAAACTTTAACCTGTAATTTTACCTAACTCTTTTGTTTTGAACCTGGAACTTTACGGGACAGTGGTGATTTTTAGCATTCTCACTTAAAGTGTACGTTATCTTTCTCTGTTCCGTAACAGTATACTGTATATAAAAGAGCCACGTTGTTTGTTTGTTTGTCCTTTAATCACACCCAAACCAAGGGCCAGAGACCCCTAGACCCATATATATTCTGAATCAGGGTGACTCAATGATGGCTTTAGGAGGGTCAAAAATCAGATCTGGGTCATTTGAGGTTACCGGTAGAGTGTCCGTCTTTTTTGGTCCGGGCAACGCCGGGTACCCTTGCAGTCCAATTTTTGGCATGGAGACTCACATGACCTCCAGTTCGGACACTGACTATGTGAGGTTGACCTCCGAGCTCATTTGAGGTCACCTGTCGGAGGTCATTTAAGGTCACAGGTAGTAGTAAACAAGTGCGTACAAATGCTGTGCGTTAGTCTGCGAAAGCATAAACAGAAAATTTCTGGATCTCTTATAATCCCTCTTCAAAAGCATAAGAGGCACATGTGCTTTCTGGAGTAGAAAGAATGACTGAACCAGAACAAACAGGATTAGAGTGTTCGCCTTCTTGGCCCGGCAACGCCAGGTACAGTTGTTATATATATATATATATATATATATATATATATATATATATATATATATATATATATATATATATATATATATATATATATATATATTGTACATCAAATATAGGCCTACATAATACAAATTTCTATTTTTACGTGTCCGACTCTGGGCAAAGGCTTCAGGGCCCATTTCTTGGGGGCAGTGACCTAGTCCAAAGTCCAGTAGTCCTCCTACACCTCCACATATAGCAGAGAGAGAGAGAGAGAGAGAGAGAGAGAGAGAAAATTCTCTTATCTCTAAGCGTTCTGCCTCTCTCCATCTCATGATCTTTCTACTTTGTTTGTAAATGCCGGTTGTATATCACGTGGGGCGAATCAAAGCAGACAAGTCTGACCATAAGATCCGCTCTTTAACTTCCTTTCTCTCTCTCTCTCTCTCTCTCTCTCTCTCTCTCTCTGCGTGTCACCTCCCCTCCCCCTCCCTTCCAACTTCACGACTCAATTGTCTCCACCGCTAATGGGACGGGAATAATGGATTGGGGGAATAATGGGTGCGGGACACTTAGGCCTAGCATATAACACCTGGACGGAACCTAATCTGGTGCACTGATAATGGGGCCTGGATTTAGTCGTGCGAGTCGGAAGGGAGAGACTGGTTGAATAATAGGGAGAAGGACTGTATGAGCGGAGGCAGCCTGAATACGTCAAGTTTTCTGAAGGTGGCTTTATGAAAAAAATATTGATAATCATCATCATCATTATCATCATCATCATCATCATCATCATTATCATCATCATCATCATTATCATCATCATCATAATTATCATAATCATCATCGTCGTCATCATCACCATCATCATCGTCATTATCATCATCATCATCATCTCAAGTTATTTTTATCTCTTTGTAGTGTTGACTCTCTGGCATAAGGGCGGCAGACTGAAAACATTTGCAGTGTTCTATTTCAAAGCATTTAAATCAAAGGCAGTTAAATTATACACCCGCAATAACACTCAATCACCTGTGACTCTCTCTCAGGTAGTGTACATATAATCGTCTGGTGTCAGCTGGAATAGAATACCCAAGTCACAAGGAGTGATGCCGTCAGAATTAACACTTCCAGGCTCCAAAAATTCTTTCTGAGCCAAATAGGATCATACTGCATGAGGTGAAATAGGACACTGGATCAGCTAAGCCCACTAGAGGGTCAGTGACACTAGTATTAACACTCTCAGATGCGATCAAGGGGAGGGTTAATTAAAGAAAGAGAAGAGGTACTTAACGTGAGGGGTGGTTCAGGCAATCAGGCGATGGGGGGTTTAAAGAGAATTATGGATGTGGAGAGAGAGAGAGAGAGAGAGAGAGAGAGAGAGAGAGATTATAAATTATCTCTACTAACTCTGGAAAGATTTGGACATCATTTTTTTCCTACTGCCACCAGAAGATAATATTCAGGTTAAAGTGACACCTTTTTCAGTGAAGTGGTTGTCAGGCAGAGAGCTGGGAAGACGGAATATTTGCATCTCTGTTGTTCATTACAGTAGGCTGCATGACAAAAACATATAAGTAATTCAGTCAGTGGTTAAATAATGTACAGCCATTAATGATTTTTCTTCTACGATTCTTCATTTTCATTTTATTCCGGCAAACACCAAGTTATTTCATTCAGCTGAGAACACTCTACTGAAAGTCTGAAAATTCTTATCCCGTTTGTTACATTATATTAACCGTAACTACAGAGATTTTTAGGAGTTTCGTAAAGACCACAAAATATGAATAGGTTATTACTGAGGATTTCAAGAATTTTATTTTATTTTAGGTCTCACCATAAGTGGACGCAATAATTTCAACTTTATTTACCACTCCAGCACATACCTATAGGAGTCCTTTGTCTTTGGACACACCCCTCAGACATACTCCAGATACATCCCTAGATTTTTTCTTTTTTTTTATGTGCTCGACTCTGGACATAGGCTTCTCAGCCTGCTCCCAAGGCCCAGTAGTCCTCCTACATATCGTACACCTCTACATGTCACCACTTCGGCGCTAACACCCACCGTCCATATTGAATACATGCTAGGTCTGTCTCATACAGGACTGTTGTCTTGGTATTAGCGGGGGTATTTTTCGACATGTCGGCGGGTCTTCTGGTAGATCAGTAAAGTCTGCCGTAATGAAATTCAAATCCTTAAACTGTTCTCTGCACCAGCGGGGATTTGAACCTGGGTCCGGTAGGACCGCAAGCCACCTCTCTACCGATTGAGCCACCGCCTCCTGCACACCACACGCACCCAAGACACGCTCCAATACCTCCCATCCATCATCACCCACTCATGCGGCAAAAAAATGATGGATGTGAAAGTGTGATGCTCATAAAACTCTATGGTTGCAATCTGACAGATTTCATCCTTCAAAAAGTGCAGTGACACACACTTGATCTGGTTGCCCCAGTGGTTGAAGGAAAATAATAAAAAGAAAAAGTTTCAAATCCACCACAAAGCATGATCAATATGAAGGACTTCGAGACTTTTATTATATTTCAAGTTTCACCAGAAATAGCAATATTATGGAGGACTTCAAGCATGTTATATTTTAGTCAGCTATGACTAGGGTGACTGTTCTAAATTCCCCACATCCCCGAGGCGATGGCTGGCTGGGGAGGAAGAGGAGGAGGGAGGAAACCATGAAAAGAGAAGCGGGGAAGGCGCTCTCGTATCGTAAACAGTTGAGCACAATTTTATATCTGCCTTGAGGGGAAAGAAAACAGAGAGAGAGAGAGAGAGAGAGAGAGAGAGAGACTGGGCTAGACGGTCCTCCTTGTCCTCAGTTTTTAAATCCATTCTTAGCTTTCTTTCTTGCCCTTTTTTTTCTTTGCTACTGTTTTCTCTTTTCATGCAGATCTTATACCTTCTTAATAATCTAGGTTTTTGTTCTTGCCTTTCTTTTGTTGATAATCTTGATTATGCATTCCAGGATTATGCCTTTTTCTTCATTTCTGGGTGTCTTCTGATGCCTCCCTCGTTTCTATACTTTATGCAGTGCCGTTCTTTCTGTTATAGTTATATTTGCCATGCGTCTCCGTTTTTATGTTTCCTGTCTCTATTTCCTTCTACACGGTTAATATATATATATAATATGAATGTGTGTGTGTGTGTGTGTGTGTGTGTGTTTTACCCCCGCATCATGTTTTTCCTGTCTTCCTCGTTCTCCTCTGTTTCCTCATACTTTTTTACGACTCTTTATGCAGTTCTGCTATTACATATGTCTATAAAGAGGGATGGAGGTTATGTATTCCCCAATGTCTTATTTTGTACAAGATATCTCAAAGCGCTGCTACCGATTTTAAAAGAAGTATTTGGGCAGTGGGTCAAAGAAGAAACGTGAATCCGGAGGAGGATGCTGGAATAAATCATAAGTTTAAACTCGCGCTGGCGGAAGTTTGTGCTTTCTGCGGCTGTGCAGCAGGGAAGACTAAGAAATAGACCTAACTGACTATGTGAGACCGTAAGTGTTTCGTCTGGTAGGAATGAGGCATTGCAGAGTTAAATCGTAAATTTTATTGTCACTACCAAAGGTATGCACTCTCTCTCTCTCTCTCTCTCTTTGGGGAGGTATTTTTCTTGTCTTCCTCACTGTCCTCTGTTAATCTTGTTTTCGGTTTATTGTGCGGGAATTTTTTCCCTTTAAAGCAGTGCGTTTCTCCTGCATTCTTTAAGTTGTCATATTTCGCCGTCTTCCTCACCTTCTTAACTGATGTCTTCTATAGCCTCCTTTTCTTGGATTCCTTATGTAGTGCTGTTTATTTCTCTTTTCAGTATCTTTACCTTCTACTGTTTTCTTTTAACCGTAATTTTCTCGTCTTTCTGGGTGTCGTCTGCGTCCTTTCTTTAAGTATCATACAAGTCAATTTTATTTATCTTCTCAACACTGCTTGCAGGAGAGGGTTGCCTTAACGTGGTGGCACCGATAGGACTGGGCGGAGAAGCTATCCAGTTACAAACGTCTCCCAGTCCCCTCCTCATCCCCCAAAAGAAGGATGGTGAATTGCAGGAGGAGGGCAGTTTCAGACAGCGGTCCACTGGATTCACGTCCAGATGAGGCCAAGGTTGCAACTGCTACTACTACTCTCAGCCGCGTTTATCTTGTACTGTTCTCATATTTGTCCCTGTTATACAGTATCTTGTCCGTCTTTCTCCCAGTCCTCCTCACTCTCCTCTGCTTCCATCTTTTTTTAGGAATACATATAGGTGCTTTTCTGAATCCACAGCAAAATGTGTGTGCTCACTTGGAGTGCTTATGCGGTGTTGTTTTGGGTTTCATCTCAGCATACATTTTTTTTCCTCCTCAGCCAGCTAGACGCTTCCTCTTTTGCTTTCCTTAGCCTTTTTTCATTCCCTTCTCACTAACAACTCCATTATGCTTTTTCGCTTCGCAATTTTACCTTCAAGATATATCGCTTACTTTCTTCCTTTTCCGTTGTTCCTGTTATTCATGTTGTGGTTATGCTATGTTTTTTGGGGGGACTTCTTTTTTTTTCTCTCATGCTTTCCTTTCTTTTTCTTATTTACCTCTCTGCTCCTTCTTTCCATTCCTTTCCTCGTCTTTTTTTCTTCTCTCCATGTCTTCTTTCCTCTGTACATCCTTACCTCCCCTGCTTTCTTCCTTCTTCTTTTCTTTCCCTCGTTTTGTCATGTTTTTCTCTCACACTTTTTTCCCCCCTCTCTACTTCTCCTCTTCCTTGAACTCTCTCTCTCTCTCTCTCTCTCTCTCTCTCTCTCTCTCTCTCTCTCTCTCTCTCAAACTAGTCTTAATTTTGGCTAAGCATAACTTAACCCATTATCATAATTAAGAATATTTTCAGTGAACATAATAGTAGCCAAAAATAATCCAAGCAAAACAAAATCATAGCCAAGACTAATCCTGGTGGAGCATAGACATAGGTAAGAATAATTCCAGTTGATCATAACAGTGCTTAAGAATATTTCTTGCTGAGCATAGGTAAAAAAAAAAAAAGGAAATCCTAGTTGAGTATCACCGAAAATACGAAAAATTCCAGATGGCCATAATCGTAACTAAGAATGAATCTAGTTGAGTATAACCGTAACCGAGATAAAACCTAGATAAGAACGTAACATCCCAGCTAAGAATAATCGTATTAGAAGAGCTATGGGTGAGCATACAGAAATCATACCTAAGAAAAAACAGCAGCTGACAAGGATCGCAGCTAAGAATAAGCGGATAACAGTTCTAAGTAAAGATAATTCGTAGCTAAGAAAAATCGAAGGAAGCCATAACTGTACTTGAGAATGAAGGGAAATGAGCATAACTGTAGCTGACAATACTCCTATCCGAGTCTATGAGAGAGAGAGAGAGAGAGAGAGGGGTCTTACAATCGGGCTGGTCAGTATTTATAGTAAGGAATCATTTGCAGTATCTATATCTACTGTATATATATATATATATATATATATATATATATATATATATATATATATATATATATATATATCGTTTCGTTTTTAAAGGCTCCAACATGCTTGCATGTATCGGCCTTGGTCACCTAATGGCGGCTCTCCACGCTGCACGATCCATTGCAGCCTCCCTGTTCAGTCCCTTAACCCTAAGGTCACACTTAATGACCTCGTCCCATGTCTTTCTCGGTCTACCCCTCATAACCCCATCCCCAATATTAACACTTCTCACCTTCCTCACCCAATTATCATCCCCCATCCTCTGCACATGTCCAAACCACCTCAATCTACCTCTCCTCATCACAACACCAATACACTCCAGTCCCATCCTACCTCTCAACTCTTCCATTGTAAACCCAGCCCCTCCAGGCCTTGGACGCAGGGACGCACTGCACATCCACCTAATCATTGTCATTTCTGTACGTCTGAGCCGGCGAATGTCTTCCTCCTTCACTGCCCAGGTCTCACTGCCATACAGCATTACACTCCTAACACATGCTGCATACAAAGACCCCTTAGCACGTAGGGAGAGCCCTCTCAATGTCAGGAGAGGCAAGAGTTCCTTGAACTTCTTCCAACCACTTCTCACCCTAGCCACAGAGCTAGCTCCAGCCCCACCTCCAGCACACAACATGTCTCCCAAATAACAAAACTCTTCCACACACTCAAGAGATTCACCAGCAAGTTCAATCCTTTCACGTCTGACGATCTCCACCTGCTCACCCCGACACGCCGTACACATAAAATCAGCATTATCTCGCAGTCTACCTCTGATACCACTACATCTCTTATGCACCCATTTATCACACACACCGCACAAGATGGAATTACTTCCCACGCCCTTGTGGCAAACTGCACATGGGCACTCTCCCTCGTGTTTGACAGTACCGCCACCAACCCTAGATATCATCACTTTTGTTTTATCTGCATTTACCCTTAAACCCTTTTGCCCCATACCATCTCTCCACTTCCTAAACCTTTCCTCCGCCTCCCTTTCATTCTCTGCAATCAACACCAAATCATCAGCATACAACAACTCCCACGGGAGTCCGTTTCTAAAGTCACGTGAAAGGGCTTCAAGTACCATGATAAACAACATGGGACTCAAGACTGACCCCTGATGCACACCAACATTCACTGAAAACTCATCACTCAAATCTCCATTCACTCTCACCTGGGTGTGAGCACCCACATACATGGCCATAACCACCCTAACCAGCCACTCCTCCAAGCCAAGCTTTCTCATTGCCCACTTCACCACCTCTCTAGGGACTCTGTCAAAGGCCTTTTCCAAATCAACAAAAACAAAATAAAGATCCCTTCTCCTACCAATATATTTTTCCTGAAGCTGTCGAACAATGAATATGGCATCAGTGGTCCCCCTACCTGGCATAAACCCAAACTGCATCTCATCAATATTCACTCTTTCTCTACTCATACCTTCTAAAACTCTCTCCATTACTTTCATTATCTGATCTAAAAGCTTTATACCTCTATAATTTCCTCTTTCCAGGGCATCACCCTTCCCTTTATACACATTTACAATTACACTCTTCAGCCAATCATCTGGGACAACACACTCATAAATAATCCTATTTATCAGGTCAGTGACTAAACTCACCCCTATATCGCCTGAGGCCTTCAACATTTCGGCAGTCAACCCAGACACACCTGCTGCCTTCCCCACCCTCATCCTGCCTATTGCCTCACTCACAGTAGCAGCATCAATCAAAGGACAAGGGCCAGACACTGGATCTGCTGGCTCCAAACCTTCCCTGTCCCAGTCAAACTCCTCATTCAACAACCGGTTATAATGCTCTCTCCATGCATCTTTAATATCCTCACTGTTCACCACTACCCTTCCTTCATCATTCTTCACACACTGCTCACCTATGATATCCCGATTATCCCTCTTCACCTGACCTGCCACCCTAAATATATTTTTCCTTTCCCCATGATTTAGGTTATCAAGTAATTGTCTCTGTGACTCAGACTTTGCCCTGTATACCTCTCTCCTAGCCCTACGCTTGGCAGCCAAATATTCCTCTTTGCTACCACCCTTCTTCCATTCCCGGAAAAGCCTTCTTTTCTCCTTAATTGCAGCTTCTACACCCTCATCCCACCACCAAGTTACTTTATGTCTTGGTGGTCCTCTTGTCCAGCCGCATGTTACATCAGTAACTCTCAAGAAATTGTTCTTGAGGGCTCTGTGCTGTTCATTAACGCCTCTGTCTACAGCTCCCTGTTCAGCCACCACTCTCCTCAACTCGCTATAGAAGGCATCCCTTACTACTTGGTTTTTCAGCTTCCATATTTTCCTCCTAGGTACATAAGTCCACTTTTTCATCACTTGTTCTTTAAGCACCATATCACAAATCAATAGTTTGTGCTGCTGCACACACTCCTCACTTCCTCTAACTTTAACATCCCTCACTAACCTCCTATCGGCCCTCCTAACCAGAAAATAATCTATCTGACTGCTATTTCCCCCAGACTCATACGTAATTAACCTATAATGTTCCATGGAATTTGTGTAACCAGTGATTTCATGAAACTCCTAGGAAACTCGTGAAATGAGTTGAAATTAGGATGGGTTAATTAAGGTTAGGCTGCGATTAGGTTAGGCTGGGATAATCTAGGTTAAGTTTAGGTTAGGGTAGGCTAGGTTAGGTTAGGTTAGGTTAGCTTAGGTTAGGTTAATTTAGATGAACACATAACATTACTTAGCATTCACCTAAATTAGCCTTACCTAACTTAACGTATATAGCCTATATAACATGGGTATGCATTGTGTAGTGTATAGCCAACGTTACCACTATAATACGATAATACTACAGTACTTCAATAATACTTTAATGATTTTACTATTCTGTTACCACTACAATTCTATTCGACATACCAGAATAATGCATAAAATACATTAATGCCACAATGCACGATAATATTTCAGTAGCTGATGGTATTGATGAGTTTACGGTGTTGATTGGAATAATATTAACACATCTGTATAACCCAGAGTAAAAAAACTGCCACGTTGATGTTTGTATTATGACATATCATGCACTGCCTGATACAGTGACACCCAGCTATTCAGTGAAGTAACAAAAGTTCATTATATCTATCATCCTCATTATATCACATTTGTGTCTGATATTAGTAAGGTTGTATCTCTAAATTTTCAAGTCCATTTTGACTGATAATATACTCGTAGCTCACCTTTATTGTGAGAAATCTCGTACACACTAAATATGTTCAAACTGATGATATATCGCACCTACATTATACGATCATCACAACAGTAACATGGTGTGTGTGGGGGGGGAGGGGTTGCCGCCGTGGTTGCGTTCGGGGGGGTGTGCGTGTGCTCTTGCGTGCATGAGTGTGTGTGTGTGTGTGTGTGTGTGTGTGTGTGTGTGTGTGTGTGTGTGTGTGTGTGTATGTATGTGTGTGTGTGTGTGTGTGTGTTTGTGTGTGTGTGTGTGTGTGTGTGTGTGTGTGTGTGTGTGTGTGTGTGTGTGTGTGTGTGTGTGTGTATGTGTATGCAGTAGGTGTATGCTTGTGTGCGTGCGTGCAAGTGTGCATGGAGGTAATGATGGAGGACAGGCAGGATCCACACCAAAGACTGCTCATTAGTCGTAAGGAGCCTAATTGAAGCGTGGGAGGCAGTCAGGCAGGCATGGGAGGCAGATAGGTACGGGAGGCAGACAGGCAGGGGAGGCAGAAAGTTAAGGGAAGCAGACAGGCAGTCAGGGGAAGTAGGGAAGCAGTGGAGAAATACTGGAGGAAGAGCGAGAGGGAAGGTTGAATGTGTGAGGGACAGAAGAGATAGGGAATGAAAGTGGGGAGGAGGAAAGGAGAGAGGGTGAGAGGAAGGAAAGGAATGAGAGAGACAAACAGGCTGTAGGAGCTAGGCCGAGAAAAACAGGAGATAAAGAGAGGAAGTTAGATAGGTAGGCAGGGAAGGAAGGGAGGAAGGCAGGCAGGCAGGATGATATATTTAGGCAAGAACTGAGGCAGGGGAGGCAAGGAGGCAGGGCAAAAGGAGAGACATTTAGAAGGAGAAAGAGCCTGGCAAAGAAAGAAAGGGGCAAGCAGACAGAAGTAAAAGAGGAAGGGAGATTAAGACGCAGGTCAGCGGGGAGATAAGTTTAGGCCATACTTGAGACAGAGTGGCTTGCAAGGAAAGGAAGAGCAAGAGAGGCAGGTAGACGGAGATGGAGGGAGACAGATAGAGGAGGGGGGGTAGGCAGACACAGAATGAGGTAGACAGATAAGGAAGGAGGGAGGCAGACACTGAGAGAAATAGTCAGACAGGGAGGCAGGGAGGGAGGGAGGGAGGCAGACAAGGAAGAAGGTAGACAGAGGCAGACAGGGAAGGGCGATAGGTAAGTGAAGGCATTAAAGGACGATGGATAGGCTATGAGAGCTTCTGGGAAAGGTGCGAAAAGGGGGTTAATTATATCACTGCGATTATATCTAGTGTAATGGATTCTTGTTAACATCAGACGATTTCATTAAGTATAGGACAGACCCGTGGTACACAAGGAGTTTAGGAAAATAATACCCACTCCCTCCTATTTGAAAAGCCAGTCCTAAGTTTAAATAAATCATCTTGAGGTAGCAATGAATTAATCATCTCTCCATTAAAAGTCCCTCCTAAACTGAATGAAATCGTCTGGAACCAGCAAGACGAATTAAACGTCTCTCTAATGGCTGAATAAAATTGTCTGGTTATTGAGCGAGTCAAGGAGTTCAAGGGAAAAACCTGTGGCGTAAATCAGGAGGGAGAGAGAAGAGTTTGTTTTATGGTTTGGGTTTCAATTCTCTCTCTCTCTCTCTCTCTCTCTCTCTCTCTCTCTCGTTTATGCCCTACCCAAACCCCCAGCCTCAAATTCATCATCCTACAAACATTACCACCATTCCTACCGCTACCACCATCATCAAACCTACCACTATCACTACCACCACCACCGCCACCATTCCTACCACTACCACCATCACTACTACCATAACGGCTACCATCGTTATCAATGCCTCCGTCGATAAACCAACCACCATCTCCACCACCATCACAGCTACAATCATTACAACTACCTCTAACACTAAACTTACCACCAGCACTACCACAATCTCTATCGCCAAGATCTGCCACCATTCCTATCACCACCACCATCACTATCTCCATCACTGCTACCATCATTGCCACCACTTCAAACACTAAACCTACCACCATCACTACCACAATCACTATCAGCATCACTACCACCATTACTACCACTACCACTATCACCATGCCTACCACCGCCACTATCATCAGTCCTTCCACTACCACCATCAATAGGCCAACCACCACACTACCAACTTCACTACCACCATTTTTAATACTGCCATCATTAGGACTACCACCATCACTACCACTTCACTGCTACCATCACTACCACTACCCTGTTACTAAATCTACCACCATCACGCATCATCGTTACCACCATTCCTCTACGAGCACCATCACTAGGCCTACCACCATCACTACTACCACCACAACCACCATTACTACGACCATTTCTACCAGCACCACAATCATCAGTACTTTCTATCAACCAACATCACTGCCATTTCTGCCAACACCACCATCATTACCATCATAGCTTCCACCACAAACATTATTACTACCATTATCATTACCAACATTTCTACCACAGCTAACATCACTGCCCCGGTGCAGTCACAACCACCATCGCCACCACCTAAACTATGATCATTTCCACCACAAATACTGTGGCTACCACCATCACTACCACCCTCGCTAGCATCATTTCCACCGTTACCACCACTGTCACCACCACCAATACTACCACAATCTCCAAAACAACTACCATTACTACCACAATCAATATTACTACCAACCAAATCATCGTCCTCCTTACCATTACCACAGTCACTACCACAACCACTATCACTGCCACCACCACAGTCACTAGCACTGCCACCACAACCACAACCACCACAACACCCACCACCACCACCACCACCATCTTCTTTACAGCCACCACCTCTCTCCATTCTTCTTCTCCTTCTTTTTCTCCTCTTCCTCCCATCTATCATGCCATCTCCATTCCTTTCCTCTTTCTCAAGCAATCCATTTCCTTGGTTGCTCTTTTGTCTCTCTCACCCTCTTCGCCTTCCTTCTCTTTCCCCTTTTATTGACAATTCTTGTTTCTTGCTCTCATACTTTCTCCTCTTCCTCCTCCTCCTCCTCCTCCTCCTCCTCCTTCTCCTCCTCTCCTCCTCCTCCTCCTCCTCCTCCTCCATTTTTTCTTCTTTTTCTTCTTTTTCCTATTCTTCTTGTTTTTTGTCTTTCTCCTACTCATCCTCCTTCTCTTCTTATTTTTTTTCTTCATCTACTACTACTACTACTACTACTACTTTTTCTTCTTTTACTTTTTCTTTCTTCTCTTTTTCTTCTTCATCATCGTTCTTCCCCTTCTTCTTCTTCCCTTTACTTGCGTTCCATCAAATGATTAGTCAACAGTTTCTACATTCTGGTATCTATTTTTTTTTTTTTTTTTGGCTCCGAGGCTTCAGTTGCTCTCTCTCTCTCTCTCTCTCTCTCTCTCTCTCAAAGAAAAAAAAAGTTGTCCGTCTCTCTTACTTAGACTAAGTTAGGAGGGGAGACTGTGATAGTTCCATTTTCCCCATCTCTCTCTCTCTCTCTCTCTCTCTCTCTCTCTCTCTCTCTCTCTCTCTCTCTCTCTCTCTCTCTCTCTCTCTCTCTCTCTCTCTCTCTCTCTCTCTCTCTCTCTCCTCTGTAAAATACAAGAGGTGACCATAAAATTGAGGGGGTCTTTGTCTCTCCTCCTTTCTCTCCGTCTCTCCATTTTCCTCCCTCCCTTCCAGGCTGTTTCTTCATCTTATTATTCTCTCTCTCTCTCTCTCTCTCTCTCTCTCTGAGAATGGAATGATTTGTCTCCTTTTTAAATTATGTGATTACTCTTCTACTCACTCTCATATTTTTGTGTTACCTACCCCCCCCTTACTCTCTCTCTCCCCACCTATGTACCTATCGACCTACCACCTACCTACCTATCTGTATGCCGATCTTTCTGTCCATCTATATATTTATGTATCAATATATTCTCATATACAGTATATCCCCTTACGCATATGGCGACGAAAAATAGGGTATGGGTAGGGTATGGGTAAGGTATGGGTAGGGTCACGTAGGGTTGGGAAAGATAAAGGTGCGCTGGGTTGGGTTAGGCTGGGATGGGTAGGATAGGTTAGGGAAGGATAGGGTATGGCATTGAAGGGTGAATGAGCGTAAGGTAAGTTACGGTCAGGCATGGTAGGGTGGGATAGGATAGGGTGGGCTGAGGTAGAATAGGGTAGGATAGTTTAGGGTACTGTAGGGTTGGGGTCGGCAAATTAAGGCAAGTGAGAGAGCAGAAAGGTAGGATAAGAACAGAAAGGTAGGATAAGGTAAGAGGAAGTGGGGTAAGGTAAGTTTGGTTAGAGTAACGAAAGACAGGGTACGACTGGGTGCTGTAAATGACAGAATTAAGTTTCACCACTCATATTTTCATTCGGATATTTATTTATTATCAATTTATTCATTTTTATCTTACATAATTTTGAAAGTGAGTCCGTCTGTGTATTTATTCGCTACGAAACTTTAGGGGGAATGATTTAGAGGGGTCCGAAGGGGTCCAATAGGGGTAACTTTTTACCGGGAAATGTTGTGTTGTTTAAAGTTGCTAACGTGGTGTCCTGATGGCCAAAATTAGAACAAAGCGTCATTAATCTAGCCAACGTGATGGAGCTTGGAGGTCAGTTACCGTAGAGTTGTAAATTTTTCCTACAACCATACCAGCATAACAACAGGTCTGATGGGTAGGCGGATGAGTGGGGAAGGGGGGCAGGTGAACTTAGTGGATGAGCCCATGGGATATACGTGGGTGTGCAAAGGAGTACAAATGAGTAAAATGGAAAGCAAACGACATCAAACATGTTGGTCCTTTCGTGGCTGTTTGGTATTGGGAAGGTAATAACTAATAAAACTATTCTATCAACTAAAGACAAGGATTGAAAAGCAGGTGGTTAGCACAGTGGATGGGTGAGTGAGTGGATGGTGAGAAAAGATGTTCATGGGCGTGAATAGGTCCATGGTAAGAATAGGTCCATGGAGAACATGTCACTGGGGAAATGGTCCCAAAGATGATCATGCTGTAGGTTCAGTGGGTAAAATGGAACACCGAGGGTTATCTCCCAAAGGAGGGTGGACCCCCAGGGTCCCAGGCAATGCTGGTATGCTGGATCATGAATTTTACTTTTGCAACTCCGTTTTCCCTGCCAGCTGTTATTATTATTATTATTATTATTATTATTACTATTATTATTATTATTATTATTACTATTATTTATTATTATTATTATTAATAATATTACTGGCTTTCCTTACTCATCCTCTACTTATCACATATTTCCCTGCCTCTCTCTCTCTCTCTCTCTCTCTCTCTCTCTCCCCTTTCCTGCTTCTTTCTTCTCCTTTCATTCTCCCACCCTCCCTTCCATCTACCCTCCCTCTCCCCAAACCTCACGCCTATTTTCCTCCCCTGGTAAAAACGAATTAAATCTCTTTCTCTCCGTCCCTCTCCCTCCTTCGTTCACTCTCTCTCTCTCTCTCTCTCTCTCTCTCTCTCTCTCTCTCTCACACAGACACACACTCACAGTATTTCTTCCGGTACAAAAACACATACACATTCAATTTCTCTGCCTGTCTGTCTGTCTGTGTCTCTGTCTCTGTGTCTCTGTCTCTGTCTCTGTCTCTGTCTCTCTCTCTCTCTCTCTCTCTCTCTCTCTCTTTCAAACCTACACATATCACCATTAACTCCTCATCATCCCAGCCAGCCAATTAAGAAACTGTAAATCACATTCCCAGTTCCATACGCTCTCTCTCTCTCTCTCTCTCTCTCTCTCTCAAAACCGCACTCCACACAATATTTAATTAACATGCAAATTACACAAAATTTTCCCCGCGCTATCCCTGTTTTTTCCTTTCTTTTCTTCTTTTCAGCATTCGTCACAAACCAGAATTTTTCATACTCATCAAATTCTCAAGGGGGATTAAATTCTAGGGGAAGAAAATGCCTGAGAATTGAATTAAGCTCTTCTGAATGGAGGCTTCAATTATATTCTTTTAATTACCAGACGATTTTAAAAGATTTTATTCAACTGAAGAGGGTGTTAGATGCGACTTTCATATAACCCCTTCAGTTCGAGAGGTGTTTCTGAAGGCAGGCATTGTGAAACGTGTAGGGCAGAAAATGGAAACTGAGAGAGAGAGAGAGAGAGAGAGAGAGAGGGGGGGGATATAAATAGGCAGAGGGTAGAAGAGAAGTAGGGAGAGAGAAGGAAGGGAGGCAGGAGAGGAAGTCAGCAATATATTCTACTTAAATTAGGCTGAGGCAGCGAGAGAGAGAGAGAGAGAGAGAGAGAGAGAGAGAGAGAGAGAGAGAGAGAACGATGAACAACTAAGACATTCCTATATACCTTGTTCTTCAGTTCACGTTATGTAATTCTGGGCTTCCTTGGAGGATGGAAGGGGATACAACGCGTTTAGCACTCTGTCGCTCTCTGCCAACATCATTACCGACACAACCACCACCACCACCACCACCACCACCACCATCATCATCATCATCCTACAACCAACAGTAGAATAACCGGCCCCTTCACCATCATCATCATCAACATCATCGTCATCATCACCACCACCTCACTTCCAACGCCATCATCACCACCACAAGTATCAGCATCATTATAACCATACACAGCTCTCATCATCTCCATCACCGTCCTCACCACAACTACCATCATCACCACAACAAAAATCACGACACAGCACTATTGCCGCAGACATCACATATCACAACCACTATCACTAAAACCACCACCACCACCACTACCCCATTTCTTAAGGGTGAGGTGAGACTAACCTTCTCACTACTATTATCTCTTTATTATCTTCCTGACCCCACCTCATCATCATCATTATCATCAACACCATCATCATCATCATCATCATCATCCTCTTCCTTGTTCTCTCTTCATTTTCTTATACCATTTCCCTTGTTTCTACTGTACATTATACACCAACACCGTAAACTATTTTTCTTTCATAACTTCCTTACTCTCCCACCACAGCTATCACAACCACCACAACCATCATCATCATCACTATCATCATCACCACCGCAGTTGATAAGGGAGTCATTAGTGAGGCATGACTAACGTTCTCCCTCCTCTTATCTCGTTATTATCTTCCTGACACCACCTCTTCCATCATCATCCCTTTCTTCCTTAGTTTCCTCCTCCCTTCATCATTTTCTTCCCTCCCTCCATCGCTTTCCTTCCTCCCTGAAACATTTTTCTTCTGTGTTATTATATCTCCTCCTATCATTTTACCTCGTCTATTATTTTCTATCTTCCTTCTTTCATTTTCTCTCTTCCCTTCATCTTTTTCCATCCTTCGTTCATCATTTCCTCTTCTCCATCTCCATCATTATTATTTCGTCTTCTATCATTTTCTTCGTTCCTCCCTCATTTTCTTTCCATCCTGCCTTTTTCCCTCCATCATTTTCCTTCCTCCATTTTCCTCCCTCACTCCATACTTTTTTTTTTCTCCATTTTCCTTCCTCTCTTCATCATGTGTGTGTGTGTGTGTGTGTGTGTGTGTGTGTGTGTGTGTGTGTGTGTGTGTGTGTGTGTGTGTGTGTGTGTGTGTGTGTGTGTGTGTGTGTGTGTGTGTGTGTGTGTGTGTGTGTGTGTGTGTGTGTGTGTGTGTGTGTGTGTGTGTGTGTGTGTGTGTTTTGTGATAAAACGGGTAAGTGTAAGTTCATAGAGCTATTAGTCTTTGTGAGTAATAACAATAGTAATCCACTCGAGAAGTCTGTCCCTGAGTGACAGTGGCGGTATTACATTACTTTGGGGATATTAATAGTCTGTCTGTGAATGAAGACAGAGCTCTCATGACAGATGACAGTAGTGGTGGTAAGTTGGTGATGGTGATAATGTCTGTGAATGACGCACTTCTATAATACATGAATGTCCTCACAGTCAGTTCTTCGTGATGAGTCTGTACGTGAATGATGACAGATCCTCTTGTGACAGATGACAGTGGTGATAGTACTTTCATGATGGTTGTAGTCTGCCCGGGACTGATGATTGAACTGTTTAGACAGACTGTTGAGGGTCACAGTAGGCTAGTGATAGTACGTTCGGAATGGTGATACTGTATCAGTGAATGATGACAGAGCTCCTGTGAGAGACTACTGAGCGTGGCGAGAGGGAGAGAATGAAGGTAAGGGTTATGGTGCCAGGGTTATGGTGGATTTTATGGCAATGGTCCTCGCACCTGTTGATTCACAGCCACTGTCAACCCCTTCAGTGCACGCAGAGACAATTTTATTCACCCTGGGACGCCATTTAGAAAATAGTCTTGTTACCTTCTGACGACTTTATACAACTTGGAACATCTCTTAGGTTGTATTCTGCTAGGGAAAGACAATCTTATTCAGCTTAATGCGTCCTGTGTGTTTTATTCTAGCTAAGCAGGTACGATTTTATTCACTTTAGGTCGTCTTTCGAGAAATAGGGTAAATAAAGGTTTTGGTGCAGAGGTTATGGTGGGTTTTATGACAATGGCCCTAACACCTGTTGATTCACTGCTGCCATCAACTCTTTTCCGTACTGAAGACCGCCTTCACGTGCCGGCACCGATATAACTGGGCAGTGGAGCTGCTAGGTTATGCTTCGTCTCTGAACTCCCTCCCTATCCCCCAAAGGGGAATAGTGGTCTGCAGGAACTGAAATATGTAGCCTGCAGCCCATCGGGTTTACTTATGAAGCCGGGGGTCCAACTATTACGGCTGTCAATTCTGTTACAAACAGAGCATTTACGCTGTGCTGTTGCAATCGACAAAAGATTTCACTGAGTATGGAAGCCCTTTCATAACAAAGGGGTTATAAAAACTCCATTTATCATTCCAGTTATTAAGGGTTACAAAACGATACAGTATACAAGAGAATGATAAGATTTAATATGCAAAATGAATCTCCAAGGAAGAGGTGCAACGAAAACTCTTATGTCTTTTAGAATATTCTGGAGCCAACGCTCTGTAGCTATACTGGGCTACTTTCTTGGAATCGTGTTCTGTCTGGGCCCGAGAACAACGCCGTGAACAAGGCCTAGTAAAGCGGGGTGTAGCCTACTTATTCCAACTTTTGCGACAATCGGACAATCTGCGTCGTGTTTTTAAGTGTCCCTGGAGAATTCTCTCGTTGCACCTCAGTATCCTCTTGTATGCTACCGATGCAAACTAAGTTAATACTATAACTGTATGAACAGCTTACACGAGAATGTTAAATTGTAATACTGGAAATTAATTGGTAAGAAAGAGGTGTTACGAAGCCTTCTAAGCCATCAAGAATACGGCCCTGTGTCCTATTCCAGTCTCACTGTGAAAAAACCCAGAAACTGAACTAATGTACCAGTAATCGAATCAGAAATATCTTGAACTGGCTTGGGCGTTGTCGTACACCTGCTGTCGGAAACATGAGAATTTAATCCCACGCCATGTGAGAGTAAATTGTAATTACTTGAATTTCGTTAAATCGGACTTTACTGAGCTTCCAGAAGGCCCATCAATACGAAATGAAAGCACGCTTACTACTACCATCACATCAAAACTGAATGAGACAGTCACAGCAGGTATTTGTTTGGGACAGGGGGTATTTGAGCTTTAAGTTGTGACATGCAAAGGTGTGTGTCACAGAGGTGCACCGATGACCCTCCGGGAACGGACTGGCTACTCTATACCCGTAAGCTAGAGAGAGAGAGAGAGAGAGAGAGAGAGAGAGAGAGAGAGAGAGACCTGACTGGATGTAAATAAATGTGACGTATCTGACGGGACCTGAAATGGCCTGTCCTATACAGAAACAAGAAGCACCCAGAAAGTGCAAAACTCGCACCGTACAATACGTCGAAAGACGTGTCCACGCAATCAGTGGACATCTGTGGTTTTGATGCATGGTAACCAAACAATATTTGAAAATAATAATTCAGACTTAATGAAATAAAACACTTTTCTCACTGATGATTTACTATTTACAGCGTCACCACGGCCAGACAGACGTGGGTTGATCTTCTTTTACTTCTACAACGTCATCATGCTTCCAAACTGATGAGCAACGTGTTCGGACATGACAGGTGCCCAGCTGATGAGCAACGTGTTCGGACATTACAGGTGCCCACTGTTAGTGTGAAAGGGCATTAAACGGAATCTTTGACCCTGCCCTGTGCCCTTTACCTTTGACTGAAAGCTCTAAAATGAAATTTACTTATCCTTTCCTCTCTAAATCCACCCAGTTTTATTCCAATAGGTTCAAAAGTGTCCAAGGTGACCTTGCTTTGATACCTTGACCTTCGAGCTATTATTCTGAAATTAGAATAATTTTGTCCTTGGCTAACCTTAAACTCTTCCATGATGTCTGATCTAAATCGAATAAGCCTATCTGAGTTAAAGGACCGAGTCTTTGAATTGCCATGTGACCATTACCCCCGGCTGATTGTTATCAAAATTGTCTCTTCAGACTTTCCTGCCCACTAACCCTTCCAGTAAGTCTGGAGAAATAGAATGAACACGTTTCAGTTGACTTTATCCTTGACCTATGACCTTTTCGGCCAAGTTCTTCATCAGTTCTTCTGATGATCGACCATCATTATCCCAAATTTGGTGCAGTTTATCCAACATTTTTCGATAATCTTACAGACTGACAGAATGACAAACGGACTGACAACCCCGACCATGCACATACCCCCTCATCTTTTCATGCATGCATATAAAAACCAAATGATGTGTGCATCAGACCTGACCTAAACACACTTAGAGTGATCTATCATACTTATTTGTACCTGATTTAAATGTTTACACCAAAGAGCAAAGCTTACCAGTTAGTCAGTCTCTCCTTTCTCACTGTGCCAACTTACCTGCAAAAGAAGAGCAAGATTATATTGATGTACTTACTTATGCAACAATGCTGTTTGTGCATATATATATATATATATATATATATATATATATATATATATATATATATATATATATATATATATATATATATCTATATATATATCTATCTATATATCTATCTATATATATATATATCTATATCTATATATATATCTATATATATATATATATATATATATATAGAGAGTTATATTCCTGTGTGGGGAGAGGTGTTGTGAAGGTGCTACAAGATAAAAGAAGCTCCTACACACCACACACACCCTTTCATTTCTCGTGTTGGTTTATTTGCTCTGTCTCTGTCTGTCTGTCTGTCTGTCTGTCTGTCTCTCTCTCTCTCTCTCTCTCTCTCTCTCTCTCTCTCTCTCTCTCTCCGGCCTTCTCACTTTTCTCATCACTCAGTCTATACGCTCCTCCCATCTCTATCCATCATCCAACTCTCTTTCTCTCTCTCTCCCTCTCTCTCTCTCTCTTTGATCACCCCAACCAAACATTTCCTCGCATCAGTTCAAAGGCACAAGACAACAGACCTGACATGCTTCCTTGAAAGAACGTACTGTAGAGTCGGAGGAAAAATTACAGTTAAATTGTCTTGTAAGCGTAATACCCACATACGGACATGAGGGGAGGGCAGAGGGTTCAGATCAGGCTGAAATTGTTAAACCCTCGTTGTATATTGTCTTGGAAGAGTCTGGTTGGTTAAGCAGACTGAAGATGTCACCCCGAAAGGTTTATTTCCTGGGGTTAGTTGGGAATTAGTGCCCTCGTAGCGCCACTCAGGGAAGGGTAACTGATCACTGAGGCCTTTCGATGACTGAAATTATTTGCTTAACCACGGGCTCTTAGGTTACATGGAACAACAATAAGATGATGATGATAATGATGATGATCCACTTCTGGTCTGCCCTGGATTTTCTTGTGTATCAAAACACAATTTCAAATTTCGGGTGTAATATTGTCCATATAAACTATTCATGGTACCGTGAAGAAAAGACACCATAGTAATAGTAATAGTAGTGGTGGTGGTGGCGGGAGTGGCGGTAGTAGTAGTAGTAGTAGTAGTGGTAGTAATAGTAGTTGAAGTGGTAGTAGTAGTAGTGGTGGTGATGGTGGTGGTGGTGATGGTGGTTTTCGTAGTAGTAGTAGTAGTAATAGCAGTAGTGGTGGTGGTTGTGGTGGTGGAGGTGGTGGCAGTAGTTGCGGTTTTCGTAGTAGTAGTAATAGTAGTAGTGGTAGTAATAGTAGTTGAAGTGGTAGTAGTAGTAGTGGTGGTGATGGTGGTGGTGGTGATGGTGGTTTTCGTAGTAGTAGTAGTAATAGCAGTAGTGGTGGTGGTTGTGGTGGTGGAGGTGGTGGCAGTAGTTGCGGTTTTCGTAGTAGTAGTAATAGTAGTAGTGGTAGTAATAGTAGTTGAAGTGGTAGTAGTAGTAGTGGTGGTGATGGTGGTGGTGGTGATGGTGGTTTTCGTAGTAGTAGTAGTAATAGCAGTAGTGGTGGTGGTTGTGGTGGTGGAGGTGGTGGCAGTAGTTGCGGTTTTCGTAGTAGTAGTAGTAGTAGTAGTGGTAGTAATAGTAGTTGAAGTGGTAGTAGTAGTAGTGGTGGTGATGGTGGTGGTGGTGATGGTGGTTTTCGTAGTAGTAGTAGTAATAGCAGTAGTGGTGGTGGTTGTGGTGGTGGAGGTGGTGGCAGTAGTTGCGGTTTTCGTAGTAGTAGTAATAGTACTAGTAGTAGTGCTAGTAGTAGTAGTAGTAGTAGTAGTAGTAGTAGTAGTAGTAGTAGTAGAAGTAGTAGTAGTAGTAGTAGTAGTAGTAGAAGTAGCTGCAAAACCATACTCATCTGAATGTAAACCCGGTATGTTTCAGGAGAGGGAGTTGAGGGTCGTTTGTTTATCCAGGCAGTGCAGCCACCTATTTCTGTCAGTGCCACCGCATGAAGGTGTCCCTCTCCATCACAGACGCAGTGTATCTTTGTTATAATTTACCTTTATTGACTTTATTTCACTGAAGAGTTGGAAAAAGTAAAGAGTTTCTCTCTCTCTCTCTCTCTCCCTCTCTCTCTCTCTCTCTCTCTCTCTCTCTGTCTCCTCGTTTAGCAAGTCCTCGAACTGTTTTGCTATTAATAAGGGCCCCCTGTTGCTGATCCGAAAATGATAAGTAACGAGATTCTGACCGATAAATTTTGAAGCTCGGCCTTGTGCTAGTCAGATTTTTCAGAATAGTTGGGAAGTGTTTCATATTCCTTCGGATAAAAAGTAGAGAGATTTTTCTGCCAACAGTAGGTTTATTTTCATGGTAAGACAGCTTCTCCTGAAAACTTACGAGGAGGGGGAGTCCTGAGCTTGGGTACGAGAGAGAGAGAGAGAGAGAGAGAGAGAGAGGGAGAGGGTGGGGGGAGGGTATCCAGGATGATGTGGTAAAGTGATGGATGATAGAGAATGGATATAGACTGATAGACAGATAGGTAGACAGGCAAATAGAGAGAGGCACAGACAAGCAGTGATATATAGAAAAAGACACAGAAAATGATTAGTAGAGGCAGATAGAAGGGTATACAGATAAATTATGTAGAATGATAGAAAGACCAACTGGTAGGTTACTAAGTGTGTAAGTACGAGAGAGAGAGAGAGAGAGAGAGAGAGAGAGAGAGAGAGAGAGAGAGAGAGAGAGAGAGAGAGAGAGAGAGAGAGAGAGAGAGAGAGAGAGAGAGAGAGAGAGAGAGAGAAAAAATAATAGCCTCCCAAGATAAAAGGCGAGGATTTAGCTTTCGCACCAGACTTCATTATTAAATTTACTCATAATTTTAGTGTTATTAAATTACATTCTTCATTCTTCGAGGGAACAGATATGTGGTCCATTCTCGCTGGGTAGAGATGAAAGTCTCTCTCTCTCTCTCTCTCTCTCTCTCTCTCTCTCTCTCTCTCTCTCTCTCTCTCCGTTTCTTTCGTTTCTTTTTCTCAATTTCATTTCAGTTAATATTACTACCCTTTGTCTGTGTGTCTGCCTGCCTGCCTGCCTG
>NC_137014.1:32284214-32311714 GCF_032717465.1 Coenobita brevimanus | reverse complement strand
GTAGGTAGACAGAGCTTTCATTCATCTTCCAGTTAGAATGGCCTTTCCTAACTTCAATAAAATCGTTTGGAAGGAGCAATAATAATGGAAAAGTACGTCTTCGAAGTGAGGAAATTTTCACGATAAATTCGCTATATTTGTGGGCTTATTTCTTCTCCTCGGTGGCTCAGGAAGACAGTTCCCCCCCCCCTCTCTCTCTCTCTCATTAATACCACTGCCACAGCAGTTGCCTTTGTAAACACTGAACATTAGGACATAAGTCACGCTTACTGTTTCCCTCTCAGCTACTCGCAAAGAGTCACAGACAATACAAAAGTTGACAGGTACTGGTATTAGTATCAGCATTGTCAATGATTCCTTGTGAATTATTAAAAGGGAATTGTAAACACGATACCTAATGATGATAATGATGATCATTATAAACATCATCATCATTAGCACAAGCAGCAGCAGCAGCATCTTTTTCCAGTAATTGTAATCATCATCATCGCCATGATCATCACTATTATCATTTTTCTCATCATCATTACCCTGGCTTTCTTTTCCTGACTAATGACGATGTGAGGCAGGATCCAGAAACAGGGAATAATGAAAGAAAAGCATTCGAGAACCGAATGCTAATCGCCCGCCAGAATATGTTGTTGGACAACTTTGGCAGCCATTATGGTGACCTTGACCTTGACCCCGAGTGCTCATTTTCGCACTCGTCTAAGATTTGGCCATATCTTGATACCCTGAAGGTTTCATGTTTGATAGCTCAAGTCGTTCATGAGAAATATTGGTGTTAAGGGTGGGCGATAAAAGCTAGTTGGGCAGACATTTTGGTGACCTTGCCCTTGCCCTAAGTGCCCATTTTCGAACTCGTCCAAGATTTTGGCCATATCTTGATACCCTAAAAATGTTTCATGTTGTTAGCTCAAGCCGTTCATGAGATATAATGGTAACAGACAGACAGACAGACAGACAGACACACACACACACACACACACACACACACACACACACACACACACACACACACACACACACACACACACACACACACACACAGACGCGGACAAAGACATTATCGCTCCGCCTCCTAAAGGCGGGCGATAACAAAGTAAAAGTGGAAGAGCTCTCAACATCAGGCCCTGTGAAATACGTTACTTCCTGGCGACTTTATTCGGCTTAGGAGAGGGCTTTTCGACCTGGAAAGGTTAGTTATAGCCTTCATTAACCCGTCCACCACTAAATGCTCTCCTAAGCTGAAAATAATCGCCTGGTACTGGCACAAGTATATTATAAAAGACGTCATCGTATTGAAATGGCTAAAGGTCTTACTCTCACACTTACACTCGCTATAACACTCATTTGCATGCTCGTTACAAACTTAACACAGTCATGGTTGGGACATCTGTTCCAACTAACGCCACATGATATTATTCAGCTTGAGTAAAGAACCTGAATATTATAAATTTTACTCTCATACTTACACTCATACTAACATTCCGATGCGTACTAAATAAACATGTACTTAAGGTTTTACTGTCATACCTGTCTACATATCTTAATGCAACAGAAAAAGAGTCGAAGTCTAGACGCCCACAAAAATGTCTCTGCCTTAGATGAACTGAATAAAAAGATAGCCAAAATAAACACTCGTTCTCTTCGGAATCCCTGAACACATTGCCTTTATATACTTGGATAAATACTTAACCACTTCAAGCAGACTACTTGTATAAATTAATTTTTATAATTTTGATTTGATATGGTGTGGAGGTATGGTATGGTATAGTATGATATGGTATACTGTGGTCTGGTCTGGTATGATAAAGTATGGTACAGTATGGTATGGCATGGTATGGTATGATATGGTATAATATGGTATAGTATGGCATGGCATGGTTTGGTATGGTATGATATGGTGTGACGTGATTTGGTATTGCATGGTGCGATTTTATCTAGCTCGGAAATGATTTCTCCAGTTTGAACTTCCCCTCCTAAGGTAAATAATATTGTGTGGAAAGATAACCAGAAAAACTAGAAATATACGTCATCGGAGTGAGGCAGTGAAGATTTTGCGCCCATACTTATACCAGTCGTTGTGGGGAGGAAAGGAGGGGAGGAAATGAGCGGAGGAAGAGGAAATGGAGAGGGGAAGGAAGGAGGGGAGTGGAGAAAAGGGGAAAGGAGAGGAGAGAACAAGTATCTGATAAAGACGGAGGCAAAACAAAGTGAAGGATAAGAGGTAAGGAAGGAGAAAGGAAGGGAAGGAAGGGAGGACAGAGGGAAAAATGAGAAGAGGAAGAACAAGCAACTGATATAAAAGGAGACAAAACACACCGAAGAAAGTTAAGGAAAGGGAGAAGTAAGGAAGGAGGGGAAGGGCTGGAGGAGGGAGAGGAGAAAAAAGAGGAAGGGTTGCAGAAAGAAGAGAAGAAAGAAGAGGAGGAAAGAGGAGGAGAGGAGATAAACGTCTGATAAAGATGGAGGCTAAGCAAACTAAAGAAGAAGAGGAGATAGGGAGGGGATGACGAGGAAGAGATGTGGAGAGGGGAAGAAGGAGAATGGAGGAGAGAAGGAAATAAAGATAGGAAAGGAAAGAAAATCGAAGAAACAGAACCAAAAAAATGAAAGAGGCAAATGGGAAATGGACATAGGAGAAAACAGAAAAAAAAATGAGGGAAGAAAATCAAGAGAGAGAGAGAGAGAGAGAGAGAGAGAGAGAGAGAGAGAGAGACAGACAGACAGACAGACAGAGGGGGGGGGGGCAAAAGAGCAAAGGAGAAAAGAGTGGGGAAGGAAAAGGGAAAGAGAACTGTTAGGAAATGAATGAGGAAGAAGGGAAGGAAACCAAGGAGAACGAAGAAAATGGAAAAGCTTATGAGAAGAGGGGACTATGAAGAGAGGAAAATGAAGTGAGGGGAGGGGAGTGATCAGGAGAGTAAAAAGAACCATGTAAAGAGATTTGCAAGAAAATGAAGGAGGGAGAAGGAAAGATGACAAAGGAGAAAGCAGAAGGGCGAATTAGACAAACAAATATGAAAAGAAGAAAATGAACAGAGTGGAGAAGAGAAAGGAGAAGAGAGGGTCAAGAAAGGGGATGAGGAAAAAAAATGGGAAAAATAAAGAAAATTGCGCAAAAATGAAAGAGGAACAAGAAAAGGTAACAGCTGAGGATGTCGCAAATATAAAAACGAATGAGAAGGGAATATGAAGAGAGGAAAATGAAGAGAGGGGAGGGGAGAAAGGAGAAAAATGGAAAGAGAACTGCAAGGAAATGAAGGAGGGAGAAAGGAAGGGGACAAACGAGAGAGCAGAAGGGCGAATGAGGGAAGGGACTATGAAGAGAGAATATGAAGAAAGGGGAGAGGGAAGAGAGGAGACAGGAGTGAAGAGGAGAGGGGAGTAAGTGGAAAGAGAGTCAGTGAGAGGCAGGAAGAACAGAGAATGAAATGCACAACTGACAGCAAAACGGAAGAAGAAAAAATAAAATAAAATAACAGCGGTAAACTAGCATTACTGGCCTTTGGTACCTTCTGCCTTGCATTAAAAAAAAAAATCCATATTTCCTTATTTTAGTTGTAGTCTAGGGATCTATGACTAGTCTCCCGTTGTCTAGTATTTTAAACACCAAAGCGGAAAAGAACCCCTTACTCATTCGAGGTGCACGGATCCTAGGCTAGGTTACTGTAATTCAGTAAGTTTTAGGTTATGTAACCAAGTTACTTGTACAGTATTTCCCTTGATGGAACTGCATTGTCGTAAAACCTCCAGTCACATACCTATGCAATACTATCACGTTACTCTCATACTTACACTCATACTAACACTCCGATTCGTATTAAAATAAATAATCAAGATTCTACGCTCAAATTAAAAGAAAAAAAAACATAGTGAGCGTTAACACCATGAGTCCGATGACGTATTTATTAGTTTTCCTACTACAGACGATTTTATTCAACTAGAAAACTATCTCGTACTAACGAATAAGTGATGGCTATCGCTAGCCTCTCCAGTTTGGAAAACCTCTCCTACACTCAATAAAATCGCCTGGAAGCAGCAGAAATAAAATCTGGACAAGAATGAGCACTCAGCGAGTGCAACACCGGCGCCCACCATATGGTATACGGGTTTAACATTAGACTTTGCCCTGTGACCTTAACCTTCGATTGATCGCTCCCAAACTCGAATGACTTCAGTCATGTCCGACCCTTAATCCTTCCACCAACTTTGCTTCAGAGACGAGAGAAAAATATTTCAGAGTACTTTGCCCTGTGACCTTGATCATGGACCCTTTCCCTGTGGTCTTGACCTTTGACTAACTGTTCTTACAGACGAGTCCCTTTATCCTTACCTTAACCTGAAGCCTTCCTCAAAGTTCGGTCTACATCGGAAAAAATTAAGTTGGCCTTGCCATGTGGTCTTGACCTTTGACATCTATCTGTTGCCTATCTAATGCCAGACGCGTCAATCCCGCAAGGGGTAGCCAAAAACAAATCGCCAATCCATTGCCCTCCCCTCAGATCACACACAGCCTCTTTCATATAACTCTCCACTCCAACCGTCCATCTCATCCTCGGCCTCCCCTCCCTCTCTACCCCTCCACTGTACTCATATACACTTCCCTTGTTAGTTTCTCGTTCTCCATCCTCACCACATGGCCAAACAAGCTCAGTGTATTTCTCCTAACGCTTTCTATTACATCCACATCCGCACTACGAAGCTCTTTCACTTCCTCATTTGCCAATTTGTCTCTCCATGTAACTCCACGTGCTCCTCTCAAATAACTCATTTCCACTGCTCTCACTCTTGACTTGTGTTCTTCCAACAAGGTCCAAGTTCCACTTCCATGGGTTAAAGTTGGTACCACAATACTGCCATGCAGTTACTCTATTACTCGATGCTCACTTCCCTATTTCTTACCACTGTTTTAAAAGAACCAGCCACCTTTCTTCCTTAAAGTACTCTTTCAAGCACTTCGTCCTCCAAACTTCTATCTATACTCGTCAGACTATCCGAGTACTTAAATGCACTCATATTTTTCTTTTCCTCATCATCCAGCCTCACTGTTCGTACATTCAGTGACTTCATTTCTCTTGAAGACCATAACTTTGCTCCTCTCCAAACTCACTTTTAGATTCCATTTCCTACTCACTCTCCCAAACTCATTCCCCAATATTTGCAGTTCTCTTTCGTCTTCACTTAGTACAGTATCACTTGAAAACAATATAGGAAGTTTCCAAACGCTGTTCATTGTCATTAGGGCCGCTCCAACATCCACTGCTCTACCTTGTATCTCTTTTATAACCCATCCATATTCAGATTGAACAACCATCGAGACATGACACATCCCTATTTCAATCCAACATTCAGATAGAAAAATTCACCCAGTTCACTTTCTACATGCACTGCAGCCTAAGCACCCTCATACATACTCTTCACAGCATTCAACAACTTCCCGTTTGCTCCATATATTCTTAGTATTCTCAACATTCCTTTTCAGTCCACTCTGTCATATGCTTTCTCCGACTCCATGAAGGCCCCATACGATTTCTTTCTCTTCTCTAGAAACTTTTCCACTGAAGATCTGAGGATGAACATCTGATCTACAAACCTCTTCTTTTCCTAAAACCTCCCACGTCTTCTCCAACTAATTCCTGTTATTTCCCCAGCACGTCAGTAAGTATCCTACCATATCCTTTGCCTATTACACTAAGAAGACAAAAGCCCCTATGTTTACCACACACTTCTTTTTCCCCTTTTCCTTTGTACAGGGGAATAATTATATCTAACTTCCAATCCTCTGGGACTCTACCTTCCTCTCAGGCCAATCTGCACATCTTCCATATCCATTTTATTACTATCTCTCCCCCGTGCTTCATCATTCAAGCACACACTCCATCAGTTCTTGGGGCTTTCCCCATTTTGACTTTCTTCATTGCTTTCACTACTTTCATTCTATTGATCACTTCCTCCCTTCTCACCACCCTCCTTCTCCCAGCCATTCCCCAGCAACTTACTGTATACTCGCATTACTTTCATGCTCTATGTTTAACAGTTCCTTAAAGTCTTCTCTCCATCTTCTCACTTTTTCTCCCTTCTCCACTATTAATCTGCCATTTTTACCTTTCACTCTCCTACCAACATCTTTTTCACTCTCTTTAACTCTCTTAACCACCTTCCAGAACATCTTCTTACATTCCCTCCACTTTATGCTCAAATGCCTTCCAGATTCCTCATCCACTTTCTTCGCGCTCTCTCTTACTAATCTTTTCACCTCTCTCTTCCTCTCTACATATAATTCTCTCTTCTCTCTCTCAAATTCCTCCATGCCTCTGCTTCCAATCCATTCACTATATGCTTTCTTCTTTTACGCCACAGTTTGCCTCACCTCTTCATTCCACAATGCTGTTCCTTACCCGCCTTTTCGTCTACCTTTAACCTCACATACCATATCATATGCTACACATATTTCTTCTGTGAAAATCTTCCACACACCTTGCACCTCCCCCATCTGCTCCAAATCATATTTACCCAATCTCCCCTCCACTTTCTTTTTTTTCCATCCTCTTGCAATCTTTCTTTCCTTCCTCCTGTCCTATTCCTTCATTGCATTTGAACATTGACTTTCACCACCACCAAGTGGTGGTCAGAAAGTCCACTCCCCAAACCTCTGTATGCTTTTGCATCCACTGCATACCTTCTCAGTCTGTCATCCACACACACATACTCATTACCTTCGGTTCATTCAATTCACCACCCACCCTTCTCATCATTTGCCTCATATACCTGTGGATCATTTTATGCTTAAAGAGATTATTGGCTATCACCAACCCCCTCTCCACACAGCACTGCCATTTTTATACACTTCTGCAGGCACACCCCACTCACCAACTACTCCATCCACCTTCACATTCCCCACTTTTCCATTCATATCTCCAGCCAAAAAAAGCTCTCTCATTCCTCTCAAACTTTTGTATGCACGCTTCGACATTTGCCCAGAACTCTTCTTTCACTCTGCTTGCATGATCTTGCTTTGGAGCATATACTGTATATATATATATATATATATATATATATATATATATATACACACACACACACACACACACACACACACACACACACACACACAAAATCGGGCACGTTTGTATTCCCTTGTTCAATCTTACCCACGCAATCCTTGAATCACCTGATCCATACTCTCTTATATTCTCCTTCAATCTCTTGCACACAACAAGACATACACCCTCTTTGCCCTTTCATTCTCACCTACTCCAGCGCACATTCCCTATCCATGCTCTCACTCTCTCACATTCTCGCCTCTTCCTTTAGTCTCAGCTAATTCTTTTACGTATTGTTCTAAAAAAAATAATAATAATAAATAAATAATAGACCAGCCCCTTGGGTGATCCTCGAAACTTCACGAAGCTTGGTCCAAATAACATAAACACTTATTTACTTATTTTCTTCACACAGAGACAAACGGGTCGAACTTTGATCTTGCCCTGTGACCTAGACCTTATGACTGTTCTTAGAATCGACTCCGTTCATTCTTGTCTTATCCTCAACTTTTCCATCAGGCTGGGTATAACTCGGACAAAAACTGGTTAAATTGAACTTGGTAGGTAAAAATTTGACCTAAGCCTGTAACCTTGACCTTTCTGCAGCTGTGTTACAAAATAAAAGGTCATTCCCGTAGCTGTTCCTCGCCACTTCGACCAAATTTGGTTGAAACTGGATAAAAACTTTTGAATTTTGTTCACACACACACACACACACACACACACACACACACTGGCATCGCGAGAGCGGGTGTAAATATACGCCAAAGGAATGAAGGGGTTGACAGCATGAAGGTAGTGCAGTACTAATTCTGTCCGGTGACACAATTCGTTTATTTATTCTTGCTACCTCCAGGCGATTATTTCAAAAGGAGATTTTCTTGTCCTGAGGATGCCAATGAAAGCTGTATCTAACCCCTCCAGTCTGAAGGGTCTCTCCTAAACTGAAATGTATTATACGAATGAAGCAAGAATGAAACGAAAAAAAGTCATCGAACTGAAACAAAAAAAAAAAACAGCTTAGATCAATGAAACCGTCAGGGATGGCAAGAAATAAATACATCCAAGTGAGACAGTTGTGGTGATGTGGTTAAAAGCGCTGTGTCAGCAAAGGGGTAACTACGGCAAAGTTTTAGCCCTTACATCACGGTCGATACCCCCGTCTTATCCTTCTGCTCTCCGCCACCACACCACCCAGCACCACCACACCATACCACTATACCACGCCACACAGCACTACTCTACATTACACCACACTGCACGGTACATAACTACATCACCACTACACCGTATCACATACCACACCACATCACACTACACTGCACTCAGCCACACTGTACCATACTACACCACACGGTATCACAGCACACCAAACAACATCACACCATACCACACCACACTACTCTACGTTACACAACGCACTACACCACACCATATTAGGGGTGGGGGTGGAGGTTGTGGTAGGCAGCATGAAGTGGTGGTGTGGTGTAGTCTCTGTCATCAAGGAGAGGCCAGAGGGTATCAAATACATTCACCCTGTCAGTCGTCGATATGCTGCTGCTCTATGTGGTGTGATGTGATGTAATGTGGTGTGGTGTGATGTGGTGTGATGTGGTGTGGCTTCCTGTGCTGTGCTGTACAGTGATGTGAAGGTATGGGGTAGTGTTGTGACATCTCTTGGTGGGCTGATGTTAGATACTGCAGCAGACGGGGAAGTAATGAGGAGTATGAGAGAAAAATACTTGCATGTGCATCTGTGTGTGTACAGTATGCGAGTGTCTGTTGGGGATACCTGTAGTTATGAGAGTGGTGTGGTGTGGTGTGGTGTGGTGGTATGGCTTAGAGGTATAAGGTAGTGATACAATGTAGTGATGGTAAGGGGTATTGTTCTAGACAGTGCTACTGAATGGTGTATATGCCTGAAATCCTCAAGTATGCATACTTTATGCGGGGTGGTGTGACCGAATGGATGAGAGTGGTATGGTGTGGTACTGTGTGGTGTGACGTGGTGTGGTGTGGTGTTGTGTTGTATTATGTGGTGTGATGTGATGTGGTGTGGCAGAGATTGTAGCGATGTTGGGGTGTTAAATGCGCTCACTCTCTAGGTCTTGTATATTGTAACTTGGTCTCTCAACAACTTGGACTTGTAATGAGTCTGGTGCTTGCAATACTTCCCTGTTTGCAAGATGACCGTCCCTGCTGATAATATGACCTTCTCTGCTTGTACTATGATAGTTCCTTCTTGTAATATGATCGTCCCAGCTTCCAATATGCCCTTCTCTGCATGCAAGATGACGATCATTGCTTGAAATACAACTGTTCCTTCTTGCAATATGACCATCCTTGCTTGCAGTACGACCGTTCCTGCTTGCAACATGAAAGTCCTTGCTTGCAATAAGACTATTCGAGCATGCAAAATAGTCGTCCTGGTTGGTGTAGGATCGTCTCTGCTTGCCTTATGATTGCCCCTGCTTCAATATGATCACTCCTTCTTGCAATCAGGCCGATTCTACTTCCGATATGACAGTTCCTGCTTGTAATACGACCGTCCCTGTTTCTCTCTCTCTCTGCTTGCACCAATGTACGCTACCTGTAATTAATATACGTTGGATAATTGAATTCTACGCATCTCTCTCTCTCTCTCTCTCTCTCTCTCTCTATCTATCTATCTATCTATCTATCTATCTTTTATATACCGTATATATACAGATAGATAGATAGATAGATAGATATACATATAGATATACCCGATATATATATATATATATATAGAGAGAGAGAGAGAGAGAGAGAGAGAGAGAGACGGGGGGGGGAGGTGAGCACTGAGAGTAAAAAGAGAGAGAGGAAAGTTAGGTGGAGTGTAGAGACAGGTGGAAGAAATAGAGGTGACAATGGGTAAGAGAGAGAAAGAGACGTTGAGTAGGAAAAAAAAAAAAGAGGCTTGCCTGCCTGTTTGTTGCATGCCTGCCTGCCTGTCTGCCTCCCCTATCTTCCTGCCTGCCTTCTTCCACGTCTGTTATTTCACCAAAGAAAACTTTTTCAATACAAGTTAAGCAGTAAAAACTTATCCTGGCATGTCACCTGAACAACAACAACAACAACAAGTCTTATCCTTCTGGGCGGAATGTGTGTTTAAGGTCTTCCTTCCTTCCTTCTTTCCTTCCTCCCTCCCTCCCTCTCCCCCTTCCTTCCTTCCTTCCTTCTTTCTCTGCACTCCCATTTCCCTCCTTCCTCGGTTTTTCTTTCTTTCTTCCACCCACTTTTTTTTTCATTTTCCGGTTTCTTATTCATCTTTTTCCCCTCTCTTGTTCCTTCCTATGTTGCATTCTTCCTTGCTTTCCTGCCCTCTTAACTTCCTTTTTCTTTCTTTCTTTCTTCCTACTTTTTTTTTCATCTCTCTCCCTTCTCTATCATTCTCCCTTCCTACTTTCCTTCTCTGTGTCTCTTCTCTCCATTCCCATTCCTTTCCCTCTTTTCCTCCTTTGATCCATTCTTCAGTCCACTTTCACACTCCTTCCTTTTTCCTTTCCTGCTTTCTTCTCTCTCTCTCTCTTTCTCTCTCTCTCTCTCTCTCTCTCTCTCTCTCTCTCTCTCTCTCATTTCTTAACTCCCTCCTTATCAGTTTATCCTCCCTGTCACACTTATTCCTTTCCTTCGCTCCCATCCTCCCCCCATCCCCCATTTCCTCCTTCGCTCCCTCACACGTATTAACTTCCTTCATATTCTCCCTCGTTCCTTTCCTCTTCCATACCCTCAGTTCTCTCCTTTCCTCCCTTCCACCCTCTCTCTTCCCTTCTCTTCTCTCCATCTCTCCCCTTTTACCCCCTCCATCCCTCCCTCTTAATTTTATCTCTCACCCTCTCAGCCTAATCTCTGCTTGTCCTCTCTCTCCCTTCCTTCCTTCCTTCCTACCTTTCTTCCTTCCTTCCTACCTTTCTTCCTTTCTTCCTACCATTCTTCCTTCCTTCCGTCCTTCTTTCTTTCTTCCCTTTCCCGTCACCTCCTTTCTCTTTCCTTCTTTCTGCATCTAAATGCTCTCTCTCTCTCTCTCTCTCTCTCTCTCTCTCTCTCTCTCTGGTATTTACTTTCATCTTCTTTCCAAACTTTGCAAACTTTATCTCGATATCCTAGGAGGACAAGGAGGAGGAGGAGGAGGAGGGGGAGGGAAAGAACAAGAAGTAGAGGAAGACGAAGAGAAAGAAGAAGAAGAAGAGGAGGAAGAAGAAGAAGAAGAAGAAGAAGAAGAAGAAGAACAACAACAACAACAACAATAACAACAACAACAACAACGACAAGAAAAGCGAGGAGGAGGAGGAGGAGGAGAGGAGGAGGAAGCAAGGGTATTAACAGAGGAGTAAGGGATGGAAAGTGAATGGAGTAAAATATCTTTGTAGAAAATAACTAGGAAGGGAGGAAGCGGAAGAAGACAAGACAGAGGAAGAGGAAAAGACAGAGGAAGAAGAGGAATTAAGAGAATGAGGACTGGGAAGAAACTAGGAAATAAATACACAAGGTATGGTGCTGGAATGAGAGAGAGAGAGAGAGAGAGAGAGAGAGAGAGAGAGAGAGAGAGCACATTACTCGTGGCTTGATCAAGGGTGATTAATTATTACAGGCGAGATGTGAGCAGTAGTCAGCTCAGCCAGGCAAGGAGGCAGGAAGGCAGGAAGGCGGGAAGGCAGGGAGGCAGGGAGGCAGGAAGACAGAGAGACAGGACGGCAGGGAGGCAGGATCGCAGGTAGGCAGACAGGAAGGACGGCAGGGAGGGCTGAGTAACAGTGTGAGGCAGTGGCACCCCCTGTATGCCACTACCTCACACCCTTTCTCACCTCTTCCACTTCTATATTCTGCGTCTCGTTTGCTGCATCACTGCCTCACTCACTGTCGCGCACACTGCCTCTCTCACGCCTTGTTTACCCTTCTGGCTCACACCATGCCTCGTTCCCTCCCTCTCCCACAACCTCACTCACACCAACCTGTCCTCCTTCTCTCTCACATCCCGCATTGCACATATCTCTCCTCCTACCTCTCTCATACCGTGTTTCACCCAAAGTTTACCTCACCCACATCGTTCCTCGCTTTTATCAGTGCCTAAAACTCTGTCTACCCTCCTACCTTTCATCCTACCTATATTCCTGCTTACAACAAACCACACACACTGTCTCAATAATACCTTGTATACTCTCTTGGCTACCCCTTGCCTCACATCCTGACTAACTATCTCACCCTAAGCATTTCATATTTCACACCTTGCCATACCCCTGCCTTAAACACTACCTAATTCACACCCTTTCTCACACCCTAACCGCTGCCTCTCTCACTCTCTGTTTACCCTTCTGCCTATCCTCCTTCCTAACCTGCTCCTCATAATTTTCTCTGGCATAGGTAACGAGGTGGTGATGGCTTGGTCCCTCTGTGGAAATAAACTGCTGTTCTGACCGACACCACTACACCTCATAACCACACCATCATACCACATCGCACTCATTACCTCCCTTCCCTCTCCTCCCTCCCCTCCCTCCGCCCTCCCTCCCTTCCTCCCTCATTCCCCTCCCATCACCTCCCTCATTCCCACTCATCCTTAAGTGGAGTAATTTGCTTTCTCTCTACCTTGTAATTCGAACATGCTGTCATAAGCATTCTTCTCTCTCTCTCTCTCTCTCTCTCTCCTAACAAACGATCCACTACCACCAAATCACACGTTTGAACCTCTGTTATAATAGTAAACGGCCTCACGGTGACCAGAATTTAATAAGCTGATGGACTGAAGTAACTGTGACCAATAAAATAGTACTAATAACACTAAGTAAGTGTGTTATGGCTTCCCGAAACGATCGAGTACGACGAATAAAACAGAGGAAATACTATAGGAAAGTGACTGGATTACGATTAGTATTAAACAGTATACTCGTTCTGGGTGTCGTGTTAAACGTGTGTTCAATTTCAGGTTATTCTTGGCCTAATTTGGAGTAGCCTAATAAATGCTGTTACAACATGGGCTCAATTGTCCACCGTTACAGGGGTTCAGATGACTTTAAGGGTTTATTTGAGGGACACTGTTTTGTCTATGAAGTCATCACTAATCATAACTAAAGCGGCTGAGAACTGGACCCGATTGTTGATATAGATATTCTTGCACAGCAGTGGCCCAAGAACAACATCCTGAACTCTGGCACACGTTCCATGGGACACACTGTTTACCCAGTATACTGACTGGTTTCCGATTCGCATATATAACAGGAAAAAAATTGTGATTACCCTCAGTAATATTTTTAAAATAATATATCACTGTATCTAAGAAAAAAAAAAAAGGTCTGTCTGCATTTATTGTATAGTATTCAATTGTTTCATTCTTTACTACCCCATCTGAAACTTGGTTCTCTTGACCATATACCGAAGACGAGAGTGGCCAGTCGCTTTCCCTGACATATCTTAAGTGAGAAAAAAAAAAAAAAAAAACACCGACTCCCCAACCCAGTCTCCCCTCCCTTTTCTGCAGCCGCCCCTCACTCTTCCTTTTCACCTGCCACATCCCTCCTCCCTTCCTCATACAACATCCCTCTTCAACCTCTCACCCTTCCCGACCTTCTGCTTCTCTTCAACAATTCGTCTCTTCCCTTCCCATCTTCTCCCCTCTCCTCTTTCCCTCTGCTTTCCCTCCTGATGACTTATAGCCCATAATATTATCGCTCTCTCTCTCTCTCTCTCTCTCTCTCTCTCACACACACACACACACACACCTGGTCATTACTTCCCCTGTCAATGTGTCTCATTACCAGTCTCTTCCCTCTCCCCTATCCTCTTCTCGTCTCCACCTTCCCCTCTTCCTTCCCCATCATCTCCCCTTCCAAACCTCTACTTCTATTCCCTTCCCTTTAACCTTTCTTCTCTCCCCTCTTTCCTCTCTCCTTTTTTCGTTATTTTTAACCTCATCCCTCTCTTTCTGCAGTCTCCAACCTCTCTCACCTTCCTCCTCTCTCATCTCATTACCTCTTCCCTCAGCTTTCCCCTCCTAATAACTAAACACCCTTAAGTTATCCAACCTTCTCACACACACACACACACACACACACACACACACACACACCTATTCATCAAATTCCCTGCCAGTATACCTGTGTCTAATTACTTGGCCAATGTAATTCTTCTGACTTACTTTAATTTCCTTAGTCTGATCCTTTAAAGAATTTCAGTACCCGTCACCTTTGGCTCTTTTCTCCTCACCTTTCACCTTAGCTATCTTTTCTCCTCTTGCTAGCCTCTACACCTACCACTTTCTGTTTTTATTATCTCTTCCTTTCCCCTCCTTAGCCTCTCTCTCCACCTCCTCTCTCCCTCCTCTCCTTAGCCTTCTCCCTGCTTCCTTACCCTATCCCCCTCCCTCCCCACCATCTCCCTTCTCCTTTCCCCTCTCTAACCTCCATTTCTTTCTTCTTCTCACTTTCCCATCTCCCCCCTTTTTCCTTTTTCTCATCTCATTCTCCCATCCATAACCTCACCTCACCTTTCCCATTCCCCTTCTTTCTCCCTTCCCTGTCTTCTTTCACCTTCAACTTCTTTCTACTTTTCCTCTACAGTCAATCTGTCTGTCTGTCTGTCTGTCTGTCTGTCTCTCTCTCTCTCTCTCTCTCTCTCTCTCTCTCTCTCTCTCTCTTTCTCCTGCTAATGGCGTAGCACCCATAAGTTTTCCGGCCTTCCCTCTCTCACACCTGCTCATCAATCCCCGTCAGTGCCTGTTTCATTAAATACCTGGCTATTGGCTAATTACCAGACGCATAGCTGTGTGTGTGTGTGTGTGTGTGTGTGTGTGTGTGTGTGTGTGTGTGTGTGTGTGTGTGTGTGTGTGTGTGTGTGTGTGTGTGTGTGTGTGTGTGTGTGTGTGTGTGTGTGTGTGTGTGTGTGTGTGTGTGTGTGTGTGTGTGTGTGTGTGTGTGTGTGTGTGTGTGTGTGTGTGTGTGTGTGTGTCTGTGTCTGTGTGTGTGTAGGTGTGTGTGTAATTCACCGGGTCGGTCAGGATCACTTGATGGTCGTGATCGTCAGCTTTTACCCTCCTGGAAGGGAGCCGAGAGCTCATATAGTCCGATCTAAGGGCAAGGCTGTGACCTTCACACACGCACACACCCGTCCCCTTGCTCAAGGGGTGTCATAATAGACTTTGTAACTCCTTTGTGGTTACTTGTAGTTGAGTTATATATGTATTAGACTTGTGGACGAGCGGTTATTATATTTGAGCAGCTTTGTAAGTAGCTAATCTTCTTTCCCATTTGTCATGTAATGACAGGAGAGGTAAAGAATAGTATGGGACTATTTTTATTTGTCTTGGAAATATTAACAAGTCTCTCACACAGAGCGAAGTATAGAGTCCCGCTAGCTATCTCTCTGTCTCGCTCTCTCTGTCCCTCTCTCAAGTTGCTAAGCCCTTCTCCCTGCGACCTGTCTCTTCTATCGCCTGTCTCCTTCTGAGCTCTCTTTCCTAAATTCTGGTGTAGCAGAGGTTGTGTCACGTGTGTTCCTTGTGAGTGGAAAGTTCTAGAAGCCTGTGTGTGAGTATGTGTGTATGTGTGTGTATGGTCACTAGGCGCTGTCGTGTGCCTATAAAGCATTCCTTGAGTTAAGAGTGTGTAAGCATGTTTAGCATTGCTCGATTCTCGCAGACACAATACCTTCTCATCATCTGACTCCCTGCTTCTATCTGTCTCTCTATCTATCTATTTATCTATCTATCTACTATGATTTGTAATTATAATATGGACTCCTAATAGGGGGACAGTAACCACCCACTTCGTCAGTGAAACGTTTCGCAACCTGAGCGAGGCGCGAAATCCCGTCCACCAGTTGGCAAGCGAGAACGTTACCACCTCACCAGCGAGCGGTGTGTGTGTGTGTGTGTGTGTGTGTGTGTGTGTGTGTGTGTGTGTGTGTGTGTGTGTGTGTGTGTGTGTGTGTGTGTGAGAGAGAGAGAGAGAGAGAGAGAGAGAGAGAGAGAGAGAGGGGGGGGAATGTTTGATCCTCTGATTTCAAGGACTTTTTGCAACTGACCACAATCGTCTGGTGTCTCCTGGATTAACCCATTCGTACCCAGGGTCAATTAAAAAAGACGGAATAAAGTATTTTTCAAAGTTAGTAAGGGGAGAACCGCAGGATACGGATCTATGAACGACTATGAGCCAATATGCGGAAGGCAGTACAATAAGTAGACTTACAACAAAACCCCATACAGAGGAACCCTGGGCGCAAATGGGTCATGTTTCCTTCTCGTCCTTTGAAGATTACAACAATCGCAGCAACTATATTTTTGCTATCACCTCGGGTGTCGCACGTCGTCGTCTATGAGTTAATATTATAAGTGACCTCTAACCCTCTGACCATGACGGATAGATTACTCTTTTATCCATGCTGCCGAATGACAATTTACTCAACTCCTTCAAAATAAGAATTAGAAAGCACTCATAGAGCTCATACCTCCGCCAATGTCATTGCCATTAAAACGGATCCGGATCTGGATCCGTGAAGATATTGTGTGGAATACATAGCATCCGGATCCGCTCCCAAATTTAATCAATTGCTCCTTGACCCATGGCCCACTCTTCCACAAAATCTTAATGAAATACAAAAAGAACTTTTGGAGATATTGTGCGGGATGATTGGATCCAGATCCGGATCAGTCCCCCAATTTAATCAATTCTTTCTTGGCCTATGACCCACCTTTCCACTAAATTTCATTGAAATTCGCAGTGTGGACAAACAAGCAGGTGAATACATAAGCTGTGAGTCATGAATGAGTCATGAATGAGTTTTATTTATACCTCCTTCATTGGCGGAGGTAGAAATAAAACTCATTCATGACTCACAAACCCTCAGTCGTTCAGAGAGACCAACTGTTTCAGCCCTAGTATGTCATGACATACATTTTCTGGCCATCTCAAGATTGGTTTGCTCACTTTAGTACAGATTTTTCTAACTGGAGGATTAGGTATAGTCTTCATAAACCTCTTCACTTTTACGGGAGTCTCCTGGGACAGTACTCTGAGTGGTACAGGAGGCTTCTTAGCACCTCTTCCTTGGCGATTTCTTACACACATAACACTATGATAATTCGCTTTTACGGTATTTATAAACTAGCGCAATATGCGAAACTAATAGCTAAAGAAGAGGCGGTACGAAGCCTCAAATGCACTTGGACTATGGCACCTAAGCCGAATATAATCGACTGGAATTAGGATGAATAAAGTGAGAAATGAGCCATTGTTCAGATAGGGATTAAGCGTCTTAGCTCGAGACAGACAAGGGATATTAGCCCCTTCATTACGAGAGGCACCTCCTAAAAATCTGTCTGCCTGTTGGTTTGTTTACCTGCCTATCTCTTTATTTAACAATATTCTTCTATCCATCTACCATCTATATATATCTCTATTTCTCTATCTATCTGTCTGTCTATCTACCTACCGACCTACCTATCTATCTTCCTACCCACCAACCTATCTATCTTCCTTTTTATTTTTCCTCTGTCTGTCTAGGGTGGATGGAAAGAGAGAACTCAGCAAATATAACAAGTAGTAACCAACTGTGAGTGAGTGGAATAAACAGGTACAATAAGCAGTAAATATATGATAACAAGCCAATAAACAAGTAATTATCTAATACCGAATCTCAGACAGTGTCGGTAAGGTAGACAGAACAATGGCCAAGAATTTATCCAATAATTAAAAACGAATCGACTGAGGACTAGAAAGGATATACACAAAATTGACGACCAGGGCTGAGGTGCACAAAGAAAGTTAAGATCCATTCCCTGTCGCAACCTTGATTTGTTTTTTGCAAGGACGACAGAAAAAGGAGAGCAAGCACACAAGCACGCACATACTCGCATTTACGCACACACATACCTACCCACAAATGCGCTCTCTCGCTCTCTCTCTCTCTCTCTCTCTCTCTCTCTCTCTCCTTTTTAATGACCTAACATCCATAAGTTTTAATGCCATCTCTCACACTTGCACTTCAGTCCCTCCGTCAGTAACAGTAACTCTGTTTCAGTAAACAGCTGGCTTTTGGTTATTAGCATATGCGTAGGTGTGTGTGTGTGTGTGTGTGTGTGTGTGTGTGTGTGTGTGAGAGAGAGAGAGAGAGAGAGAGAGAGAGAGAGAGAGAGAGAGAGAGAGACAGACAGACAGACAGACAGACAGACAGAGAAGGGAAAATTTAATCCTCTGATTTCAAGGCTCTCTCAACTGACCGATATCGTCTGGTATCTCCTAGGTTAACCTTTTGGTACTCAGCGGCCATTAAAAGGACTGAATTAAGCATTATCAATAGTTAATAATGGGGATAACCTCACGCTACGGGTCTATGAACTTGGCTATTATAAGTCAGTATGAGGAGGGCAGTACGCCAAACGCGGTAGCCTTACAGCAAAATCTCATACAGACGAGCCCTAGGGACTAACGGGTTAAATTTCCATCCCATCCTTTGACAATGGCAGAAATTTAAACAATTAAAAAAATTGGTATCAGCTTTGGTGTGACGTCGTCGTCGTCTGTAGTTAACTGTACTATGAGTCCTCTAACCCTCTGACCATGACGTAAATATCACTGTTCTTTATCTATGTTGTCTCCTGACGAGTTTACTAAATTTCCTAGAAGAAAAAATAATCATGACACGCAAATCCCCAGTCGTCCAGAGAGAGGGATTAACTCTTTCAGCCCCCCCCCCTTTTTTTTTTCTTATACTGTCACAAGATTAACCCCTACCGGGCTGGTTTTTTGTAGGATAGGTGACCTCCACTGAGTCATTGTTTTGTAACCAGTGTAAATTGTACCTCATATGAGGTTTGAAGCATGGGCCGTGCAGGCCTTCATTGTGCTTTATAAGAGGTCTGCAGCCCGGCAAGGGTTAATTTGCTCACCTTAGTGGAAATTTTTTGAGGTGGAGCATTAGATAAAGCCTTCATTAACCTCTTCACTACTCTGGGTCTTCCCTGTGACGGTGTTCTGAGTGGTACAGGAGGCTTCGCAGCCCCTCTTACATAGCGATTTGTTATGCACCACGGTATTTTTATGGTGATTAGATGATTATAGTATTTACACTGTTTGTCTCAGATCATGCAAGAGGATGAAATAAACTGTGCAGTTGAAAATTAACTGCCAATGAAGAGTGCCTACAAAGCCTCCAATGCACCTAAGCCGAGTATAATCGTTTGGAGTCAGGATGAATAAAGTGAGAAATACGCCATCGTTCAGAGAGGGATTAAGCGTCTTAGCCGGAGACAGACAAGGAGTATTAGCCCCTTCATTACGAGAGGCACCTCCAAACGATCTATCTATTTGACTGTCGGTTTGCCTACCCATTGTCTATTAATCTAACAATCTATTTGTCTTGCTGCATCTATCTATCTATCTATTTACTTTGCTACCTATTTGCCTACATACATACCTATCTATCTATCTATCTATTTATTATCTGTCTGTCTGTCTGTCTGTCTGTTTATGTATCTAGCAGTCTATTTTGGGGTCATCGAAAGAGAAAACGCAGACAGAATGAAAGAAAAGCATTCGGGAGCCGAATGCTAATCTCCCACCAGAATGCTGTTGTCCATGTCCGAGATTTAGGCCATATCTTGATACCCTGAGGGTTTCATGTTGATAGCTCCAGCTGTTCATGAGATATAATGGTGCCAAAGACGGGAGATAAAAACTAATTGACCTTTGGTAGCCATTTTGGCGACCTTGACGTTTACCCCGAGTGCTCATTTTCTAAATAGGCCAAGAAAGTGGCCATATCTTGATGCCTTGAAGGTTTCATGTTGATAGCTCAAGCCGTTCTTGAGATATAATGGGAACACACACACACACACACACACACACACACACACACACACACACACACACACACACACACACACACACACACACACACACACACACACACACACACACACACACACACACACACACACACACACACACACACACACAGGCAGGCAAAAACATTATCGCTCCGCCTTCTATAGGCGGGCGATAACAATAATTACAACTACTGTAGGTAAGGAGGAGAATAAGCAGGTAGAATAAGCACTAAATACAGGATAACAAATAAATAAACAGGTAATTATCTAATCACCAATCTCAAATGGCGTCATTGGGTGGACAGAGCAATGACCCAGAATATATCAAACAACTGAAAAGAATCGACTTAGGACTAGAAAGGATAAAGGATATAGGCTACACAATCTTGACGACCAGGGCTGAGGCGCACAAAGATCAATTCTCTGTCACAACCTTTACTTATTTTTTGCAAGAACGTCGTAGAAAGGAGAGCAAGCAAACACGCACGCACTTGCACACACACGCACCACGCACACTCATACATATGCGGACACACATATTCTCTCTCTCTCTCTCTCTCTCTCTCTCTCTCTCTCTCTCTCTCTCTCTCAACAAACAATCCATCACCAGCTAAACGTACGCTTGAGCCTCTGCTGTAACAAACGGCCCCACGGTGATCAGTATTTAATGCACCAATGGACCAAATGAACTGTAATCTATAATATTAAAAAAGAAAAAAAATAACCGTGGGCGTTATGGTTTCTCGAAGCTAAGGAGTGCGATTAAAAAAAACACATGTAGTGGAAATGTAAAATGAAAGTCACTTTTGTACTTATTAGTGTTACGAGTATACTCATTCAGGGTGACGAGTGAAACGTATGATTAACTTTAGGAGGATATTCTTGATCTAATTTTGAGTAATAAATGCTGTATCACCGTTGGTCCAATTCACAACAGTTAGGGAGCTGCAGTTACTGATAACCTCATGGATTTATTTTAAGGGACACCATATTTTACTCATGAAGTCATTAGTAATATTGATCCAAAGCGACGGAGAGTTGGACATATGTTGATACAGCCTTCCTTATTCAAAATTAAGCCACGAACAACATCCAGAACTTTGGCACGTGTTTCATGGGACACTGTATACCTAATAGACTGGTGTCCAGTTACTATATAAAATATAAGATAAATCCCTTCAGTAATATAATTTAATTAATAAATGATTTTATCTAAAAAAAAAAAAAAACGGTCTGCATTGACTGAATATTATTCAGTTGTTTCATTCATTATTGCCCAATCAAGACTTTAAGGGCCCGGTGCTTGATTCCACTGATCATATATTGGAGACAAGTGACCAGTCGCCAGCTCCTGACCAGACTTATGTGAGCAAAAACTCCCACTACCGACTCGCTTCCCTAACGTCTCTCCTCTCCCCTCCCCAGGCTCTCCTTACTTTTCTTTTCACCTCCCCCATCCTTACTCACTTAAACGTCCAACATCTCTCCTCAACCTCTCTCCCTTCCCGATCTTCTGCCTATCTTCAACCACTCGTCCCTTCCTTTCCCATTTTCTCCTCTCCATTCTCCCGCTTTCTTTCATCCTGATGACTTAACGCCCATAATATTATCGCCCTCCCCCTTCCCCCCCCTTTCTCTCTCTCTCTCTCTCTCTCTCTCCTGTTAATGACTTAACACCCATAAGTTTTCCGGCCTTCTCTCACACCTGCGCATCAATCCCCCTGTCAGTCACTGTTTCATTAAATACCTGACTATTGACTATTTACCCTGCGCATAGGTGTGTGTGCGTGTGTGTGTGTGTGTGTGTGTGTGTGTGTGTGTGTGTGTGTGTGTGAGAGAGAGAGAGAGAGAGAGAGAGAGAGAGAGAGAGAGAGAGAGGAAAATTTAATCCTATGATTCCAAGGTTCTCTCAACTGACCAAAATCGTCTGGCGTCTCCTAGGTTTACCCATTCGTACCCAGGGTCCACCTAAAAGGACGGAATTGGGCATTTAAAACGTTAACGAAAGAGAGAACCACAATGTACTGATCTTTGAACTTAACGATTATACAGTAAGCTCATAAGCGGAGGGCAGTACACTAAATAACCTTACAGCAAAATCCCATACAGAGGAACCTCGGCGACTACTGGGTTAAGATTCCCTCACATTCTTTGATGACGGCAGAAATCTCAACAACTAAATTTTTGCTATCTGCTTAGGTGTGGCATGCCGTTATCTAGGAATTATCATCAATAGGTGTCCTCTATCCCTCTGACCAGGAAGGAAAGATCTAACTTTTCTATCCGTGCTGCCGCCTGACAATTTTTCATAGCTCCCTCAGAGGAAAAAAGAAAATCGTGACTCGCAAATCCCCAGTTGTCCAAAGAGATTAACTCTATCAGTATGTCATTTTTATTCCATTTTCTGGCTGTCTCAAAATCAGTTTGCTCACCTTAGTAGAGATTTCTCGAATTGGACGATTAGAAAAAGTCTTCATCAAGCTCTTCACTTCAACGGGTCTCTCCTCGGACGGTACTCTGAATGGTACAGGAGGCTTCGCAGTACCTCTTCTATCGCGAATTTGTTATGCACGTTACACTATGATACCATTTTTTATGGCATTTTGCTGATTATAGTATTTATATTGTCTTAGCAACAACAGGAGAATAAAAAGTGTAACATACAAAATGAATCGCTTAAGAGGAGGTGTTATGAAATCTGCAGTGCACCTAAGCCGATTATAATCGTTTGGAATTTGAATGAATATAGTGAGAAATTCGCCATTGTTCAGAGAGAGATAAAGCGTCTTAGCAGGAGACAGACAAGGAGTATTAGCCGCTTCATTACGAGAAGCACCTACTAACGATCTGTCCGTCTTACTGTCGGTTTCTCTACCTGTATATCTATTTATCTATCCTAGCTTTATCTATCTGTCTATCTACCAACCTGCATAAACCTCTACCTACCATCTATTTATCTGCCTACTTGTCTGTCTATATATTTATAAATCTATCTTCTCGGTGCATCGAAAGCGAAAGCGCAGAGACAGAACAATGATTACATCTACTGTAAGTGAGCAGGAAAACAAGCAGGTAGAATAAGTGGTATATAAAGGATAACAAGTAAATCAATAATCAAGTAATTACCTAACACTGAGTAGCGAACAACGTCATTAAGGTGAGCAGAACAATAGACATGAATACATCCAATAATTAAAAACGAATGGACTGAGGACTAGAAAGGATATACACAAAATTGACGACCAGGGCTGAGGTGCACAAGAAAGTTAAGATCAGTTCCCTGTCGCAACCTTGATTTGTTTTTTGCAAGGACGGCACAGAAAGGAGAACAAGCACACACACACACACACACACACACACACACACACACACACACACACACACACACACACACACGCACACACTTTCTCTCTCTCTCTCTCCCTCTCTCTCTCTCTTTCGTAAATAATATCAAGGTCAGACCACGTCGTTGGAGCAGTGGGATCTATGTGTGATGAGTCTCTCTCTCTCTCTCTCTCTCTCTCTCTCTCTCTCTCGCAGTTGCAATCAAGGCAGAATGTTAGCCGATACAAATGGAGATAGTGAATGGTAGGGCAGGCCGGCGATATGACAGAGGTGGGCAGGAGATAGGCAGAGGGATAGGTAAAGGGTAGACAGGGGGAGAGTAGACTAATATAAGCAGGGGTAAGGTAGAGGGTAGGCAAGGGGTAAGTTGGGGTAGGCGGGAGTTAAGCAGGGGGTAGGCAGGAGGTACGGAGAGGGATAAGTAAGGGAAATGGAAGAAGTAGACAGGGAGGTAGCCAGAGAGGCAGACGGAGGATGGAAATGAGGGTAGCGGGTGAGGGATGGAGAGGAGTTTGGAGGAAGAGGGGTAATTAGAGGGTAAGTAGAGGGATAGGCGGGAGGTAGACAGATGGGGGGGGGAGACAGGATGGACAGGCAGGGATATTGGATCCAGGTGAGGAGGGTTCAGGCAGAAGATATGACAGAGGGGTAGCCAGGGATATTGGGTTTAGGTGAGGCGGGACTTTGGCAAGAATAATGACAGAGGGAGGCAGGAGTGGGTAGGCAAGGATATTGGGCCAAGGCAAGAGAGAGAGAGAGAGAGAGAGAGATCAGCTCCACCATCACCCTCAAAATGTATAAAGTAAATAACATATAGAGAGAGAACAATAACAGTAGTAATAACAACAGATGGAAATAACGACGAAATTATCCAGCAACTACAATAACAACAGTAACAACCAAACACTCGCCAACAGTCATAACCATGTAAATAATTCTGAACACATGCAAGATATTATCCTAGTAATTACTGTTATGACCAGTAATTAACACTTTTATGGTCAGGATAACTCTAGTATTCTATTCTAGGCAATTACCCCAGGATGACATGATTAAGAATGAGGTATGGAAAATGAGTGTTGATATTGATACTATTATTACTGATACCGACAACCTTCTCATGGTCGTGATAAATCTATTATTCTTTTCAACCCAACGCTGGATTATAATATTCAGTTGAAGATGAGTAGTGGTAGTAGTAGTAGTAGTAGTAGTAGTAGTAGTAGTAGTAGTAGTAGTAGTAGTAGTAGTGGTGTTGTTGTTGGTGGTGGTGGTGGTATAATGACACCCATAAAAACACTTTATCCTCAAAAACACTAATAGGAGAAAGGATTTACTTAACCCCATCAGTACAAGTTAGTCTGCATTATTCTTGCTACCGTGTATCAGTTTTATTTGGGCCAAGGTCGTTCTCCCTAATTTCGTTTTATTTTTGCTACTTACAAACGATTTTCCTTGGCTCAGTAATTTTTTTCCTTCAGATACATACATAAATACATAAATACACACTTTTTGCATAAATTCATGGGTTCGTACATACATACATACATACATACAGAGAGAGAGAGAGAGAGAGAGAGAGAGAGAGGGAGAGAGAGATAATGACCCCGACGGAGATAGGAACAGGATCATATCTCTATAATTACACCGTATGGAATAATTCAGACCCTCCTCTCCCACTTTCCACTTTTCTCTTTTTTCTTGCCCTCACTTCCTTTCTCACCTCTCATTCTTTCCTGATTTCATTTCTTTTTTTATCTTTGCCACTTTTCTGTCTTCCATCATTCCTATTTACTACGAGTCCCCCCCTCTCTCTCTCTCTCTCTCTCTCTCTCTCTCTCTCTCTCTCTCTCCATTCCTCTTTATCCATATTTTTGTGTTTACTGCTATTCTCCTCATTCTTTTTCTTTTTTTTTTTATTTCATTTTTCGCTTCCTCCTTTCTTCCCTTCATTCTACTCTTTCTCTCTTTTCTCTCAGCTCCCTCTTTTCTCCATCTCCCTTTTATTTCTCTACTCTTTCCTTCCTCCCTCTCTCGTCTTTCCGTTCTTATTTCTTTCATTTCTCACTTTTCATAAATTATCGACTTTTTCCCTCTCTGTCCCTTCCTCTTTTCTCCCTTTATATTCCTCATCGAACCTTCATTTCCCCCCTTCTCTCTCTCTTTTTCTTCCTCCATTCTCTCTCTCTCTCTCTCTCTCTCTCTCTCTCTCTCTCTCTCTCTCTCTCTCACTTCGGAGGTCAAGAAAGAATGTAGTTTTACGAGGTGAGGAGCCTTCCACCAATTTCTCCCTCAATATTATCACCACCACGCTCTTCTTCCTCCGCCTCCTCTCTCCCTCTCTCTCTCTCTCTCTCTCTCTCTCTCTCTCTCTCTCGATATTCTAGCTTCAGATCCACTCTTTACCAGATCCACCGTAATCCAGGTGTACTTTGGTCTTGTGCACTATTTCTATTCTTTTTTATCTCCTGTGTCTGTTTCATGCTCTTCCTTCTCTCACCCTGTTCTTTTCTTTTTCAGGATTACTTTCTTTCAGGCTATCGTTTTCTTGGCTGCTCTTTTTTTGGCCCTCGGTTTTTCCTTTTCCATTGTAGATCACTTCTTTTCCTCCTCTAACATGAGCACTCTCATTTTCCTGGACACCCCAGTTACGGAGCCGCTCTTTCCCAGGCTCCTCTGTTCCAGGCTATTTTGTTCCAGGCTTCGTTGTTCTAGGTTACTTTTTTCCGGGCTACTCTGTTTTGGTCTACTCTTTTCCATGCTACTCTGTTACAGGTTACTCGGCTAGACGGACTTCTATCCTGGGTTAGTCTTATGCAGGCTACTCGTTTCTGTACTCCTTTTTAACGGGTTGATCATTTCAAAGATATTCATGAGTTACTCTTCTGCAGCGTATTCTTTTCCTAGTTACCCGGTTTTGGGCTATTTTTTCGAGGCTACTGCATATTTTTCTGCGCAAGCCCAACTCTTTTTTTTCCAATCCATTTCTTACAAAGGCCTACTTTTTTCCATGCTACTCGTTGTTAGGTTACTCTTTTCTTAGCTCTTCGTTTCTGGGCTATTTTCTCTAGGCTGTTTTCTTCCGCTCTAGTCCCATTTTCTTCCAGTCCACCCTTCTCCAACCCACGTTCTTCCAGGCTAGTCTATTTCTCGAGCACTCCTCCGGTCCAATCCTCTGTCTTTCAGGCTTTTCCCGTTGAAGCCCACTCTAATTTTCTTTCCTCTCTTTTTTTTTCTTTTTTTTGGTAATCCCTTTTTTTTTTTTTAGCACACTCTTTTCCACAGCTTATATCCCATCTAGCTCTCTCTTCTTTACATTTTCCTCATATGAAGTCATTTTCCACAGCTTATTTCCCATCTAGCACTCTCTTCTTTACATTTTCCTCATAATTATGAAGTCTGTCTCTTAGTCATATAGTAGTGGCTCTTAACCTGGGGTACACGTACCCTTTAGGTATACGAAACGTCAATGCTGGGGGTACAAAACACCAACTGATTCACTACTCTACTTTGCAACAATATTACTCTTTTTTTCTTTTTTTTTCTACCGGTTTTAGTGCCGTCTTTTAAGAGCTAAGCATATTTATTTGTAATGTTTTCCTTTTTTTTTTGTTTCATTCTCGCCTATAGTTGTTACACTCTTATCATTCTCGATCAGAGAGCACAATGCGTCACGAGACGACTTTTAATTTTGACGAGAAAGAATATTGTCAGTCCTTGGACTGATGGTATTCTTGGTGTAATGGGGAAAGAAATATTCAAAAATACTGATCTTACAGGACACTTGCATTCCTTCCAAGGATACCTGTACCATAGAGATATTGTTGTTGTACAAAAATAGGCTGTACTGTATTGACAAAAACACCATGGGAGCCGATCTTGTGAAACTGCAGCTTGAACACTTTTAGTGCACTCGGCAAAAACAATTCCAACGATTGGCAAAAAGAACTGTCCAGACTCTTGAACAATGTGAAACCACATCTTAACATATTGGTCCACCTGAAAACAGAAGACAATTAATAACTAAGTACAAGACGTATTATGATATTAAAGAATATGTCCTCCTCTGATGAACACTGTTGATTGAACGCAAGAGCAAACGAGCATTTATTTAATTTAAGTAATTACCTAGACACACTTGGTTTAATGCTGAAAAAGTTAAAGTAATTGCTGAGCTCGTCTTTATGCTTTATTCATTATTTCGCTTTGAAAGTAACGGAACCTTAATAATGTAAGATATAAGTTTGACAGGAGGGTAGAAGCAA
>NC_137014.1:32166714-32281714 GCF_032717465.1 Coenobita brevimanus | reverse complement strand
GTCTGTGGTACCTGAATAAAATCGTCTGGTGGTCGCTAAATAAAATGTCAAATTCCCTGTTTTTCATTCATCCACTTCATGTCCCTCTCATACTCTCCCTCCGTCCCCTTTTCTCCCTTACTTTCTTCATAAGCAAATTCCATCCTCTCTCTCTCTCTCTCTCTCTCTCTCTCTCTCGTAATATTCTTCTCACGTTTTCAGGAGAGAGTGGAGGAGGAGGATGGAGGGAAGGACGGAGGGAAGGAAATTCTCCGCATTTATTACTCAGTCTTACACATTTTCTTCTTCTTCTTCTCTCTCTCTCTCTCTCTCTCTCTCTCCTCCCGGCAGGTAATTAAATGAAAGAAATATATATCTAAAGGTCTAGGAACACCATATTTTAAAAAGCAGAGAAAGAATCCGCCGCGACTCATGCGCCATGGATGTAGTTGTGCTTGTCAGATAAGAATTATGGGAATGTGTTGAAGTGAGTGTAAATTTCAATCAGTCAGTGTACCTCTCTCTCTCTCTCTCTCTCTCTCTCTCTCTCTCTCTTGTTATGAGTATATATTTCGGTGCACTCTTATCCCTCAGTCAATCACGAAAGGAGTAAGGTAAAGCTCACAAGAAAACTAAATTACTTTTCACAGTAACACACACAAAAACAATACCAGGATTTTTATAGCAAAAGTAGGATCCATATAGGCTCAGGATACAAATATAAAAACAACGTGTTATTTCTCTTACCTAACCAAGTTACAATAAGTGGAAGCATAGTAGTAATTGCTTGAGGAACTACAGTAGGAGAACTCGTTGGAGATATTATCCATACAAGTAATTACCGAGGGGTAAACAAAAAGGAGAAATGGCGCACAGACAGTGTGTTTTGTAATCAAAGTGACAGAGTGTATCTGTAGATATGTGTCTAGTAATAAAATGTGTTAAACTGTGTCAAAATGTGTCTCTACCCAGCTCCTCATTCTTAAATAGAAACTCACTCTCCCCCCGAAGATATAACTTGCCAATGTAGTTCTTAAGCATAATCTGCAGCCTTTTACAAAAAAAGGAGGCCCCAGCTACCAATCACACGCTGACACATCCTACTCTTAGTGACTTAGGAGTTGTTAAGAAGGAGGAGTTGGTCAGTCATTGGAAAAAGAGTCTCATTAGCTCCTCTTAGTTATGTCACACCCACTTTGCCAAGGACAAGGTCGCTCCAGCGTAGTATGGTGAAATTACAAAGCGTTATTATGTATACCCATAACAATATATATATATATATATATATATATATATATATATATATATATATATATATATATATATATATATATATATATATATATATTGGTAGGTGCTGGCGACCATCATCCACTCACGATGTAGTGCTGCCTACTTCTTCCTTAGCCTTTATCATTCTTTTTCCGTGCCTGCCCTCCTCTCTTCCTATTTCTCCCATCTTTCCTGTCACTACTTATTGCTTTTCTTTCAGTTACAGGTGGCTTTACATTGAGTGACAAGCCAAATGGTTTCCTGTAAGCCAAGAAACCATTTACAACGCTGGGTGGTAACCATATAACCAAACCATACGTGCTCCCTACGTGTCAAGTGGGTTGGTGGAGGGTTAGTGCCCCTCCCTGTAAAACAAATAACTCAGAGTCAAATGGCCACCCCGTACGGGATTATGGCGTCTGGCAATAGATAGACAGATAGATATATAAACATACATTCTCTCTCTCTCTCTCTCTCTCTCTCTCTCTCTCTCTCTCTCTCTCTATCTCTCTCTCTCTCTAAGCTCACTGGAGAGTATGCTGACCTACTCTCTGTGTTACTGAAACATTAAAAAGTTCAGCAAAGGAGGATGGTCAAAATTAGTCCCGAAGGCTGATGGAACAGAGGCTCCAGCTTTCCCTGTCATCAGCTTTCCATTCACATTGGGAGTACTCCCCTGTGTGACCGTTGCTACAGTATCTGTGTCTACTGATTCTTTACATCTGGATCAATATCTATCTGACCATTAGTCAGGGGGCGCCCATTATCCACTCACTCAATGTAGAGGTGCCATAAGAGCTCTACACTGAGTGACAAGCCCAATGGTTTCCTGTACCCAGGGAACCATTTACTACGCTGGGTGGTAACCATATAATCGGTGTTTCTGGCAGGGTTAAGTGTCCCCCAGATTCCCCTATCCAAAATCAATTAATCATGGCAGTCGTTTCAGACAGCCTCGGAGGGCCCAGTACCCGCCCAGGGCCCCAGCCAAATGGGCAGATTCGCGTGGCCATGTGGAATGTGAAAGGTGTGAATGAGGAGAGCAAGAGGGTGGAAGTGGTAAAAATAGTGTTCAAGAGTGCGAGATATGCCGTGATGGCATTGTGTGAAACGAAGATGAAAGGGTGTGAAGTGGGGCAGTGGGAGGGTGTGTAATGTGTAAGATCGGGGATGAATGAGCGAGGAAGACGCAGGGAACGAGTTGCTTTGTTGATGAATGAGGCATGGGAGAGTGGAATGAGAGACTACAAATGTGTCAGCTCGAAGTGTATGTATGTCAAGTTAAAGTTTGACAAGGCGAAAGTGGCAGTAATTGTAGCATATACACAGTGTGAGGACAGGAGTGAGAGAGAGAGAGAAAGACAGGTTTTGGGATGAGCTGGGTGTGATGTAGTGGGAGAAATTCCCAGGAGCTATAAACTGATTGTAATGGGAATATGAATGGAAGAGTAGGCACTGGTCCTGAGGATGACACGATGGGTTGTTATGGTGTACCAGGAGAAAACGATAATGGAGAGAGACTAAATGATATGTGTCAGGAGAAGGTTGTGCATTTGTAACTCGTATTTCAAACATAGAGATGCACATAAAAATACATGGTATAGAGGGAATGGGGATCGTATTGAAAGAAGCCTGATTGATTACGTGCTCGTAGAGAGGTCAATGATGGGAATGGTTGCTGATACGAGGGCCGTGAGAGGACGATGTGGAGGTCTGTCAGATCATATGATTGTGGTATGCAAGATCAAGCTGAGAGGAATGAGATGGATCAGGAGAGAGAAGAGCAGTCAGGTAGAAAGACTGAAAATTGAGAAGCTGAGGATCAAAGAAATGGCAGATGATTACAGGACCAAAGTAGAGGAGGAGTTAGAATTACTGAATTGGAATGAAATGGATCTGGACAGCCTGTGGAATGCATATAGGGATTGCTTAGTTAGGAATGCTAAAGCCGTGTGTGGTGGCAAAAGTAACAACAAAGAGGAAAGGCACGGCATGGTGGAATGAGGAGGTAAAGAGAGCGGTTGAGGAAAAGAGGAAGAAATGGCTGAAGTGGTTACAGAACAGGGGTTCAATTGAAATATGAACTGAATATGTTGAAAGCAAGATGCACGTAAAGAGACTAGTGAAGAGGAAAAAGAAAGAGGTAAATGAGGATCTGGGAAGAAAAATGAATGTGAACTACTCTGAAAATAGAAAGTTATTCTGGAAAGAGGTGCAGAAATGTACATAAGTGCAAGCGGAAAGAAATGTGATGGTGTGAAGGATGTAGGTGGTAGATTATTAACCAATGGAGATGAAGGACCAGATGGAAAGAATATTTCGAAAGCCTGATGAATGGGAAAAGAGAGGGCAGAGCGGCTGTAAACATGATTGGTTTGGGGGGGGGGGGGTGCAGAGAAGGACTGCAGTACCTGGAGACGTAACACTCGCACAGGTGAAGAGTGTTGTGATACGGCTGAAAAATGGGAAAGCAGCTGGGGTTGATGAGGTGTATCCAGAGATGCTTAAGTGTGGTGGAGAGAGTGGAATGATGTGCTTGTTGGAGATAAGTAAGAAGGCATGGAGGCGTGAAACTGTGCCTGCAGAAAGAAAGAAGACTGTGATTGTACTCCTGTATAAAAATAAAAGTGAGCGAAATGAGTGCAAGAATTATCGTGGCATAAGTTTATTGAGTGTGGTAGGGAAGGTATATGGAAGGATTATTATACAGAAAGTAAGAGAGATATCAGAAGTACTAGTGAGTGATGAACAGGGTGGCTTTAGGAGTGGCAGAGGATGTGTGGACCAAATATTTGCAGTGAGACAGATAGTAGAGAAGGCTTGTGAGAAGGACCAAAAGGTGTTTATGGCATTAATGGATCTGGAAAAAGTATATGACAAAGTGGACTGAGAAGGACTGTGGAAAGTTTTGCGCATGTACGGTGAAGAGGGTAAGCTTCTAAGTGCCATCAAGAGTTTTTATGATGGTAGTGAAGCATGTGTAAGGGTTAATGGGCATCTAAGTGAATGGTTCACGATCGGTGTGGGCGTGCGACAAGGTTGTGTGATGTCCCCATGGTTGTTTTATATATATACGGATGGGGTGATGAGTGAGTTAAAAACATGAGTAATGGAGAGAGGGATGGTGTTAGTAATGAATGGTGATGGATGGAATATCTCAAATTTGTTGTATGCTGATGACGCAGTACTGCTTGCACGTACCGGACAAGAACTTGGCAGCTAGTGCAGAGTTTTGCTGATGTCTGTAAGCGTCGTGCCTTGAGAGTAAATTTAAAAAAGAGTAAAGTGATGTAACAGTGAATGGAGAAATACTGGAATTGGTGAGAGAGTTCAAATACCTGGGTACAGTGAGAGAAAAGAGAGGAAAATGTGCAAAAGAAGTTGAAAGTAGAGTGACACAAGAAGAAAAGTAGCTGGTGCAATGAAGGCCTTGATGAGAAACAGAGGCTTGAGTGTTGCAGCTGCACGAGGATTACATGGAGGAATGTTAGTGCCAACTTTAACATATGATGTGAGACTATGGTGTGGCATGAAAACGAAAAGTCAAGAGTAAGAGCAGTGGAGATGGGACTGCTTAGAAATGTATGTGGAGTACAGAGGGTAAATAGGATACGAAATAATGTGCTTCGTGAAAGATGCGGAGTGAGGAAGTCGGTGGACACCAGAATCGAAGACAGTGTACTAAGATGGTATGGTCATGTGGAGAGAATGGATGACAATAGAGTGGTGAAAAAGGTATATCTGAGCGAATTTGAAGGAGCGAGGAGGCGAGGTAGGCCAAGGAGAAGGTGGAGGGATGTGGTGGATGAATGTGTGAGGAAGAAAGGTTTGGAAGTCGGTAAGGCTAGGGAACTGACGAGAGATCGAGCTGGCTGGATGAATGTTGTAAGGAGAAGTGCATGATCAGGGATTTTGGCACCTCTTTTTAACGTGGCAGTGTCCATATTGACTCAGTTGATAGGTGTATGTGAAGCTACAGAACGTAGTGAATGTTTTTGGCGTATTCGATAGAGCCAGGATTCCGGGGGCTTGAATGATGAATGAATGGAAGCTAGGCCCATTGGACTGGGCAAATTTGGGCTGTCTGGACATTGCTACTCTTCACCCTGCCCTAGGGTGGGAAAGGAGGTCCGGATGATGATGATGATGATGATTATTATCAGTACCTATATTTATCTTTATTTATCTGTTCATCTACCCATCTATCGATTTATATCATGAGCCCGCAAACGTTAGAAGCCCGCATTCTAACCGGCATGGCAAACACCCAAGCACGTTTTCCCTACCGACTGATTTTACTTATTTTTGCAATTTGGTATTAGACAGTATGTATTGTGATACCATGATTTTATACACAGTTTACAGAGGCAGTTCAGAAATGGGATGTTAAGGAGGAACAGGGAAAACAAATCTCTAAGGAGGAAGTGCTACGAAGCCTTCCATGCTAATCAGACTAAGGCCAACTGAGAAGTCACAGTGATAAACTGATAAGTATGAGGACATGCTACCTGTATGTGTGTGTGTGTGTGTGTGTGTGTTACTATGTCCGCGTGCGTGCGTGAGCGCGCGCGCGTGGATGCGTGCATACATGCGTGCGTGTGTGTGTGTGTGTGTGTGTGTGTGTGCAGGTGCGAGAGAGGTGTAATTTGCATACGGCTGACAGTTGTGTGGGAGGTGTCTGACTACATTAGAGAACTGTCCTTCTTGTCCCTCCCGCAGGAATTCTCTCTCTCTCTCTCTCATTTCTTCTGACACATTTCAACTCTTTTATCCTCTTATCTAAATGTTTTTTTCACAATTTACCTTCATCCCTGCAAGAAAATAATCATCTTACTTTATTCCTCTCCTAAAACTTCACTCTCTCTCTCTCCCTCATGTCTGCTATCTCTTTTCCTATAATCACCACTAAATTCCCTAAAATTTCCCTTTCCTTTACCCTGCTGTTCTTCTATCAGTATCATTTAAATTTCCACTCAGTCCCTCAAAATTCACCATTTTCTTAAAACATCCCATTTCTTTCCCTAAAGTGTCCCCCCAGTTTCCCCAACATCTCCCATCTCCTTCCTTTATGCTTCCCATGGCTTTCCCTAAATTTTCTTGTCACTTTTCCTATAAATTCCTTCCATTTTCCCTAATATCCATGTCGCATTCCCTAAAATTTCCTATAATTTCCCCAGTAATTCTCAGTCCCTCTTCTAAAACTGCTATTACATTTCCTTGTAGATTTATTACAAATTTTCTCAGCAGTACCTTTTTATCCTTCCAGTTGAACAAAAATCTCCGCCAGTATTTCTCTTTCCCCTAAACAGTCCCGAAAATTTTCCATAAGAATGCCCTCCTACTCATAATGTTTCCCGAAGTTCGTCGCTAAAATTCCCATAACATTTTCCTTTTCCCAAAAATATTTTCTTCTCAACAGTTATTTCCCTTTCCCCCCCAAACTTCTTTTCCTTCAAAAAATTTTCCCATAATTTTCTCTTCAATAACCTCTTTGCTTTCCCTTTTCTTGGAAGTATATATTTCACATCATCCCGGAATATTTCCCTAAAGTATTTCTCCCTTTAATATTTCCCTTTTGCCCAGATTGTTCTCTTTATCCTAATATTTCTCTTTTCCAAATATTTTTCTTTTCCTGGATATTTCCTTTTTTCCAATATTTTCCCTTCTCCCCATATATTTCCCTCTTTCCCCAGATATTTCCCCACAAAAGTTCTCCCTTCTCCGTAAAAGTTCTCTTCCCAGATATATTTTTTCTTTCTCCCCTAATATTTCCCTTTCCCCAAATATCTTTTTATCACCCCAGATATTTTCCCTTTCCCCCCAGTATTTCTCTTTCTCCCCAAACATTTCCCATTTCTCCCCAGTATCCTCTTTCATCTCAAATATTTTCCCTTCCCCTTCAGTATTTCTCTTTCACCCCAAGTACTTCCCCGTCTCCCCAATATTTCCCAGCACTTACCTTAATTGGGGTGCCAGTCTTCCTCATGAATATTTTCCACGAGTCATTACTGCAGACGTGAGTAGGAAGATTGTCTTTCTCGGAGGGAAGGAAGAGGGAAGAAAGGAGAAGGAGAGAAGGTGGGAGGAAAGACGAGGGGGAAGGATCAAAAGAATGAAGGAAAGACTGGGGATGATTATCTTACTAGGGGCAAGGAGGGAAAATGAAAGAGAGGAAAGGAAAACAAGGAACTGATGAAGAAAGGAAGGAGGAAAGATGGAAGACTTTCTCGGGGATAAGGAGCGAAAAAAAAGGAAAAAGTAGGAAGGAAGGACGGATGATGAGGGAAGAAAAGGAAGGAATGAGGGGAGGATTGGAGGAAGCACTGATGGAAGGAAGGACGGAAAGAAGTAAGGCTTTCTTGGAGTGCAGGAAGAAGGCAGACGAGAACAGGAGAGAAGGATGAAGAAAAAAAAGGGAGGAAGGATGGAAGAGAGAAATGCGGAGAGAAGACGGAAAAGAGAGGGAAGGTGGAGGGAGGATGAAGCACTGAATGTGGGAGGATGTAAAGGGAAAACAAAGGGTGAGAAAAAAGGATGGAGGATGATGGAAAGAAAGTGAGAGAAACGGTAAGGAAGAAAGGAAGGAGGGGAAATGGAGGAGAAGAAGGAAGGAAAAATATTAAGGGAAAAGGGAGAAAAAGAGGTAAGGAAGAAAGGAGGGAAAAATGGGAAGGAGAGGGAAACAGTGAGAATGAGAGAAAAGGAGGAGACAGAGAAGGTAAATAAGAAAGGAGGGAGTAAAAACTGGGAAGGAGAGAGAGAGAGAGAGAGAGAGAGAGAGAGAGAGAGAGAGAGAGAGAGAGAGAGAGAGAGAGAGAGAGAGAGAGAGAGAGAGAGAGAGAGAGAGAGAGAGAGAGAGAGAGAGAGAGAGAGAGAGAGAGAGAGAGAGAGAGAACAGTAATAAATGGAGAAAATATGAATAAGTGAAGGAAGGAGGGACTGAATGAAGGAAAGAAGGATGTAGGGAGAAACACGGATGGGAAGGAAGGAAGGAAGAGGGAGAGAAAGAAAAGATGAAAAGAAGTAGGAAAAAGGAAGAGAGGAGGGGAGAAACTGAAGAAAGGGATGAAGGAGGGAGAGAAGGAAGAGAGAAGAAGAGAGGAAATGGAGAGGGGAAGGCAATGCTTGAGATGAAGGAAGGAATGTAGGAGAAAAGGAGAGAGAAAGAAAAAAATGAATGAGGTGTAAAAGGGAGACTTAAAAGAGGGAGAAAAGAAGAAAAGTGAGGGTAGAAGGTAAGACAGGAAAAGGAAGCAAGTGAAGAAGGGAATGAAGGACTGAAGGAGAGAAATACAGAAAGAAAGGAGGAAGGGGAAAGACAGAATAAGGAAGGGAGTGAGTGATTTAAGAAGTGAAGGAGGTAGAGAAGAAGAAAGAAGAGATGAAGGAGGGAGTGAAAGAACAAATTGGAAACGGCATGAAGGAGTAAAGAAGGAAGAGAAGGAAAAAAGGAATGAGAAAGAAGGACGGAAAGAAGGAAAGAAGCAAGGAAGGAGGGGAAGTAGGAAATGAGGGAGAGATATAAGGAAGGACGGAAGGAAAGAAGGGAGGAAGGAAGGGAGAGAGAGGGAGGGAGGGATTTAAAGACTGAAGAAAGAAATGAAGGAAGCAATGAAAGAATGAAAGGAGGAGTGAAGGAGGGAGTAGGTGGATTACTTCCTTGAAGGGTTGGGCCATAAATCCACACCCAGAGGAGATTTTACTTTCATTCTCTCTCTCTCTCTCTCTCTCTCTCTCTCTCTCTCTCTCTCTCTCTCAAACACACACACACACACACACACACACACACACACACAAGGAAGTAATAAAATGACAGTGGTTGTCATCAGTGCCGTTTATATGTGTTTACAGGAGGAAATAAACAAAACTGTCAATGCTGTTTGTTTACGGTAAAATGGCAACGGTGACAGCCAATCCCATACTTTCCCCTTCACAACGTAGGGGCCCGAGTCTAGGCTCCCGTAGCCAGAATATTTAATGGCAGGAAACCGATCTATGGCCCCGGGAGCGTCTTAAATGGGAGATTAACCTTGAGCCACCTCTAGGATTCAAACAGTAGCACGTAAACCAAGGCCTTTCCGACCCGAGCGTTCTGCCACCAGACCACAAGTCGTCCATTTACACGAACTTGCATACTGTTTACACGTCAATTTACAGGGAGAAATAAACCAGGACATGAACTCCCTCACTACGATAACAATTTTTTAAAGAACAGGGTGCTTATACGGGTGTTCTTGTTCTACAAGAAGCACTGACATACTCGTAAATTATCACCTCCGCCCCCCCCACACCGGCCTACCCAAAATCCCAGACTCACCACTATTCCAGGCCATCCCTTCCACTCCTTGCCCCTCCATTTTTTTTTCTTTATTCCTCCCACATCGATCTTCTATACTTCTAAGCTTCTGAATAAGCTGATACCCTTTTCAGTGTATTCTCTGCTATTTCTAGACGATTTCATTCATCTTGAGAAATATCACTTGTGCTAAACGAGTTACTGAAAGCTTTCTGTAACCCTTCAGATCGAAAAAAGTCTTCCCTAAGCTGAATAAAATCATCTGAAGGCAGCAATAACACACCTAACAACACACCATCGTAGTGAAGGTGCTAAGACAGAGTTATGCCAGCACTTGTCCGCCCTGCCTCACCACCCATCACCACCTAAACCCCCTGAATCAACTATTGTAATCTGCAGGTGTATTCTTGGTACTTCCTAACGATTTTGTTCAACTTAGGAAGGATCTATCGTACTAAAAAGCTTATAAGAAACTAATAAACCCCATTATCCCAAAAAATCTCCCTTAAAAGAATGCTAATCGTCCGGAGACAGTAATAACACTAAACACGTCCTCAGGGTGAAGGGATTAGAGCAGCATTTTCAGTAGGATGGCCTAGCGTGGGGATCTGAGAGAGGCTTTGTGGAATATACATCAATTTTACTGATGGTAGAACAGCAGCCTCATACTAGGTGGTATAGGGCGCTATGTAGCAATTTTTCTTCAGTGATTTATCTTTGCATTTCAAATCCTAATATTTTCTTGCAGGATCTTTCTCATCTTTAAAATATCGATCTAATTAGCACCTATACCTTAAACGAGAATATTCAGATGGAATGTGTAAAACAAATCGTTAAGGAATAGGTGTTAAGAAATTCATAAAAGCCACAAGAACCCAACGGCCTAAGATGCATGAGTAAAGGAAGGAGGATGACTTGGGGTGGCGATGAACAATAGAGCAAATTTGAAGAATGGGAGAGAACTTTTGCAGAATGGGAGAGAAATCTAGTAGAATGGGACAGAAATCGTGTAGAATGTGAGAGAAAACTTGAAAAATGGGAGAGAAATTTTGTAGAATGGGAGAGACATTTTGTAGAATGGGAGAGAAATTTTGTAGAATGGGAGAGAAATCTTGTAGAGGAGAGAGAAATTTTGTAGAAGGAGAGAGAAATGTTGAAGAATGGGAGAGAAAATTTGAAGAATGAGAGAGAAAGTGTGTACAAGGGGAGAGAAATTTTGAAGAATGGGAGAGAAAAATAGTAGGATGGGAGACATGTATGGTAATGGCAGAATAAAATAACAATAGAAACAACCCAAAATGTCGGAACTTAGTCCAATCAGCGACTTTTTTAGGAGTCTAATATTGAGAGGCCGTCGTAACATTTGCATATATAATAGGGATGGTCACAGCCTCGTTCTTACTCTCTCTTTCTCTCTCTCTCTTCGTTTCTTACCGCCTTACCCTATTTCTCTTCTTTTCCTTGCCTTTCCTTTTACTTTCATCTCTTATCATTCTGCCATCCTACTCTCTCTCTCTCTCTCTCTCTCTCTCTCTCTCTCTCTCTCTCTCTCTCTCTCCAATTTTTTTACCCCCTCACTCTATTTCTTTTCCTTTCCTTGTCTTCTCTCTCTTACTTTCAGCTTTTATATTCTCTTCCATCATTCTCTCTCTCTCTCTCTCTCTCTCTCTCTCTCTCTCTCTCTCTCTCTCTCTCTCTCTCTCTCTCTCTTTCTCTCTCTCTCTCTTCTGCCGTGCTATCCTTTTCTCCTGCTCCTATAATTATAACACTGTATTAGAATTAAGGCCGGACCGCTTCGTAGGGACCGTAAGGTCTGTATGGTCTGTGTATCTATGTAACTCTCTCTCTCTCTCTCTCTCTCTCTCTCTCTCTCTCTCTCTCTCTCTCTCCAGTTTCTTACCGCCTTACCCCATTTCTCTTCCTTTCCATGCCTTTCCTTTTACTTTCATCTCTTATCATTCTTCCATCATTCTCTCTCTCTCTCTCTCTCTCTCTCTCTCTCTCTCTCTCTCTCTCTCTCTCATTCTAAGGCGCTTCACGTAACCCATAAGCTGTACCTCACCATACGCCCCCTCCCATAACAATGATAGTGTACTGTAGTGCCATTATTATCCCCTGGTAAATAAAAGATGGTGTCAGCTATGAGGAAAGACTTTTGTGTAATTAGTCTGTCTATCTAGTTATCTGAAATGGTTTATGCTTATATGTATGCATGTGCGTACGTATGCATGCATGTATATATGTATATGCAAAAATATGTAAGGCATATATTCGTCTCTGTATATGAAAAGATATGTGTAAATATATATATGTATGTATATGTGTGTCGTCCTGTCTCGGCTACCTCCCTTTCTTTGAGGGAAGCATCCTAGGTATACAGATAGATATGTATGTATGTATGTAAGTATTTATGTATGTATATATGTACTGTATGTATGTATTTAAGTTCGCCACGTGTATGTATGTATTTAATTTTGTCATGATGAATATTGTATGTATTTATCTTTGTTTTTTATCTATTTCTATCTGCCTATCAATCGACTTTTCTCTTCATATAGCCTATCTAAACTACTAAAATTCTCAGTCATTGTATGTTTTATGTCGTATAACTTTTACAGCCGGCCATACCGTAGCACCCAGGAGACTGTAAGTTGGGGTACAGGGTAACTCAGCATGAGCAAGAACGTAGGCATAGTGGCGCTGGCCTCCTAGGCCGTTTTGAGGCAGCTACTATTATGGCCTCGAGGCCGCGATGGCTAGAACTGTCCTTAGGAGGCCGAATTTGTGGTTAGCCACTGAAGCCACTTTCAGATTTATCTTTTGAGCTTTCTATTTTCCATATTTTTTTATTGCAATAGCCTGAGCAAGTGTGTCCGTGTTCACGTGGTGGCAACGATTCCCGCCACGAACGAAGCGAGCCCTCATCAGATGCTAGCCGACTGAGCCGGCTAGTATACACTGTAAATATATATACCTGGTATATATATATATATATATATATATATATATATATATATATATATATATATATATATATATATATATATATATATATATATATATATATATATATATATATATATATATATATATATATATATATATATATATATATATATATATATATACAGTATATATATGAGGGTGGAGCTTAAAAGATGATTTTTTTTCCAGAATCTGGAAGAGAAACAGCCAAGAGATGACTGTAGGGAATTTTTAGAATTGGTCATTGTCCTTCTTGGAGCTGTTCCAACAAGAGGAGTCCGACTCATGGCACCTGGGGCCATGCACCACACTCGATGGATGTCTAGAGTTATCTATTCCTTGAAGAGTTGGATGATTCGTGGCTAATTCACCCTGACACAACAAGAGGAAAGGGGACTCCAAGAAGTGTGTGTTTTTGCACCGGGCATTCGGCTTGGGTAATGGGCCCCTTCGCTGCCAATGTTCAGTACAACTTCCTACTGTTGAAATCACTTCTGAATTACACCACTATCAACCCTACAATTCAAAGGTTATAGCACATAAGTTTTCTAATCCTTTGTCGTACCTGTCACCGGAACTAGATGGATTGGCCGTATATGACAGCCAAGTAGGTACAGTACTTCAACAAAGAGGCTGATGACGAGCGCCATGAAAATGGATGAAGAAGATGACCAGAGTCATACAATATTCAGTATGGACGGTGGGTGTTAGCGCCGAGGTGGTGACATGTAGGGGTGTACGGTACGTAGGAAGACTACTGGGCCTTGAAAGCAGGCTGTGAAGCCTATGCCCAGAGTCGGTCACATAAAAAAAAAAAAAAAAAAAAAAACGAATCAGTGTCAGTTGAAATTCAATCAAGGACCAAACCCTTGAAGATTTTGTTTCAGTCAAAAGCATGACTGTTTAAAATGATGGAGCTTCCAGACATTTCTCGACGTCGATTCAGACATGTGGGAGACAGGGGAAGACTTCCAGGAGCTGCAAAGACTATCCATGCCATCAAGGTGGCAAATGATCATTCTGAACGTGGCGTTGACCTGATCCAAGAATTCAGTGGCCTACTGACAAAAGACTAGTCACAACTTCAGTTCTTATAACAAATCCTTGAGCAGCACCGGCAGCTATTTTCTAGACAACAAGAGACAGACATTGACTGGACCCTGTGGACTACACTGCTTTTGTTGCATTTCTACAGCATTTAGGACATATGTGACAAATTGTTGTTGAACATAAATATCATCATCACTAATTAGGCATGTTACAGAATGATAAGAAGAGTGTACACAATTTATTTCTGCTTTTCCGTTAACAGTTTTGATTTTTTTTTAAATTCTTTGTGATCATTGAGCTACCTGTAAATATTAAACTAGAAGGTTCAACCTTTTCTGCAGATGTTTTTAGCTGAAGTGGAACATCATTAAAGGATAAGACCACTGAAGGAAGAAATTCATATTATAAGCTCCACCCTGATTTGTATACAATATATATATATATCCATCCATCCATTGCCAGACGCCATGTATCCCAAATGGGGTGGCCAAGGGCTTAGAGATAATTGTTTTACAGGGAGGGACACTAGTCCTCCACCAACCCCACTTGACACGTAGGGATGCCAACAGCATCTGGTGTTCCCAGGCGGTCACCCATCCAAGTACTAACCAGACCCAACGTTGCTTAACTTCGCTGATCGGATGGGAAGCGGTGTACTCAACGTGGCATGGCCGTTATATATATATATATAGATATATATATATATATATATATATTTACTTAGGCCTATAATACATCTGTTACAAAAATAATAGCATAAAAGAGAAAGATCCAATCCCATGTGAAGTTAACACACAGTTAAAAAACATGAACGAAAAAAATGTATGATAAAGAACGGTAAAATGGTATTATTAAGCACTTGTACTTCTGGCCGCTTCCTGAATATACGGTATGTTTTTTCATAAACGAATGGCCATAATACAAAGATGCCATATCATTAGTATGCCAAAATACTGCGCGTTCAAAGTACCCAATAAGCCTCGACAGTATAAAATGCATATAAGTAATACCAAACAGGTTTCTCTAATACTAAATATGTTTGTATAATACCAAACGCCCTTCTGCAAAACTAAATACACTTGAAGTACGAAATAACCTTTTTAAATGAACAAATACGCCTTCGTGATACCAAATACGTATAGACAATATCACATACGTTTCCCTGATACCAATGCGATGCAGCAAAAGTATATATACCAACATGTACAACTAGAAGAAACAAAACAACTGGAATGAAACAGTGGAACTACTTTGGCCACTCGCGCGTGGATCATAATATATGATCGAAAGCTACACACACACACACACACACACACACACACACACACACACACACACACACACACACACACACACACACACGTGCAAACAAAGCCACGTGGATAAAAATATATGTATGCCTACTACCACATACCATAGATTATTCCATGTGTAACCAAAAGTACAGTACGTTCATCAATATAGGCTACATGTACATAAATGAGAGCTACTTATATAAATCAACGCACCTGGATTAAAGCACAAGGAAAACCTATCACTACAAGCAAAATCCACGTATAAACAAAACCATGTATATGAGTAGGCCTAAATCTAAATGAATACTGACATCTACAAAAACATCCATTTATAAACAAAAAATCGTGGACATATCGTGAATGAACGATACTGATAAGCAAAAACAGGTGGATATAAAAAATAGATTAATACTAATACTTACTATTAACAAACCGACGTACACTCAAAATCTGAATGATGGCTACTAGTAAAAACAGAAATATATAGATGAAGAGCAACTCAGAACCAATAGGACGAGAAATATAAACTAAGCCACGTGGATGAAGCAGATGAATGAATGCTACTACTGTAAACAAAACTACGTAGAGGGAAAATGTGAATAAAACCGCGTGGACTCAACAGATGAATGTACGCTAATATTACTACTATAAACAAATGCACGTGTACTCACCGATCGAGATGACGTCAGGGAGTTGTATTGTGGGCTGTGGGTGTACCAGTATTACTATTACGACACCCACAGTAGCCACCCACACCCACTCCTTCCCTCCCACACCCATCATCACCAAACCAACGACCACTTTTAACACTCGGATTTACCACCAAAATTTTCTACCACCATCAACACCGCACTTGACAAACGTAGCCCATTTCTCTGGATTTTCAGTTTTCTCTCCTTGTTTCGATTTTTCTGGTTTACTCTTCTTGTGCTTTTAGCTTTTATATTTTTTCTTTCATGTATGTCTAACTCAGTGCTCTATGTTGGTTGTCAGTAAAAATCTTAATGTATCAGACTGTTTATTCTCTTCTGTTTCACTCTAATCACAAGGGTGAGTTTTGTTCACTGTTATCAAGAAATGGAAGATGAATAACAACAGTAAACAGCAAAAACAACATCAATAACAATAATTATAATTAGCAAGCGCTCAGAGAGCGCATACCTACGCCAGTGCCATTGCCATTAAAAAGGATCCGGATTCGGATCAGGATCCGCCTCCAAATTTAATCAATTCTTTCTTGGCCCATGGCCCACCTTTCCACAATCTTTCACTGAAATTCATTGAGACATCAGGAGGTACTGTGCCGGATACTTCGGATCCGGATCCAGATCTGCCCCCAAGTTTAATTATTTGTTCCTTGGCTCATGGCCCACCCTTCCACAAAATTTCATCAAAATCCGTTCATAATGTTATGAGTAATTCTGGATCCGGATCCTTGGATAAAGGATCTGGATCCGAACCAGGATCCGCCCCCAAATTTAATCATTTGTTATCTGGCCCATGGCCCACCCTTCCACAAAATTTCATCAAAATCCGTTCATAACTTATTGAGTAATCCTGCCTACAGACAGAGAGACAAACAAACAAACCAGCGCAAGGTAAAACATAACCTCCTTGGCAGAGGTAATAATAATAATAATAATAATAATAATAATAATAGCTGTAGTATCAGTAGTAGTAGTAGTAGTAGTCGTAGTAGTAAAATGATACTGAAAATTACTTTTATTATTAGTTTTATTATTATTATTATTATTATTATCATCGTCATTATTATTATTATTATTATTATTATTATTATTATTTTTATCATCATCATCGTCAACAGCAGGATGGTATCATTTTCGGCACCTCGACCTATACCAGTGCGCGAGCTTCAGCCTTGTGTGTGTGTGTGTGTGTGTGTGTGTGTGTGTGTGTGTGTGTGTGTGTGTGTGTGTGTGTGTGTGTGTGTGTGTGTGTGTGCTTTAGCTCCTAGTAGGCTATTTGATGTATTTTAATGAAACTTCCCAGGTGAGTTCGCCTGTTACAGGGAAGGTCTTCCACTATATTCAATTTTCCGACAATTTTTACCTCCGCCCAGGAGGTTATGTTTTACCTCGTGTTGGTTTGTGTGTCTGTTTGTTTGTCTCTATGTCTGTTTGCAGGATTGCTTAAAAAGTTATGAACGGATTTTGATGAAATTTTTTGGAAGGGTGGTCCATGGACAAAGGAATAAATGATTAGATTTTGGGCCTGATCCGGATTCGGATCTGGATCCTGAGTGTCCCGTACAATATCTCTAAAAGTTCTCAATGAAATTCAATAAAATTTTGTGGAAAGGTGGGTCATGGACCAAGATTCTATTGATTAAATTTTGGGGCGGATCCGAATCCGAATCCGGATCCTTTTCAATGCCAATAGCATTAACGGAAGTAAGCACTCTCTGAGCGCTTTCCATTTTGGGGGGAGGATCATCCCTCACACACACACACACACACACACACACACACACACACACACACACACACACACACACACACACACACACACAAATCAGATATAGTGAAAGGAGGACAGATATGGATTTGATATTTCAGTAAGTGTTGTACAATGGACTCTCATCCGTAATGCGATACTTGGAAAGAGTGACCCCCCATCAGTGATTCCTTGGGAATCAGCCCCCACCCTCTTTCCAAAAGCGAAAACGGTCAGAAACAGCGATAAGTGAGCACATAGATTTTAACGAAATAGGCATACATATCGCAGGACTCGGTGGGCAGTTTCCATTTTTTCGCTGAATGGACAGGACGAAACTGTACGTATACTTTATTATTATTATTATTATTACTATTACTATTATTATTATTATTATTATTATTATTATTATTATTATTATTTTCATCATTATTATAATTATTATCATTATTGTTATTATTGTTGTTGTTTTTATTTATTAGTATCACTGTTATTATTAATTTCATCATCATCATCATCATCTTGAAGATTATTAGTAGTTGCAGCAGTAACAGTAATTGTAATATATACCTTTGAACTCAAAGTTGAGCTAAATCGTCTGACGGTAGATACAAAAATCGATACCATATTGAAGGGTTTAAAAGTCCGATAAGAAAACAACACAAAGCCATAAAAACACCCACAAAACCTGATTATTCTCTCTTATCTTTTTTAATAAGGGAACTTTAAAAATTGGACTCTGTTAAATTCCTATCGTGTCGTCTTCCCCGGAAATTAGTCTTTGGTTCCCCCCACACAGCCCTAATTAACCACCCCCGCGACTCACCTCCTGACTCACTCCCGACTCACCCTTTCCCTCCCTCACCTCCCTGACTCATCACACAGCCCCCTCACCCTCTGACTCATTACCTTCTCCCTAACTTCCTACCTCTCATCCCCTGACATAATCCTTCCCTCCTCCCCCTACCCCCTGACTCACTCGTTCCTCGTTTCTTCAGTCTCTTCTCCCTTTCCCCCTTACCCCTCATTGACCCTCCTCTCTCACCTTCTTTATCCCATCCCCCTCGCTTCCCTCATCCCCTTAATTCAATTCCCTTCCTCCCTCCCTCACCCTCTGACTCAGTCCCCCTCTTCCTCTTCAACCCATAACTCAGTCTCTCTTTTCTCTCCCTCACCATCTACAAAATACAAAGGAGTACAGAAGAAAGCAAACAGCAACGGACCTATTGGTCCTTATGGAGTTGTTACAAGGAAGACTGTGCCTATGATATATTTTATGAGCTGCAAATAAGAGTAGTCAACCCTTGACTCAAATCCCTCCTATCTCCCTCACCCCCAGACTCAGTCTCTTCCTCCCACCCTCACCCCGACTCAATCCCCTCCTCCTTCCCTAAGCCTCTGACTCAGTCACCCTCCTCCCTCCCTCCCTCCCTGGTTCAACCCTCCTCCTCCCTCCCTCTTCCCGTGATTCAAATCCCCTTCATCCTCCCTCCTCTTCCTTCCCTCAACTCCTACTCAGTCCCTCTCCTCCATCCTTCACCCTCCTACCCTTTACCCCACCTCTCCCCTCCTCTCTTTCTTCACCCCGTCCATGGCCCCCTGGCTCACCCCATCTATCCACGTCTGTACCGTATTCTTGTTCGTCCCTAGAAGTGAAATAGGGACATGAGCTGTAAATTCAACGGTTGCGTGTTGCAGACCCGAGGAAGACAGAAACTTAAAGGCAGCTGAATGTCTGCCTTAATTAGCCTCGTGTAATTGACAGGCATTAGTCTTATGCCTTCTTCTTCCCTCACCCCTCCTCCCTTCTCACAAATCGGAAAGTTAACGTAGCGGGCAACAATAACAATATACTGAGTGAAAGACCACTGGTATTCTAAAAGTCTCATATAGAGCGGTACATATATTTTACTCCCTTACTGGCGAATTCGTGTTTCACGAGGACGACTCAGTCAGTGTTCCTGGTATCTACCCTGCATCATTTACCCTGTTCAAGTATTATAGTTTCGACTTATTTCTTTTTTCTTTTTTTAATGTACATTGATTCTACGGTTGACTGTTAGCACAATGTAGGTAAACTGTCTACGCTGTAGCAGATTCCGCCTTCCCCTCGACACAAACCCAAGGTGCGGTATATACTGTAGACTACCCTGTATTTTGCAGCAAACAGCATAAGGAATACAACTAACGGGATGTATGATTCAGGAATATCAGGGTAGAGAACAAAATAAATGTACAAATAAAAATGAGATAAATGAATAACTAAACATGAAGTAGCAATCAGTGTCTGCAATAGCTGCGACCATCAATTGCTCCAAGAGCCGAACATATGACTTTACTCTGTGACCTTGAACTTCGACTGATCACTCTCAAAATCTAATTACTTCATCCTTGCATAAACCCTAACCCTTCAACCAAGTTTGGTTCATATCATATCAACACTATTCGAGTTGACTTTGCCCAGTGACCTTGATCTTTGACCTTTCACAGTAAAGACCTATGACTGTCCTCATAACCGAATCTCTACCCCTGTTGTAACCTGAACCCTTCTACAAAGCTTAGTCTACATCGTACAAAATCTTTTAAAGTTGACCTTGCTATGTGACCTTGACCTTTAACCTATTGTTCTCATAACAGGTCATCCTTCTGGGTAAATCTCAGTTCATTCACCAAGTTTGACAGAAATCAAAACATAACTGTTATAGTTATTTACCTCACACACAGACACAAGAGTCGAACTTTGCATTATCACCATCATCTTTGTTCATAAAAAGGAATATTTTTGTTCTTGCCCTTCCCTTAACCCTTCCATTAAATTTGGTCGAAATGAGATCAGAACTGAATCCATCTTGCCTTGTAACCTCACTTTTGACCTTTCACTGTGACACTGGCCTTTGATTGTGCTTAAAATCGAACCCTTTTATTCCTGCCTTATCCTCAATCGTTCCACAAAGTTAGGCCTAAGTCGGAAAAAATTCTAAGCTTACCTTGCCCTGTGACTGTAACCTTTGACCTATTAGTTAAAAAACGAGTTTACTCTTTGCCTGACTCTTAACCAGTCCATCAAATTTTGTTAAAATCAGACAAAAAAAAAAAAAAAAAAACATTGGCCTGTTACCTCCACCTCTGATTATTTTAAACATTGAATAATTCCATTCTTGCGTTGCCCTAAACTTTCCCCTAAGTTTAGTTGGCATTGGATAAAAACTATTCAGGTTGTTTTTGTTGGGTCATATTTTAACTTAGGCCTGTGACCTTGACCTTTGACTTGTTATTCTAAAAAATAATAGGCTTCCTCATGGGATGTCCCTCGACCCTTTCACCGAATATGGCTGAAGTGGAAAGTGTTCGTATGTTTTTAACCCCTTACATCCTGAGAAAGACTTCCCAGAAATTAACTGAAACCGTCTGGAGGTAGCAAGGAAAATAATAATAAAAAAAAAAAACAGGCTGGCTGAGAATGAGGCTGGAGTAAAGTTCACTGACTTTTGCAACCTTGTTTCTCGGTCATATACAAGTAGGACTCTCTCTCTCTCTCTCTCTCTCTCTCTCTCTCTCTTTCTCTCTCTCTCTCTTTCTCTTTCTCTCTCTCTCTCTCTCTCTCTCTCTCTCTCTCTCTCTCTCTCTCTCTCTCTCTCTCTCTCTCACACACACACACACACACACACACACACACACACACACACACACACACACACACACACACACTCAAGAACACACATGTGCATGCACATATTATTAAACACACACACACACACACACACACACACACACACACACACACATTCTCTAACAAAACTCACACACAAACAAACACACACTCAAACAAATACAACAGCCATTACCGAGTTTGTGTGGTGGAGGGACTTCTTCTTCCTTCCTTCCTTCCTTCCTTCCTTCCTCCCTCCCTTCCTCCTATCGCTTCCTCTCCTCCCTTTTTCCTCGTCCATCCTTCCTTGTTCTTCATTCTTATCTCACAATTTCTCTCTTCTCTTCCTCCCCTCCCCTCTCATCTTTCCGACTCTTTCTTCCCTCCCACTTTTAAAGCCTCATTTCGTTCCTTCTTCCTCCTCTTCTTTCCTCCTTCCTCTCTGCATCCTTTCCATCTTCCTTCCTAACGCAGCTCCCCTTCTTCTTCCCTTGGCCCTCCTTCCTTGTTCTCAATTCTTATCTCATTTACCGTCTTTAATTCATCGCCTCTCCTTCCTTCTTCCTTCCCTACTTCCGTGTTCTCCATTCTGATCTTTCTTTCCCTGTCCCTCCTTCCTTCATTCCTTCATCCAGTCTTCTCTTCCTTCCTCCTTCCTCCTCTCTCTCTCTCTCTCTCTCTCTCTCTCTCTCTCTCTCTCTCTCTCTCTCTCTCTCTCTCTCTCTCTCTCTCTCTCTCTCTCTCTCTCTCTCTCTCTCTCTTCGTTCTTCCTTTTCTCCTTCCCTTCCTGTCTGCCTCTCTCCCTCCCTTTGCCGCACTCCTACCTCCTTTCCTCCCTCCACTATCTCATTCTATTCCTCCCTCCTTCCCTGCTTCCATATCTCTTTCCCTCCCCTCTTTGCTTCCTCCCTCCCTCCCTCCCTCCCTCCCTCCCTCCCATTGCCATCTTCCTCCCTCCTGTCTCAACAGTTTAGGAGACAATGTTGGTTTCCTTTCTCCCCCTCTCTCCCTCTCCCCCTCCCCTCTCTACCGTCTCTTCTCCCATCTCCCTCTTCTCTTTCTTCCCTCCTCGTCTTGCTCCCTCCCTTCTTCTCTTTCCATTTACCTCGCTCTTCTATGCTCCTTTTCCCTACTCCCCTCCCCTTTCCCTCCCTCCTTACTTCCCTCCCCTAACCTCTCTCCACTTCCTTTCTGCTCTGTTTTTCCTCTCCTTTTCCCCACTTCTCATTACCTCCAAGTTCTCTTTCCTCCTCCCTTCCCCTTTCTCGCCCTCCCTTCTCTACCCCTTTTCCTCTTTCTTCTATCCTCCCTACTTTCACCTTCCTACATTTCTTTTTCCCTTCCCTCTTTATTCTCTCCAATCTCTTCACTCTCACATTTCTTCATCCTTCATCCATTTCTATCTTCCCTTCCTTTCCTCTTCTCTTTTTTCCTTCCATTTTAACGCTCTCTCTCTCTCTCTCTCTCTCTCTCTCTCTCTCTCTCTCTCTCTCTCTCTCTCTTTCAATTGGATCCGGTAGTCCTCTTTTATGTTCCTACTAGAATCTTACATACTTTCATTTATGCTTCCTCCCTGTCAGATTCATCATAATTTTTGTTCCTCTATTTCCATTATTTTCATCAACCACTTCATTAGGAGAGAGATCTTCCCTTTAATGAATCATGCTGTCTGAAGTTAGTATGAATCAAATGAAGGAGACGTCATCGAAGTGAAAGGGTTAAAAAAAAATGGAGACAAATTTGTGAAGTTTTCCGGGACTGGACGGAAGAAACTGCAGTCTTTTCACTTAAACCTTGCCTAAAATTGCCATCCCTAAATCTTGAATGCTGAGATGTAACAATAGATAAATAACAGAAAACGGTGCCAGTCACCGAGAGGGGTTATGGACAGGATGCAGTGCCGCTGTATTGTCTTTTCCGAAACAGAGCTAAGTGAATGTGCTGCAAAAGAGGAAATATTTGGGCCTAGTAAGATGAAAGAAGTATAACAGCCAACAGAATAACAGCAAATAGATCAAACGGCTGCATTCTAGGTGGTACTATAGGCTTCGTTGCACCTTGGCGATTTATTACGGATATTATACCTCGATATTCTCTTCACTATTTTCTATATCAGCATTGTTTTCCAGTTGGTTTCAGTGGTAACAAGAATTCATTTTTCTCTTTGGGTAAGAAACTCTATTTATTTTATTTGTTGTTTGCTAAAGCCAGATATTGTTCACATGAAAGTGAATATAAGAGCCACAGAGCGATAATACTGGTACCGATAACACTCTCACTCGTGATCGGAACAACTCTGGTATTATATTCCAGCTGACGGCAAACGGTCTATTTATCTACTGCGAATGAGTGATGCGAAACAGAGTGGCAATATAGGTACCATTACTCCTGTCACAAAGGAATAAGTCTAGTATATATATCCCAGCTAACGTCAGACGATTTTAAGCTAAGAATGAGGCTGAGAGTTTATCCCTGGGCTGAGAAATACTAACTTTGCATCGTTAAATACGGATGCATCTCTAGGAGCGGCTCTGTCCGTCTCTCACTAACGAATTTCGGACGGGAGTTGCTTCAATCCAACTTTGACGACTTTAGCGAAACCACGTCACGCTGCACCACAAAAGGTACCACATCACCCTCTCACATTGTACCACATCACACCACACACCATACCACTCTGTAACACCACACCACGTCACACAACACACCATACAACTCTATAACATCACACCACATCACGCCATACACCATACCACTCTATAACATCAAACCACATCACACCACAAACCATACTACCCACTTACATCACACCGCAATCCACCACAAACCATATCACCCTCTCACATCGCACCACATAACTTTACACCACAAACCCTTATACCCCATCTCATTATACCACAGCACACCACAAAGCATACCACCCTCTCAAATCATACCACACCACACCACAAACCATATTACCCTCTTACATCATACCACACCACACACCATACAACCCTCTTGCATCACACCACATCACGTCACAAACCATACAACCCTGTTGCATCACACCACAGTCCATACCACCCTCTCACATCGCACATCACCACACCACAAACATAGCACCCTCTCGCATCACACTACACCACACCACACCACAAACAACAACACCCCCTCACATCGCCCCACACAAGCTCACCCTCCCACACCACACCACACCACACCAAAGGCATTAACCGAAACACCCTGAAGCTCCCATAACAATTTCTTCTACACCTGTTTTCCAGCTAACTTTGAAAAACCTTGTTCTGCTAAAAATGAATAAATAAAATGAAAAAAAAAAACTACAGCAAAAAATGTTCAGAACTTTCTCGTAGTACGTTTTATGTGAATAATTAAGAGATTTGTACATTATTTCAGCTAACGGCAAGCGACTTCATTCATCCCTATGAAATACGTCTCTCATTTAGAGGGCTAACCACTTCACTCCTCTGATTTAGTTTTTATTCTGTTCCTACCATTTCCAGGTGTTTATATGCACCTTGGGACAAAGCTTTCGAAGTGGAGGAGTTAGATACAGCAGTCATCTATCCACACCCACACTTATCCACACCAACAATGCTTATCCAGACGCACCCTAACCCACACCAGCATTACTTACTCACATCCACCTTTATCCACTCCCACCCTTACCCATACCCACCCTTACCCACACCCACGCTTACCCACACCAACCCACACCCACACCAGCATTACTTTCCCACACCCGCCCTTACCCACACCAACATTACTTACCTACACCAGCCCTTACCCACACCCACCTTTGCCCACACCCACCTTTACCCACGCCCACCCTTACCCACACCCATCCTTACCTAAACCACCTTTACCCACGCTCTCCTTACCCACACCGACATCATTTGCCCACACCCATACTTACCCTCACCCACCTTCACCAACACCCACCCTTGCCCACACCAACATGACTTACCAACACACACTGGCTACTAACCGTTTGTCCTACGTTGAAAAAAAATCGTGTGGAAGTTGCAGGCTTGAAATAAATATTACATCACCGAAATGAGTGACTTAACCCTTTCAGTACGTCAGTCTATTTTTCTTTCCATTTTTCTTGTTTCCACTAGACGATTTCATTCAACCTGGGACAGATCTTTAATGATCAAGGGCTAGTAAAGACTGCCTCTGACTCCTTTATTTCGAAAAGTCTATCCTGAGGGGGAAACTAATATGTGTGGCTGTATCAGGACTAAACTAAATACGTCATTGGATAGAAAACATTACATACTGTACAATTCCCTGTCAGTAAAGAAATTAATGGATGTTGTTTGTTACCCCTTCATCGCGAGAGCCTCCCCCTAAGCCGGATATGAATCACCTCACGGGAAGAATTAACCACTTCAGTCCGGGGACGTCTTGCTTCACCTTTTATTTTTATTTTTATTTTACTGTTTACATGCGATTTGTTTTGACCAGGGGAGACCTCATGCTCTGAAAGGGCTAATGATGACTATATCTGGCCCCTCCAGTTCGAAAATCTCTGCACAGCTGAGTAAAATTGTCTGAAGATAACACGAATTAAAAAACAAAAACATCAGCCTGAGGACGTAGCTTGCTTTATATCCTGGGTAACCGCGGACGATTTCTTTTGTTTTCTTCTTCTTCTCTCTCTCTCTCTCTCTCTCTCTCTCTCTCTCTCTTTGCCTTAGAGACGCCTCGGTGTGAGAGGGTCTACAAACTTTCGAATCCCGTCGCTAGAAAGACTCTCGCACCAAAGGGACTAAAAGAACAAATTACTAACAAACTTCATTTGCCCCCAAAACAAGAGACAAAAACAAACACACTTTGATTCTCCCAGTTAAGACCAACTTTCAAGCTCTTAGCACAAAAAAAAAAGAAAAAAAAAAAGATCGACAAGGCTCTACAACTTTTCGGTCGGGTGTCAATATTTCTTCGTCCTTTTTCGTTTCCTTCACTCATTTTTTTTTTTTTTTCACATTTCACTTCGCATTCTTTCACAATCCACGTTCCTATGTCCATCAAGATTTTTGTTTGCATTCATAGGAACTTTAAAATAGGTTTCCGTAATGCATCATCGTTCTTCTTCCTTCATTTATGCTGTCCCACCTCAGTAACTTTCTCTCATTTTCTCTTTGGTTAAATGGCTTCAATTTAGACATTATATTTGTTTTAAGTTACTTTTTTAAGCCCCTCTCTATCAGTGCTTCACTCTAAATTTTATTTGAAACGACGTTTTTTTTCTTTCGCCTGAAGTCTGATATTTCATATTTTAGCCCATATTTTTAAATCCCTTATGCAATAATATTGTCATTCACGTGATTTGATTGTTATCTACAGTAGTCTACAGTTATTAGCGAGTTCTGTTCTGATATGCACTACATGTTTAAATCCTTCCCTAAAACTGTTCTACGCTTATTCACGTGCTTTGACTGCTGTTTAAGCTAGTCTACTTATATTACCGGAATCCTTCCGTATAACTGTTTTAACCTTAAATTTCATGTGGTCTCTTCAATTTTTTCAGTACTCTATTACCTCTTCCGATGTTTTATCCAAGTTTGTTGTGATTAATTCCTTGTCTACTCTTATTGTGATTCAGAGTTCACACGTTTGTATCATTTTCAAGGTACCTTATTTTTACCACTTTTCTCCTGGTCAGTACATGTTTTAAGACCTTTCATAAATTACTTTCAACTTAAATTTCATAAATGAGAATTTTTAACGAGTCTGTTTTGCCTTTTTTTTTTTTTTTTTTTTTTTTTTCGCCTCGAGTGGAGTTTTCGAGTTAAAGTTCGCGTGCTTCGACTGTTATTATGGCAGTTCTGTTTTTTTGTGTGCTTTTCATTTAATTTCGTTTTCACATTGTGCACTTGAAACATGACTTCCAGTTCGTTGTTCAATATTATTTCACTATTTTTCATAATTTTTCACTTGCGTGGACTTATTTGCGACAGAAGTTAGAAGAAGAGGAAAGTCAGGAAGAGGAAACAGAAGACAAAAAAGGTAGGGGGAGGGGGGAAGAAGAGATAAGGAGTAATCAGTAAGCAAACAAAATAAACAAGAAAAGCGAGGAGGTAGAAAGGGGAAGAACAGGGCAAGTGGGTACAAGAGATAAGAACTAAGAAAAATGAGCAACAGATTGAGGACTGTAGTGATAGGAAAGGGAGGATGCAAAACTAAAGAAAAGCAAAGAAGAAAAGAAATGCATAGGACAGGCATGGGTACGGAAGAGGAAAAGGGAAGAACAAGCGACGAATGGAGATTGAAGAGGGCAAAGAAGACAGAAAGGGGAAGTATAAGAAGAGAAACGAAAGATGGAGAAAGGGAAAACGAATAAAACAAAAGACAGGAAGAGATATAGGAGATGGGAAAACTGACAGGAAAAAAAAATGGAAGAACGTAAATATAGACACATGAATAGAAATCGGCAAAAGACGTCAAAAAGAAAAGCAAGGGAAAAGAAATAATAAACAAGATAAAGAAAGAGAGAAAGAGAAAAAAGAGACAGTAATCGAAGGGCTATATGGATAAATCAAAGAAGAATGAGAAGAGAAATAATGTAGTATGACTGAAGGAAGGATATAATTTCAGAGCAAGAAAGAGGAAGTATAAACAGGAAGTGATAAAGGATATGGAGGAATGGAGGCGAAGCAATGAATGAAGGTGGTACAAAAGAGGGCAGGAGAGAAGAAAGGGAACGGGAAGGAGAGGGAGACACAAAGGAGAGGAGAGGGAAATTAAAGGGAGAGGGAAAGAAGAAAAAGAGAATAGATGGAGAGGAAAGACTGATGAGAAAGAGCAAAGGAGAGAAAAGAGAGAAAAGATAAAGTGAAAAGTTAAAAGGAGGGAGAAGATCGAAAAATGGGAAAGGGAAGGGAGAGGAAAGAAGAGGAAAAGGAAAAGGGGAGGGAGAAGGAAGGAGAGGGATGGGAGAAGGACAAATAGAAATGGAGAAACGGAGAAGAAGGGACGAAAGGAGGGGATAAGAGAGATGGGAGAAGAAAGGGAGAGGGAAGAAAGAAAAGAAAGGGAGAGAAAATCAAGAAGATAAGGAAAAGGAAAGAAAGAAGAAAGGGAGTGAGAAGGGAGAAGAAGGGAAGAAAATGGGAAGAGGAGAGAGAGAAAAAAGAGAGGGAACTGAGAAGAAAATAAAATTAAAGAGAGGAAAATAAGATATATATCAATGCAACGACTGCAACAACGACACGAGTGCACATAAATAAAGTAAAAACCGACTCCATGAAAGTATAATAAAATGAATGTAAAAATACAAGAAATGCGTAGCAGAATCTTAAAAAATTACTGTAAAAACTAGCACAATGAAAATACAAAATAAAAATAAAATAGAGGAGGGGAGAAAATGTGAAATTAGTGATCTGTCAAATTTCTGAATGACGAAGGGGAAAAATAGGACAAAATGTGACAAAAAACAAATAATAAAAATAAAAACATTAGGAGTAAAAAGGCAAATCAAGAATGAATGGGAAGAAAGAGTGAATGAACGATGGAGGTATGGGAGCTAAACAATGTGGGAGAGAAAAGGAAGGAAGGAAGGGGAAAGAAAGGGAGGAAACGAGGGAAGGAACGGAAAGAAAAGGAAGCATGGAGGGAGGGAAAGGGAAAGAAAGGTAAGGAAGGAGGGAAGGGAAAAAAGAAAAGAAAAGGAAGGTGGGATGGAAAGGAAGAGAAAAGAAGGAAGGAGGGTGAGAATGAGAAGGTAGGTGCGAGGAAAAAGGAAAGAAAAGAAAGAATGACGGAAGGAAAGGTAAAACAAGAAGGAAGGGAAGGGAAGACAAGAGAATGAAGGAAGGAAGGAGGAATGAAAGATGGAATATTCGTATGAGGAGGATCGCGGAAATAGCGGAATAAAGACGGGGAAAATTGGAGAGTATAAACGAGACAGTGGTAGGCAATATAAACAGCTCAGAAAGTGAGAAAATAATGGAATAATAAAAAAGTAAGAGGAGGATAGAGGCAAAAAGCGACAGAAGAAGCAGAGCAGAAACTTGGAGAGAATGAAAGGAAAGACGAAGATACAACGAAGCAGAAAAAAGAAATTCAAGATGGTAGAGAGAAATAGAAAAGGAGAGTGAGTGTTTGAGGAAGAAGGAGTGAGAATGAGAGAGGGAGAGGAAGGAAGAGTGCGAGAGACAGGAAGGAATAGTAGGAGAGGAAAGAAGCAAAGAGAATGAGTGTGAAGGAGAAAAAAGAGAGAGAAACAAGGAAACAGGGAAGAATAGGAATGTGAAGGAGAGCCAGGGGAGCCAAGAGAGGAGAGATTTGGAGAAAGGGTGAGAGAAAGAGGGATGGAGAGAAGAAGGTAAGAGACTAAAAGTGAGGCAAGGAAGAATGGGAGAAGCAGATTGTGAGACAGGAAGGTATGAAGGATGTGAGAGAAGGAAAGGCATGGAGAGTGTGTGAGAAAGAGGGAGTAAGAGAGAGAGATAGAGAGAGCAAGTGGGAGAGGGAGAGACGGGAGAGCAGCACACACCCAACTCCCTCACTCCGCTGTTCGATGCCAACTGACTCCCTGCCTCTCACTCTCCCTCTCCCCCCCCTTCTCTCTCTCTCTCTCTCTCTCTCTCTCTCTCTCTCTCTCTCTCTTTCTTTCCCAGCTACTTTCTCACACTTCTGCCATCTTCTCTCTCTCCTGGTTTCCTCTTCTCCTCTCCCCATCTCTCTCCTTTCCTCTCACCCTCCATCTCTATCTGTCATTCTCAACTCTCTCCGTCACCATGACCCCCCCCCTTCTCTCTCTCTCTCTCTCTCTGTCTCTCTCTCCCCTAAGACTTGGAATGAAGGAGAGTTTTGGAAAATGGAGTAAAATTAAGGATAAGCTGAAACAGAGAGAGAGAGAGAGAGAGACGTAATACAAGAAAGGACGGAAAGGACAAATAGGGAGAAGGGAGAGAAAGATGAGGGACGGAAAAAGGAAGCATGCAAGACGGAGGGAAGGAGGAAGTGAGGCAAAAAGCGGAAGAAAAGGGAAGGGAATGGAGAATGGTACATTCTCTCTCTCTCTCTCTCTCTCTCTCTCTCTCTCTCCCCTAAACTTCTGTAATTAAGAGTATGTTTTTTCGTCAACATTAACTTCCTAGTGAGGACTGTAATGTTTGTGCGGTCTTTGTATCTATAAAATTAACCTACTCTGTCTGTCTCTGTCTCTGTCTCATGCCTCTGTCTGTCTGTCTGTCTCTGTCTCATGCCTCTGTCTGTCTGTCTGTCTCTCTCTCTCTCTCTCTCTCTCTCTCTCTCTGAAATGTAGCTTTAAAAGATATAATGTACTAAGTATAGGCCTATGTAAGTTAATTGTTTACGACCGTGACTCTCTCTCTCTCTCTCTCTCTCTCTCTCTAATTGTTTACGAACGTGACAGTAATGCACACTTACTGAAATTAACCCCTTCAGCTAGAGGGCGTAATTTTCACGCTATTTTGACTGCTACTAAACTATTTCATTCAGCTTAAGATATAACGGATGGACCATATTATAACACGCCCGTTCCATTGCGTCTGGCTATTTTTCGCGTGTTGCTGGGACGGCTGAGTTAGCGTCATCAATATATACTCTGTAGTTCACATCCTACTCTCAACAGCACACCCACGCCCACACCAGGAAACTGACCCGTCTCTTCAACACAGACGATACTGCTAGGGAAGTTTGCAGGGAAGCGCTCGCACTGTAGGAGTTAAATATAGCCTTGATGACCCCTTTCACGTCTACAGGTCTGTCCTAAGCTGAATAAAATCGTCTGGTTGTAAAATAGAATAAAGAGAAAAATATCGGCCTGTCCTTCGGTTGAGAGAGTTGACCTCCACGATACTCCTTTTACCCTAACTCAGATTTTTGTCCTTTTGCAGCTTAGATCAAGTAGGTCAGTGCCAGCAAATGATGATGCTATGGCTCTTCATTCTTTTCTTTTCATAGCACTTCTTCGTGACTAGCATCATCTCTTCGTGTAAATCGGTTGCAACAACTCGTTACTGAACATGGCGAGCTGACAATTTCGGTCCTAGTTAAGGTAAACAGAGTATGGTAGAAAACTAAATAAAATCACCCGTTTGTAGCAAGATTATAACAAAGCTGAATAAAATCATTGGCCTATAGTAAAGAATCGAAGTTAAAAATACGTCCACTAAGTCACTTAAACCCTATATGCTTTATTCTTGTTACTGCCAGACGATTTTAGAGAGGCTAAATTTTGGGAGTACAGTTGCCTTGCCTCGGCTCCCTATACCTTCAGTGGGTTAATATGTGCGTGCCTGTTTTCTTTTATGTTATTTATGTACGCAGTTTCCAAAGCAGAGGAAGGGAGGGAGAGAGAAAGGAAGGAAGGAAGGGAGGCAGGGAGGACGGGAGGGAAAGAGAAAAGAAAGCAAGGTAGGAAGGATGGAAAGAAGGAAGGAAGGTAGGAATGACGGAGGTGGGAGGAAGGAAGGAAGGTAGGAATAACGGATGGGGGGAATGAGATACGAAGAAAAATAGAGAAAGATAGGAGGGAGAAGGGAGTGAAAGAAAAAGGTAATTAGGGGAGAGAATGATGGAAGGAAGGAAGGAAGGAAGGAAGAAATGAATAAATGAATGAAGGAAGGAAGGAATTTGTACGATGAGGGATAGACGGGGGGAAGAACAGCAAAAGAGAGAAAATAACAAAGGGAAAGAAAGATGGAAGAAATGGAAGATGGAAGAAAGGAGGAGAGGAGAGGATGAAAGAGAAGGGAAAACTCAACAAGTAAGGATGGAGGGACAGAAGGCGAAGATCAGGAAGAGGAAGAATATAATGGAAAGATGAGGGAATGGAGAATGGGACGACAGAAGGGTAGGGAAGGAAGACGGAGAGAGGGAAGGTAGGAAGGGCAGACGGAGAAGAAAAGGAAGAGGAGGAATTTTTGGTAATAAGTAAGCAATTAGGTAGAAGTATGTAAGTAGGTAAGATAATCAATAAATAAGGAAGGAAAGAAGGAAAAAAGGAAGGGGGAAGGAAGGACGGATGGATAGATGAATGGATGGATGGATGCATGGATGAAGGAAGGGAAAAGTAAGGGAGTGGATTGTTAAGGAGGACAGTGAAGAGTAAGGCAGCAATGTGATGGAGGAATGAGAGAGAGAGAGAACTATTCCTAAATCCTTACGAGTTTCCCATGTCCACAAAATTCACTGATCTTCGGATATTTGGCGAATCACTGGCATATTTTGGTCACTTCATATGGATTCAGTATACCAATGTGAAATTCAATGATGAAAATACAAGATACACATTTATAAACAGGATATACAATACGAATACAAAATAACTGTTCCAGCGAGCGATGCGAGCGAGAACACCAAATTTAGCCACAGTTTGGACCCCTGACATATGTACCCTAGCGAAAGATTTATCGCATCAGCAAGAAATGGGGGCAGGGGTTGGGAGGAAAACTCTGTAGTACAGTAGCGATCTTTTTTGGATATTTCAGCCAATTTTGAAGTTACAAGAAAGATAGGCACCAATTTGGAAACCGCATACAAATCCAAAATTATTTTCTTGTCACAGACAACCCGTAATTCCCAATAGTTTTTCCGTAAATCGAGGAAATGATTTTTTATATGGCAGATTAGCGTAACAGCCGGCTGCGCAAGAAGTAACGGTCTAAGGCTGCGTGAGTAGCAGCATTTTCCGACGATTGCTGAGAGCAACCAGGTTTTGCCTTTTCAAAACAAATAATACCTTCTGTTTGGCTTTTTTTTTTGGGGGGGGGGGGGATTTTTAACTGAATCCGAGCGAAACTAATACAATACCATGATCGACGAAACAAACTCTGATTTTCTGATTTCTGCTTCGAGTCGGAGCGCACCGAGAGATTTGGTTAAGTAATTTTTGTGAGTGAGGAAAAAGCCAAGTCATTATTACCCTTGCTAGGTCCCAACCCCTAGACCTAATGTTAATACAAGAGGAGTATTGGTTTTAGGAAGTGTGAGGGAATATTTCTGGTTTAATCTGATAAATTCTTTTTATTATTTACAGGTCAGGAAATAAGAGGAAGATGATGAGCCACATGAGACAATATTCAGCACTGCCTGACTTGCTCGGTCGCTCGCTCGAACACACTCCACACTTTCAGTGTGGACCCCTATTACATATTAACATATAATTGAGCAACAAATATAAGATACATCTGTTGTAGTTGCTGTTGTTATTGTTGAGTAACCCCGGACTGTCTGGCCGAGCAGACCCTTTAATCACCGGCTAGAAATCGTCTTTGCAGCGTCGTCCCGACTAGTGAACCGATGTTTCCTGTGGCAGACAACACCACGCCAAGGTAAAGAGAATATAAGGTAGCTTCACACGGGGGGGGGGGGGAAGAGCAAAAACGTGTCTTGGTCTGCGCATGACGTCACAGATAATCCAGACTGAGGGTCTCCGCTTTATAGTGAGGCCAGTCGCTCAACTACTTGCCCAGTGATATGAGCTCCCTGGCCTATATGGATTACTTTTATTTGCATCCTAAACTGCATGCAGAGCAATGAAGAAGTTAATGCTATGGTTCTGGGATATTATAAAATATGTCTCCAAGAAGAACAACCTGTTTTCAGAGAATATAGGAATGTCGTATACAGGGTCATACAGACACAGATCGGACGTCACAGATGCCTGTAACCTAGCTGAGTATGTGAAAAAACAACTGAAAATATTTGCAGAGATCACTGGTTGAGAGTAGGCTACAGCAACACCAAACACCTACCAATTGCTCCGGAATTCGTCAGTTTACGTTGGTATACCATTACATTCGTTTTCTTTCACGTTCCCATTCTCTCTCTTATTATCCTTGACGTCACACTCGCTGCGAGAGCCGGGAACGTGAATCTACCTTTCATTCCCTTTACCTTGCACCAAGGTCCAAGGATAGAAGGTCTGTCCAGCCCGGGCGAGAATTCAACCTTGTTGGCGCATGACGTCACGTGGGAGACAGCTACTCACTCCACTCACTCAGTCACTTAGTTTCCCTAGGCCGCAATGGTGGAGAGCTTGGTGTTCCCATATATTTATCTCATACTAGGACAGTTATCAGAAAGATGCCACTTAACTGTGCAGTATTTGGATGCTATTCAGTCAGCAGAAAAGACAGTGACATCAAATTCTTCAGGTTCCCTCAAGATGAAGACACTAGAAAGAAATGGGTCCAGCTGTGTAAGAGACAAGACCTGGTTAACACAAAGGAAGCCCGTGTTTGCAGTCTACATTTTGTTGTTCTATCCCTCATTCCCCTTCTTCTCTCTCTTCACTTTCTTCCTCACTCTCTCCAATTCCTCATCTCTCCGGAGTAGTCCACCCTTCCCTCAATTACTGCTTCTTTCTCTCACATCCTCTATTCCCTCCTTCTTTTCCTTCAGTACTCCCACTTTCTTTTATTTCCTCCATTCCCTCTCTCCTTTCCTCCATCACTCCTTCACTTTTTAACTTCCACTACTCCCTTTCTTCCTCTGCCCCTCCATCCCTTCCTCTCTATCCCTCCATCCTGCCGTCCCGTTTTTCTCTTCCTCCATTTTCTCTCACTCTTCCTCATATCTACCTATCTATCCCTTCAGCTATACCCTCACTCCCTTCCTTTAAAAAACATTATTTTATACTCTCTCTCTCTCTCTCTCTCTCTCTCTCTCTCTCTCTCTCTCTCTCTCTCTCTCTCTCTTTCCTTTCATTAGTACAGATAATACCTCCCTCCATCTTCCACCTGCTCCTCCTCCTCCTCCTCCTTTCTTCCCCCATTCTGCTGTCCATCTTTCCATTTCTGCTCCTCCTCCTCCCTCACTTTTCTCTCTCCCTCCTCCTCCTCATTCTCCACTTCTCCTCTCTTCCTTCATCCCTAACTCCCTTTCTCCTTTTTTCATCCTCCCTCCTCTTCTTCCACTTTCTAGCTCCCTCCTCCACCTCTTTCTCTTCTCTTCTCTCTCCATACCTTCTACTCTCTTCCTTTCTTCGCTCACGTCGTTTACTTCATTCGCAAATACTGTATCTCCCTTCCTTCTCGCCCAATCACTTTTCTCTCTCTCCCGTTCCTCCCTACCGCTTCTCCATCTCTCCCATCTTGCTCTCCTCTGCCTTCCACATTTTCTCCTTCATTTCTTCCTTTCTCCTTTCCTTCTCGCTTCCCCTACCTCCATCTCTTCCTCCCCGACTCGAAATCACGGCTTTCATTTTTTTTTTCCTCCAATCCATCTCTCTCTCTCTCGTTAACTGCTACATCCCCATTAACTACTAGAAATGTTAATTATACAATGAAAACACTTTAACCATAATATGATCAGCTGAAAGTTCTGGGGACAAAGCTGTATAACATTATATTACCTCAGAAAAAAAACAGTTTACCCTAAAAGAAAACGGAAGTCACCTTCGGCCGCCCGTTTATCTCCCACCTGACGTCATCAGAATGTGCGCACGAAGAGACCTTCTATCCTTGGACCTTGCCTTGCACCACGCCACAACGAAGCTCGAGGAAGAGTGTGGAGATTAGCATTCCAAATGGACGCCGCATTTGCGTCTCTACATCCAGTTAACAGGGGCACCACAGTAGGCTCCACATTACCCTGTTATTTGATTGTATGGTTACCAACCAGCGTTGTAAATGGCTTCCTGGGTTACAGGAAACTATTTGGCCTTTCACTTAACTTAGAGCTACATGAAGTGGAAAGAACAGTAATAAAAAATGATGGGAAGAATGTGAGAAATAGGAAGAGAAGTGGGCAGACACAGAAAAAGAATGATAAAGGTGCAGGGAGAAGTGAGTGGATGGTGGCCACCATCACCTACCACCTGCAAGATACAGTAATATAAATAAATGTAACAGGAAAGGAAGTTACTAAAACATAAGACATCAATAAAAATGAAAGATACAATATACAGGAAATGCATTGTGATTACAGAATACTAATTCATGATAAAGTATTTCAAATACAGATATGCAAAATAACAAAAGGCCAAGAAAATACACGGCAAACCATATATCCAAGCATCTTCTTGACCTACCTCGCCTCCTTCCATCTTTAATCTTACTCACACATACCCTCTCCAATACCTTATCTACAATCGTTCTATATATATATATATATATATATATATATATATATATATATATATATATATTTAAATAACAGAACGGAGGAAGGAAAAACAAATGAGGAAAAAAAAAATAATCCATACACCAGATTACTGGTGTCCTCTCTTCATAAAATATCTGTAACAGTTAGACTTGAACAGCTGTGGGTTGAAATTTGGAGGAAAACAACTCTGGGGAAGCGAGTTCCAGAGAGATGCAGTTCGGGGAATGAAAGAATTCTGATAGGCAGAAGTTCTGCAATATGGTTGAGTGACATTCCAGTCATGAGCGCTACCAGATGCCCGTGTAGCACGAGGGAAGGCATGGAGAGGTGGCACCATGGACGCAACTTCGTCTGAGCATTTGCCAAAAAAATATCTGTAAAATAATGCAAGGGAGGCAACATTCCTTCTTACTTGCAGGGGAGGTAGTTTATATGTAATGGCAGGGTTGTTAATGATTCTAACAGCTTTATTCTGAATTTTGTCTAGTTGTCTTAATGCAACCTCTCCACAACCATTCCACAAGGGTGAGCAATATTCAAGCTGAGAGCGCACATGACTCTTATAAATTATAGCTAACTGCTCATCGGCGAAGAAGTTACGGACTCTGTATAATAATCCAAGTTTCTTTGAGGCGGTTTTAGCAAGTGATCTGACATGAGAGGTCCAGCTGAGGGCACTGTTAAGTGAGACACCAAGAATTTCAATACTTTTGGAGATGGGAATATTAGTAGCACCGAAGGTAATGTACGAATCTGGCAATATCTGTCTATTAGTAAACTGTATATATTTAATTTTACTAGCATTAAAAGAGACAAGGTTGTTTTGTCCCCATTCACTGATTGTAGCTAGATCTTGATTTATGGAGATGGCTGTACTGAGTTGAGAGGTTGAGATATTAGACTTTGTAAATGGATGTCTGAGTGTGAATGAACTATGTAGTGTTGAGTCATCTGCATATGAGTGAACGGGATTGTGAGTAACAGGTAACAGATCATTAATATGAACCAGAAATAGGGTTGGCGCCAGAACTGATCACTGCGGCACGCCGGCGTTAATTGAGTGGAAATTCGAATATACATCATCTACTTTTACTCTTATTTTCCTGTCACTAAGATAAGAAGAAATCAAAGGAACAAAAGACGTTAGTCCATAGCAAGGGAGTTTGGACAGCTGGGAACGGTGCTATACTCTGTCGAAAGCTTTAGAGATATCGAGAGCTACTGCATGAGTTTCTCCAAAAAGATCAATTGATTGATGGATGGTATGAGTTAAGAGATTGAGTATGTCAATGGTGGATCTTTCGTGGCGAAAACCGTATTGTCTATCACTAATTAAGTTGTTGGATTCAAGATGTTTAACAATATGCTTTAAATTAAAGTTTCAAATACCTTACCAAGAGAAGATGTGACAGCTATTGGTCTGTAATTGGAGGGGTCAGACGAACTTCCTTTCTTCGGAATTGGGTGGATATTGGCTTCTTTCCATGAATTTGGGAATAAAGAAGTACGTATGCATAGTCTGAATAATTTGGCTAGGACAGAGGCAAGTTCAGGGGAACACTTTTTCAAAACAATTGGCGGAATTCCATCTGGGCCTGGAGCTTTGTTGGTAAGTAAATTGTCTAGGATGGATTTTACGAATCTTGTCTGTATTTTAAGTGGGGCAATTTCGGGAGAATCAAGTTCCAGTACTGAGACATTCTGGCTGGTATCATCTATGGTAGAGTTTCTTGCAAAGGTACTAGCAAAGATATCTGCTTTCCCACGTGGGTCATTTGTAATATTGCCATCTGAAGATTTTAGTGGGGGAATGGAAGATGACTTGTTAAAGTTATTATTGAAAGAATTAAGAGTTGACTAGAATATTCTATTGTCATTAGGGTTGTTAAGTAGTTTTGATGCTTGCTTTTGAAGAAAGTTTGATTTAGATAGAGTTAATACAGCTTTTGCATGATTTCTAGCAATTTTAAATTGGGAGAGTGATTCAGATGTTTTTGATTTTAAGTAAAAGTTATATGCTAATGACTTTTGGGCTGTTGCTCTGGCACAATTGTCATCAAACCATTTTGGAGAGTTTGATCTTTTAGTGAATTGTTGACTTGGTATTAAGTCGCAAATGTGGGACTGGGTAGAATTGGGATCACTAGAGAAGAAAGACTGCCATGGAACATCAGCAAGATAATTTCTAAATCCATCCCAGTCTGCCCTGTCAAAGTGCCATCGGGTCACCCTGACAGGTTCGGAATGGGGAGGTGTAGGAGGGTTAACTAATGAGGCTTTGATGAGATTGTGGTCAGAGGATCCAAGTGGTGACAGTACCTCTATCCTGTATTGATCTGGATTATTTGTCAAGAATAAATCCAAGAGATGGGCATTATGGTCAGGATTATCAGGTATTCTGGTTGGTTGCATTACCAACTGGGTAAGATTAAACGATTCCGCAAACAGCTCGCATTCTAGACCAGCGTCGTAAGTCCGGGCAGAATGCAATAACCATTCAACATTGTGTATGTTAAAATCACCCAAAATGGTAATTTCATTGCCAAGGGCAAGGTCAAGGTTACTCAACTGAGTGGATATGGAATCAAATACACTGGGATCCGAAGAAGCATTGGGGGAACGATAAACTACACAGATATATTTGGTAATGTTTTTGCAATTTAATTTATATAATGAGTAATCAAAACTGGATGAAGTGAAGTTTAAAATAGTATCAACTGCATATTGGGATTTGATATAACAACTGGTGCCGCCCTTGTTTCGAAAGTTTGTAAGGAGATGGTAACCAGGAAAACAAAATGAAGATATATCGGTAGAGGGTGAGATTTGTGGTTCTGTGAGGAAAAGGGCCAAAGGGGATATGGACTGAAGGAAAAAATGAACTGAGTTTAAATTTGTGGTAAGGCCGCGGATGTTGGTAAAGAATAAGGCCGCACTGTCACCTCTTCGCCGACGAGCATTCCCGGAAATAGCAACAGTCGCTGCCGGCACAGTCGCTTGATGGCGACCGGGAGGACCCTGTGCCTCCAGCCCTACCCTGCCGGTGGTGGCAATCCGAGGTACCACCTCATTTGATTGTAAGATTGCAGCGGCCATTACTAAAGATGTGAATAGAAGGTGTGATATGTTATGCACATGTAGTGTGGTGTAGACAGTTGAAGGTAGAGGTATTATGAGAGCATGCTGGCCTACTCTCTGTGTAAATGAATGCACTGAAAATGTTCAGAAAAGGGAGATGGTCAGGATCAAGTCCTGAGGGCTGGTGAAACGGGAGCTCCACCTCTCCCTATCACCAGCTTGCCATCAACCTCGGGAGTACTGCCCTGTTCGACTGGTGCTACAGTCTACTCCTCTGACCATACCATCTCGGTAAACTCCTTTCTTTCCTTCCAGAGATAAAATCCTTAAGCCATATTTTTCACGAAATTCAGTGTTTCGTTAATACTCAGTGTCACTTATGTATCTACACGCATACCTTAAAACTCTCGCTTCAACTGCTTTCGATCTTGACTTTTCACACTCACGACATACCACTCTTACAGCCATACATTAACTTGCTTAGATTACAATGACTCCCTCTCAGCTGGATAAAATCGTCCGGCGATAGCTGAAACAATATTAAAGTTGTTCCAACCTAGGAGGGACTAATGTGGGCACTAATATAGGCTACCTTCACTCAACGCTCTCCCTCTTTTTCGGATCAGTGACTACATATCACCAACGCTCTGTTTTCCTTGAACTATATACTCTCTTCTCCCATTGCTTTTCATATTCACCTCTCTCTCTCTCTCTCTCTCTCTCTCTCTCTCTCTCTCTCTCTCATTTCAGCACAGAGGTACCGAAACTTCCCTCCACAAATTCATTTTTTTCCCATTCACTAACACATCGCCTTGAAAGTCATAGCTTCTCTCAACAACGACCACTTCTCTCGTATCTACATTTACTTTCAGTCACGACACTTAGAAACAATTACAGCCTTTAATAATTTTTTTCACGATAAGGAATCATCACCATAAGCAGCAGCAGCAGCATTTCCACTACCATCTTTATCAACGCCCTCGCCATCATAATCATCACCAGCATCACAACTGCCATCCTCCTCCTCCTTATCATCATCATCATCACTTCCAGTACCATCGTCATCAACGTTCTCACCATCATAATCATCACCAACACTTCAATTATCATCACTATCATCATCATCATCATCATCACCACCATATTTGTCATAACAATCATCATCATCATCATCATCATCATCATTTTTATCATCATCATCACTATTTTTGCCATCATCATCATCGCCATTTTTGTCATCACCATTTTTCTCATCATTATCATCATCGCCATAATCACCATTTTTACCATCATCATCATCATCTAGGAGGAGGACTCTGAAAGTTAATGTAAACAAAAGTAAAGTTATGGTGTTTGAGAGGAATGAAGTCAAAGAGTGTGCAGTGAGGTTGGATGGTGAGGATATGGAGAATGTGAGTGCATTCAAGTACTTGGGTAGTGTGATGAGTAGGGATGGAACTTTGGGGGATGAAGTGCGTGAAAGGGTACAGCAGGGAAGGAAGGCTGTTGGTACACTGAAAGCAGTGATGAGAAATAGGGAGGTGAGTATGGAAGTTAAGTCACTGCATGATAGTATTGTGATCCCTACCCTGACGTATGGAAGCGAGGCATGGACCTTGCAAGAGGGGAACAAGTCAAGAGTGAGAGCAGTGGAAATGAGTTACTTGAGAGGAGCATGTGGAGTGACGTGGAGGGACAGGTTGACGAATGTAGAAGTTAAGGAACGCTGTGGGGTGGATGTGGATGTGGTTGAGAAGATTAGGAGAAATACACTGAGATGGTTTGGACATGTGAAGAGAATGAGAATGAAAGACTGACTAAGAGGGTGTATGTAGGTGAGGTGGAGGGAGGGAGAGGGAGAGGTAGACCGAGGATGAGGTGGAGGGATGGAGTTGAGAGGTATATGAGGGAGGGGGGAGGTGAGTTGGGGGGAGGGTAGTCAACTGGTGGGTGACAGAGCGACTTGGAGGCGTTTTATCTGCGGCCACTCTTTGCGGGATTAGGGCGTCGGGCTATAGATAGATAGATAGGTAGATCATCATCACTTCCATTATCATCTTCATCAACGCTCTCACCATCATAATTATCATCAACACTGCAACTATCATCATCATCAGCAGGAGCAGCAGCAGCAGGAGCAGTAGCATCACCCCCATATTTGTCATCACCATAGTGGTAGGTGGTGGCGACCGTCATCCACTCACTTGATGTAGTGCTGCCTACTTCTTCCTTAGCCTGTATCATTCTTTCTCTGTGCCTGCCCTCTTCTCTTCCTATTTCTCCCATCTTTCGTGTCACTTCTTATTGCTTTTCTTTCCTTTGCAGGTGGCTTTACATTGAGTGACAAGCCAAATGGTTTCCTGTAGGCCAAGAAACCATTTACAACGCTGGGTGGTAACAATATAACCAAACGATACGTGCTCCCTACGTGTCAGCAAGTGGGTTGGTGGAGGGTTAGTGCCCCTCTTCGTAAAACAAAAAACTCAAAATCAAATGGCCACCCCTTACGGGATTATGGAGTCTGGCAATAGATAGATAGAGGTAGATCATCATCATCATCATCATCATCATCATCATCATTGTCATCATCATCATTGTCATCATCATCATCATCATCATCATTGTCATCATCATCATTGTCATCACCATTTTTGCCATCATCATCATCATCATCATCATCATCATCATCATCATCATTGTCATCATCACCATTTTTGCCATCATCATCATCATCACCATCATCATCATCATCACAGCAAATGCGGTGCTTGATAAAATATATGGAAATGGCGAACAGAAGGGCCGCAAAGATATTGGACAAGGGAAGAAAAGCGGAAGAAAAGATAAGAGAAAGATAGGAACTTGGACTGAGAGAGAGAGAGAGAGAGAGAGAAAAGTTAATGTAATAGAGAGGGAGGGATAAAAAACAAAGACGTGAGGGGAAAAGAGAAAAGAAGGTAAGAGAGGAAAAGGAGTAACAAAGAAGACGGGATAAGTTACACAGTTACACAGGTATACATACAACACAGATCTCATAGTAATTACAGAGCGTTTCGGCGTCACTGATATTAGATGCAATTGATTTTGTAATAGAGAGAGAGAGAGAGAGAGAGAGAGAGAGCAGTTTAGAGACAGAAAGGGGGTGCCAGCGACCATTCACTCACTCTATCTTTTCTCTCTCACATTTTCTTGCCCAGACTGTTTGTTGCTCTCGAGTTTAGTGGATTCCAGGACTCAGCCAACGGAGGCTAGTGGGGAGAGACGGAGAAATGAGGGAAGAAGGGAGAATAAAGGCAGAAAGAGGGGGGAATGGGAAGAGAAACTGGGAGAGGAGAAAAGGGTGGAGGAAGACGGGAGAGTGAAGGGCTAGGGAAGGAATGAAGTTAGGGAGGAAAGAGGGGAGAGGAGAAGAGGAGAGAGACGTAGGAAGAAGGGAACGAGAAGAGTAGGAGGAGAAGAGGGAAAGACGGGGGGGGGGATAGAGAGTAAATGAAGATAAGAAGGAAGGAGAGAAGACAGACAAGGAGGAGAGAAGGAGGCAGAGAGGGGGAGAAAGAGGAAGGGAGGGAGGAGATTGGGGTAATGGCATGGGGTTAGGGCAATGTTCCTCAACCGGGGTTCCCCGGAACCCTAGGGTTTCGCGAGAGGTCGCTAGGGGTTTCAGAGAAATAGTGATAAATTGGCTAAGCATATGTAAATGCATTTCTGGGTCATTTTTGTATTTAATTTCATATTCGTAATTTTACTATACAAGTACGGCATATTCTTGGAAAATTCTTAGGTATTATCTTAAAGTCTTAACCTGTTATATCATTTAAAAGTATAATGATTATAGGGAATATACTTAGCGACCTCTATACGGCGCCAGTCAAATCACCTTTAGTGGCCAGTAGACAGGAGCTAGTAGTGACGGATTCGTGTATCATCAAGTGACTCACATGCACGGTTTCCGTCAGTCCTGTCTGAACTTCCTGGCGTGTTGGTAGTCCTTCATTCACTCACGTTATTTAGTAACTGTTACCCATCATTTAGGGATTTTATATTAATTTTAACAGTTTAAGTATGTTTATGATTATGTTAGTTTATGAGAAGTTTGTGTGTTCTCTCTCTCTCTCTCTCTCTCTCTCTCTCTCTCTCTCTCTCTCTCTTCCAAGGTTAGTTCTTCTGTTTGCTTTAATTTGCGTCAGTTTTATTTGTTTAAGTTTTATTTATCAGGTTATTGTAGCTAGTAGTAGTAGTAGTTATTATGTTTTCGTTCTGTTTATGTGTTATATATGATATTGGTTATTTATTTGTGTGTGTGTGTGTGTGTGTGTGTGTGTGTGTGTGTGTGTGTGTGTGTGTGAATGAAAACTTCCGTATGAGGTCTTTTGAACAAGCAGTTTGATTTCAGTTATTTTTCTCTATTATTATTATTATTTTTTTTTTTTGCATTGTCAATAAACTTGAGATAAATGTAAGTTATTTTTTGCTTTAACCAGTTATCAGAAAAAATATATTATGTTCTTATGAACTTTATACAAGAAAGAAATTAATAATGATATATAGAACTTTTTATGTATGGGTTCCCTGAAACATGAAAATTATTTCAAGGGTTCCATAAGGGTACAAAGGTTGAGAAACGCTGGGTTAGGTTAGTGGGATGAGAAATAGGGAGGGACCGGAGGGAGAAAGGATGGGAGGGGAGGAGAAAGAAGGAATGGGGAGAGATTCATGGAGAGAGGGAAAGCGGGAGAGGCAGAGATTATTAAGGGAGGAGAGAAGCCGAGATGGATGAATGAATGGAAAGGGGAATGAAATAGGGAGGGGAGGGAATAGAGGAGGAGAGATAGGAGGGAGACCAGTCAGAGGGGGAATGAAGGGAAGGAGGAGAGAGGGGATGTGGAAAGACGCAGGGAGAAGGAAAGGTGAGAGAGTAGACGAGGGAGAGGGAGAAGTGAGAGAAGTAGGGGAAAGGCTGAGAAGGAGGAGAGATATGAAGGGAAGAAAGAGTGAGATGAGAGAAGGAGGGAGGCGAGAGTGAGGAGTGATAAAGACTGAGAGAGAGGGTGGCGAGAGTGAGAAGAGATATTTATATATATGTATATATATATATATATATATATATATATATATATATATATATATATATATATATATATATATATATATATATATATATATACGGAGAGAGAGAGAGACGGGAGGGGGGAGAATCCACCGGCACCACTGTTCTGTAAATTTGGGTCTTTCATTATTAAACATATAACTCGTTAAAACATACAAAATATATGCAGTAACACTGGTCTCATCGCAGGCTTTGACAACCACGGTTCACGGTGATGCTAGACACACAGAATACTTTTTGTGTTTGTCTCTACATCTTGACTCGCCCATCTCTCACCAGCAAACAGTACACAGGAGACAATATAAAGCACTAAGGGGGTAGGAACATTTATAGCCACCCTCCATATTATTTCGCCAAACCGCTTCTGCATATTTTAATATGATATACCCTCATAAACCAGACGACGGTGCGCTTCTCTGTACCTCAGAGTCTGCCTCACTAAGTCATATTACCTACTGATACTACACAGATACAGAAAGAGAGAAAAAAAAATACCCCCCAAAAAATTATCTACAACTTTGTGAAAGTAAAGACCGAGATGCCAAAAAAGAATATCAAAAACCTTCTCTCTCTCTCTCTTCCGCCATCAGAGACAGAGAGACAGACAGAGCCTATCATCAAGGCAGTGTCACACCGCGCACTGCCGTTTCAACTACTTCAGTTACTGTTGGAGCAACAGCTATTACAACTACAACTACTTCTACCACTACTATTACTATTATCACCACCACTACTACTAGTATTATTGCTACTATTGCCTCGGTCCAACACGACCATCACTATTTCCATTACCATTACCAGCAGAACTCCAGCTATTACTGTCACTATGGCTAGATTTTCTATCACAAGCACCACCACCACCACAATTACCACAATAACAATAACAAAAACTACTACTACTATTACTACTACTACTGTAACTAGTACTGCCACCACTAATGCTAATACTGCTGTCGCTGCTATTTCTACTGCCATTTTTTCATTAACAGCCATCAGCCTCCCGTTTATAGCCAGCTATAAACAATCCACTCACCACCATTCCATCACCCATCCAGCCTACCAACCTTCGCTGCTACAATCAAGCCCACAGTGACTTATTCCTCATTCATTCTCACCACCTACAGTAACAGTAGGATTAACTAAGCATATATCGAACTCTCACCAATCAAAAGGTCCCTCGAAACTATAGCAAAATCGCCTGAAGGTACCAAAGAAATGAAAAATAATGTAAGTCATCGTCGTATAATCAAAAAACCCTGACTACTGTCGGTTTTAGAATCATGTAAATTATTAAGGCCAAAAAATGGAGCTACATTTTCGGCGAGGCAACTAAAAGCGAGGGAAAACAGAAAACCTTAACCTCAACACGGGGACTCTAAATAAAGATATTGCTATTAAATCATCTTTTCATTGCAGTGTTAACAGTAAGTTCCTGATGAATTCATGACTGGTATTAGGAATGTGTGTGTGTGTGTGTGTGTGAGAGAGAGAGAGAGAGAGAGAGAGAGAGAGAGAGAGAGAGAGAGAGAGAGACCGTGAAGAGAGGGAGCTAAATCACTAAAAAAGGGAGAAAAAGAGAGTAAGCGAGAGAGCCAAATCACGAGAGGCGATGTGATGGGCAGCATTTTCAGGCGGGCTACAGGGACCCGCAACCAACCAAGCGAGTCTCGCATTTTGCAACAGCGATAAATTTTAACCCCCGGACATTTTGCTGGCGTTCCGGGAGCTCCCTTTCCTTGTTACCGGAGAGAGAGAGAGAGAAAGGAATGAGAAATTGTTTGTGTGTGTGTGAAGATTCATGTCTATATGTGTGTGTGTGTGTGTGTGTGTGTGTGTCTGTATAAGAGAAAGTCTAGGTATATGTGTATATCTATTTGTTTGTATGCCGGAGAGAGAGATAGAGAGAGAGAGAGAGAGGGCAAGAAGGAAAGCACACTAAAGATCTGTGACTGCCAATACACTCACACATAACTCTCTTTCTTGGTGCCCTCCTGGGAGATAAATAGATAGACAGATAGATAAATGGAGAGAGAGAGAGAGAGAGAGAGAGAGGTCGGCGAGGAAGTTACATAGTGAAACAGACTTAGTGGTCGGCCCTGAAGAGAAAGTCTCTAATTGCTCAAGGAAAAAGCACAAACTCTTAAGAAATGGAGAGAGAGAGAGAGAGAGAGAGAGAGAGAGAGAGAGAGATTTATCTTTTTCTCTCGTCATGTTTTATCTCTCATTCAGTCTATCTACTTACCAACCTTATGTGTCTATCTCCATATTCAAGTTTTCCTGTAACCTAATATTTTTCCAATGTCGAACACTATACTCGTAAAATCTCTCTCTCTCTCTCTCTCTCTCTCTCTCTCTCTCTCTCACACACACACACACACACACACACACACACACACACAATATTTTTCAGAATTCCCTTTTATTCCTCCCTCTTTCCTCTTCCTTCTCTCTCTCTCTCTCTCTCTCTCTCTCTCTCTCTCTCTCTCTCTCTCTCTCTCTCTCTCTCTCTCTCTCTCTCTCTCTCTCTCTCTCTCTCTCGGCGTCCCAAAGTCTTAATAAACAAGCAGCAGTTTTCCCTCCCATTTCCTTTTCCCCTAAGTTTATTTTTCTGCTTATTATTGCGTCTCCTGGTTCAAGACTCACGCACACACACACACACACACACACACACACACACACACACACACACACACACACACATATTCCCTCCGGTGTTGTGGAAAAATATGAACAAACACACCTAATTGTTTGACCCTTTTGAGAGAGAGAGAGAGAGAGAGAGAGAGAGAGAGAGAGAGAGAGAGAGAGAGAGAGAGAGAATTATGCTGAGGGAAGGAAAACAGTATAATACAAGAAAGTAAAAGGGTGAGGAATGCATGTGTGTGTGTGTGTGTGTGTGTGTGTGTGTGTGTGTGTGTGTGTGTGTGTGTGTGTGTGTGTGTGTGTGTGTGTGTGTGTGTGTGTGTGTGTGTGTGTGTGTGTGTGTGTGTGTGTGTGTGTGTGTGTGTGTGTGTGTGTGTGTGTGTGTGTCCGATTCTCAGCAAAATCGACTCATTCGGCTCCGTAGGGCACAGTTGTCCTAATTTTCATGGTAAATGAACAGACGGAGTTACTGCTTTCTACTTTCTCATGTCACCAACTTGAGTACTGAGAATCTGACAAAAATTTAAGATTACGACTTAGATTAATACTTATCGACTACAGGGGGGTCATTAAGGCAGACGGTCGGTTTCTGCTATATTGCAAATTTTCCTTTAAACACGCCTTCAATTTTCTGTACTAAATCCAGGTCTCCTTTTGTACTCTTGGGTGAACAGGAATTGGAGGGAAACAGTGTGAATCCACCAGTCTTACCGGCCTTAGAGTCTAATATTGAGTATGGCAATAGTTAGACTATATTCAAGGCATATAACTGGGCTTATATAATACTGTAACTACATGCACACACGCGCCCCGACACAGACACCTGCAGACATATTACCCCTTACCCACACTCACACCCAAAATCCACACCCACACCCACACCCACACCCACACCCACACATGCAATGGTAAACAAGAGCGGGAAGCAATTAACAGAGCTGCCAGATCCCAGGTGAAAAACGCACAAATGGTAATTTCCATGACTTCTCTCTCTCAGGTAAACAAGAGCGGCAAACAATTAACAGAGTTGCCAGATCCCACATGAAAAAGCCACAGCTGGTAATTTCCATTTCTCACTGTTTCTCTTCAACATTGTCAGATGTACTGTACACCAGAAACCGACACCTCCAAGTCATCTGCTCTAGCTGAAGTCCTCACAGTTTTAATAAAGCCACGTGTCAAAGTAGCTTCTTTTCTAGCAAAAATCTCAATAAATAGCTGGAAACAAAAGTGCCATGAAACTAGCAACTAGCAGATGTGACCCAATTATTAAGAGAAGGGATAAAAAAATGTCCTGATAACTACTGTCCAGCTTACATGCTCTCCATTACAGTAATGTTGTCAGAAGCAACAACTCTAGACAGAATTGTCGAACACCTGGAAAATCACGGGCTAATTATCGACTCCCAGCATGGATTCCTGTGACATGTCATGCCTAACGAACTTGCTCATAATACGCTGAGTGAGTCCGACAGGAATAAAAGCAAAAGACACCTTTTACTCTGACTTTCAAAAGGTATTTGTCGAAGTGCATCACCTCGGACTAACGTCAAAAGTGCGTGCACTGAGGAAGATAGGGAAGATACACTCCGGATAGAAAACTTGTTATCTGATGAGATAAAAAAAACTCCGTGATCAACAGAATTTCTGTTGACCGGACTTCAGTCTTGTCTGAAGCTTCACAACACTCAGTCATCGGTCCGCTCCCGTTTTTTAATGTATCAGTAACACAGATGTTGGTTAGTTAAGTCAGCAGATGACATCAGACTTGGAACAAATGTGAACAGCATTGAAGGGCTTGAAAAACTTCATAGTTATGTGGACTAGGAAAATTATTTAAGACATGGCAAATGCCATTAAACTTGGAGAAATGCATTGTGACGCAAACTGACAATGCAAATCCTTGGTCAGACTACACACTCACGGGAAGAACTCTAGGGATGACAGATTTAGCAATGGGCTTACGTCCATTGATCGAAAGTAACCTAGAATGCTCCAAACAGTTCACTGAATGAGAGTTAAAACACACACACACACACACACACACACACACACACACACACACACACACACACACACACACACACACACACACACACACACACACTGATTTTATTAGGCTATATTCAGAGGAAGTGCTGTTTTAGGAATATAAAGACTGTTCTTGCATACAGCACTACAACCCCCTAAAGTGAATTTACCTAGGCAGTTTACTCTTATAACTAAAAATGCTGCTGCTACTTTATTTATAGTGAAATTTCGCATATTTAAATTCCAGTTCCCTCAGAATTTGATAACTAATTTAAAAATTGGTAGTGATTACTCGTCAGTGCATCTAATTTTGAGTTAGAATTTATTTTTGTTTAAACTCCAAAAGTTCAAGACCTGTCTCATACGGAAAATAAGCAAGAAAGTTATGATGAGATTGTGAAGGCAGTTTTTTCTCTTATGCACAAATTTCTAGGTAAATTTTTTTTTTTTTTTCTAATAAACAAAACTGTAAATCATGCTGAGTTATAGAAAAAATTGTACTGAAGTTTACAGTCTTTTACTGAAAATTAGCTTTTTAAGCCCGCCCAATGAAAGATGGCATCACATCTGACCTCAACTATTCTGATCTAATTCTCCGAGACATACGAAATTTGACTTGAAAATGTTATTATAATGGCAGAATAACTAACTTTCTTGATGAATTATTTGTTGTCATAAATTGCACAGTTATAGCAGATTTTAGGCTAAAACTTAAAATTTTCAGTAAGTATACATGGAAGGTGAAGAACCATGTTGCCTTACATCTCCTCACCCAATTCTCCGAGGTACGAACATGAAATTAGGCATGGAAACGCTGTTATATTTAAAAAGAGATGCATGGATATGAAGCCATTAGTACCGAGAGTCGCAAACTGTATACCATGCCACATACATCACTGGCTAATTTCGACGATTGCTGGTGCATGAAATTCAGAAAGTGAGAGATGCAATTGTTTCGTGACAAGGGCTTTACTGATAAGAACATTAACTCACCAATGAGAAAAGAAACTTCAACTTCACCATGGGAATCTATTAAGTTTTGTTACTGAGCTTCACACTCCACTGCTTCGGGTCTTCTCGCGTATGAAACATGCGAACTATAAATGACAAAACCTGCTTATTAGCAAAATAGGTCTTATGATGCATCAAAAGCAATTTCAAATCAATCTGTAAAGTACAGGTGCAAATAAAACAATTCGATGTTTAAATATTTTCTCTTGATAGTTACCCCTTATCATGGCCGATTCTGGAATATGTTGTGCAGCTCTCTTCAACTGCACTTAGGAAAAACGAAGACCTACAGGAAAGAATGACAAAACTTCATCCATGTATCAGGAAACTGAGTTACAGGAACGCCTTAGAGATCAGGACTATTCTCATTAGAAACCCATAGACTGTGGGGCCAACTCACCAGAGTGTTTAAAATACTGAATGGGTCTGCTAGTGTTGAACCCAGAAAGATGTTTAGCCTTTATGCAAATTAACCCCATATCATGTCTTCAAGTTGGTGATGAAAAGGTTTGACGTCACTACGATATGCGTTTTATTTATTTTTCTTTTTAATGTACAAGATTTTTTCCACCAGGAACTGACTAACCACGAACTTTTTTAACAACACTACAGTAGAACAGTTTAAAAGAAAGCTAACCAGGATCTTACAATACAGTGTGTACTAGATATGTTATCACCAAGCATGTATCAATCATCTCTTCGGTAGGGACTTTAATGTCTTGATATTTACCTTTCCTTTAACTTCTGCTAACTCACTCACCCTCCCTCTCTCTCTCTCTCTCTCTCTCTGCGCACGATACATGAAAGGATAAAGGGAATGGAAATAAAAGGGGGCTAAAGGGAGGTTTAGGGGGAATGAAGAGGGCTTAGTGGGGTGTAAAGTTGGATTACATAGAGAGAGAGAGAGAGAGAGAGAGAGAGAGAGAGAGAGAGAGAGAGAGACAGACAGACAGACAGACAGACAGAGACAGAGAGACAGACAGAAACATAGACTGACATCAGACAGACAGACAGATGGACAGGTAGACAGATAAACCGACCGACTGACAGACTAACAGACAGACAGACAGATAAACAGATACCTAGGCAGATAGAAAAAAAAACTGATAGATAAGCTACTGACTTGATTTACAACGAGATACTGAGACAAGTAAATACTGACTGAATGATATATTGATACTGTGATGCTGCATGGATATATCCAGATGGATAGTTGTCAGATTAAGCAAAATAAGTAGAAGTAGATAGATAACCGACCACTAAAAGCAGAAAGATAAAATTTAAAAGAGACAGACAGACAGGTTTACAGACTATTAGACAGACAGAAAGATATGATAGAAGACAAACATACAGTAGATAACTAGCATGGGTACCCGGCGTTGTCGACCCAAAAAGGCGAACACTCTAATGCTATTTGTTCTAGTTCAGTCTTTCTTTTTACTTCAGAAAGATCATGTATCGCTTAAGCCTGTGTAGAGGGATTAAAGGAGGTCCAGGAACTTTCTATTTCAGCTTTCGCAGATTAACGCAAAGTATTTGTGCGCACTTGTTTATTCTTACCGGTGACCTCAAATGACCTCGGACGTCAACCTCACATTACTTACGTCCGAACTGGGGGTCATGTGAGTCTCCATGTCAAAAATTGGGCTGCAGGAGTACCCGGCGTTTCCAGGGCCAAAATGGCGAACACTCAACCAGTGACCTCAAATGACCCGGATCTGAATTTTGACCCCCTAAAACCATCCTTAGGTCACCCTGATTTAGAATACATATGGGTCTGGGGGTCTACGGCCCTTGGTTTGGGCGTGATTGAAGGACAAACAAACAAGAAAGACAAAAACAAAGCGGCACTTTTATATATGCAAGTGGTTAAACAGACATAACAGACTGACCGAGTGGCTGACTGACTGACTGGTAATAAACCATAATGCTTGGTCTGATGTCTTTTCGTTTCATTAACTCTTCTTTGACTCCTTTCAGTCTCCCTGTCTTTGCTACAGTGTTCCATGTATGAATTCTATCTCTATTCTTCTGGTCACTTTTCTTGTAATTTCTTTGACTTCAGTCCTACTTCATCACAGAGGGCATGCAACACCCAAGTAGTTACACAGTCCAAACTCTTTCCTGTCCGGTTCTTTAAAGGAAGAGTTAAACTGTACTCTCAGTAATTCATATATGCACCTGGTCAACTCTGAAGCTATCTACCTCACTTTGTCTTTCCCATTGCATGTAACCCGCCATTTATACGCGATGTGTCCAAGCATTTCAAAGCGAACGGATCTTGAAGATGGATTTCTCACTGTACAATTCTCTTTCGACAGGACAAATTATGCACTAAGAACGACGAACGCTAGATTGATAGACAGGCAAATAGATAGTCATGGGCTATAGGCAGCATAACTCATCACTGTAGGCAGCATAACTCATCACTGTTACCCTGTGCTCTTGATGTGACATACGTTTGACGACACACGCAAAATAGTGGGGGGAAAAAATCCACATGCAGGGATACTAATTTCACTGCACAAACATTTACCCTTTTCCGCGCTGCCGGTGTGAATAAATGCCCAGCAAAATGTACATGGCAGTGACGTTTTCATGATGGGTTCTCTTTACTCTTACTGTCGGGGGATCATGCAGCAACCGTCATGCAGTAAAAATAAAGGACTGAGTGATTGACTTTAAATTGGAGTGAAATCGTCAAGCTAAATAACAGAACTGCCAGGGGTTGATTAACTCTCTCTCTCTCTCTCTCTCTCTCTCTCTCTCTCTCTCTCTCTCTCTCTCTCTCTCTCTCTCTCTCTCTCTCTCTCTCTCTCTCTCTCTCTCTCTCTCTCTCTCAACTCCAACACACACACACACACACACAAACACAGTGCGAGAGGGACTCCATCACCAGCATGTGAAAACTACTCCATCAGTCAGCTGTCTAAACCAGGGCTGAGAGAGAGAGAGAGAGAGAGAGAGAGAGAGAAAGTTCACAGACCACACAGACCTTGACATCCCAACGAGACGGTCTGTCAGTAATACCAATAATAAATCAAATACTTATATCGCAATATAAGAAAAGGGTATTTAGGCCTAGCCATAAGTCTCTCTCTCTCTCTCTCTCTCTCTCTCTCTCTCTCTCTCTCTCTCTCTCTGCATCCTACAGATCCTCCAATAAAACGCTATACAGGGAAACAATGAGGAGTAACACATTATTCAGGATTTTAAAGCTTCAAGAAAATTTCACTGAAGGGCAGAAAATAGCATCAGAATGGAAGGAATGAGAAAATTTTTTGACTATATACCATTCTCTTCGTTTCTTTTACCATCATTTTTACGCCGTTTTCTCCCTCAATTTTTGTCTCCATCCCTCTCCCCTTTCTGCCCACATTTTTTCTCCATTTCTCCATCCCTATTCCTCCCTCTTCCTCATTGCCTTCCTCCCTCCTTCCTCCTTGTCTCTCTCCCTCATATTCCCTTCCCCAACTTTCTTTTGTCTCTCATTTCCTCTCATTCTCCCTTCTTCCTTCTCACTGTTTCCCCCCCGTGCTTCCTCCCCCCTTTGTCCCTCCTCCTCCTCTCCCTCCCTTCCTTTTTCTCCCACTCACTCCCTCTTTCTTTCTTTTTTTCCTTCCTTCCTTCCTTCTCTCTCTCTCTCTCTCTCTCTCTCTCTCTCTCTCTCTCTCTCTCTCTCTCTCTCTCTGTACTGGATTAGAGTAAGAAGGGAGAGTATGTCAATAGGAGGTCCAATCACTGTCTCCCTTTCTCTCCCTAGGGAGACTGGAGAGGGAGAGGAAAGGGAAAGACTGAGGGAGAGTGGAGAAGAGATGGTAGGAACGGAGGGCAGGGATGGGGAAGAATGGGAGGACAGGGAGAGAAAGAAGGATGGAGAGGGAAGGTGAGGAAGATGAGAAGAGAAAGAAACATGTGTGGTTGAGAGAAGGGAAGGTGGTGGGGAGGAAAGGGAGAAAAGGAGAAAGGGGGAGAAAGAGGGGAGGAGAAAGGAGAGAAAGAAGCGGGGAATGGAGAAAAAGGAGTAGAGAGGAGAGAGAGAAAAGAGGGGAGGGGAAGAGAGAGAAGGGAGTTGGAGAGAAAGAAGGGGAGAGGGGTAGAGACAGAAGAAGGGAGGGAAGAGATAAAGGGGAAAAGGGAAGGGGAAAGGGAAGAGGAAGAGGAAAGGAAGGAGCTCAAAGCGCACAAATTAACACAACGGAAAGCAATCAGAAACAAACCTAATCGTCCTTCCAAGGCTGTTTGTTATAAAGACGACGATGATTATGATAAATAATGCTATGAGCAGAAAATAAAGATAGGAAAGAAAGAAGGGAGATGACGGAAAAGAAGGAGAATGGTGAAATAAATATGCGGGAGGGGAGTGAAAAGAAAGGGGAGAGAAGGAAGCGAGGAGAAGAGAGGAAGAATGAAGGGGTAGGAAGAGTGAGAAAGAGGAGGAGGTGATAAAGAAGGGGAGGGGCGGAAAAAAGGGGGAAGAGGAGAAAAATACAAGGGAGGGATGAAGAGATAAAGGAGAGAGGGAAGAGAAAGAAGGGAGAGAGGAAGAGCAAGAATAGGGAAGGAGGAAGATTGGAATGAGGAAGCAAATGGAGAAATATAAGAGAGGGGAAAACAAAAGGATGTAATGTGAAATAAGAGAGGGAAGAGATGATTTAGTAAGGGAAAAGTGTGACGAGAGGGAATGAGGGAGGAAGATAAAGAAAGGGGGGAGAGAGGAAGAGAAAAGGGGGAGGGAGACGATGAGGGAAGAAAGTTAGGAAAAGAAGGAGGGGAAGAGGGATGGGGAGAGGGAAGAAAAAACGCAAGAGAAATAAGGGAAGGAAGGAAGAAGGGAATAGTATGAAGAAGGAAAAAGGAAGGAAGGTAGAATTTAGAAAGGAATAAAAGACGATTTGAACTGAGAGAGAGAGAGAGAGAGAGAGAGAGAGAGAGAGAGACAGACAGACAGACAGACAGACAGACAGACAGACAGACCGACAGAGAGAGAGAGAGAGAGAGAGAGAGAGAGACAGACAGACAGACAGACAGACAGAGAGGCAGACAGACCGACAGAGAGAGAGAGAGAGAGAGAGAGAGAGAGGAACTCAAGTGGAAGATTAAGACTAGAAGATAAGAGCAATCACAATCTACATATAGAGTACAAGGAGGAAAGTATGGAGAGAAGGAAGGAGGGTCGGAAGGAAATGAAGGAATGAATGAGGGGATCAGTGAGGGAAAAAGAGAGTACGAGTGGACAACAGCAATCAAGAAGCAGTAAAACAAGAAGATATACAAAGGAGCATGAGGGGGAGAGAGCAGGAAAATGTGACTGACGGTGAAAATACTTGTAGAATACAAGAGAGCAAGTTATATTCTGATAGTCACCTGTTAAACAAAGTATGTAAGGAATTTAGAAGACATCCATACACCTATGGGCGGACACACAGATATATGGAAATAAAAAGTAAAATAGACAAGCTGACATACAGTAGAATAAAACTTAAAGTTATCGTTGTTGTTTCTCTACTGCGGTCCGCCTGATCGAGCAGACCCGTCGTCAGCAGGCATGCAACCTTCCCCATGGGGTTGTCTCATATTTCCCTCCACCAAAGATGTATCTGCGCCTTAGTGTGGCATGTGCTCTGCAGTGCACCATTATGTGTGTTATGTTGTATGGTGCCATTCTACAAGCTGGCAAGTGTCATCTGATTCCACCTAACCTAAATCTAAGATGGTAGCTGAGGAGGGCTGGGTGATGTCCTGCTCTAAGCCTAGCTGCATGAACTCTATCATCCCTACTTAAGGACACTTCCAATGGGCGGATTTTAGGAGGGAGGTCTTATAGTATGGTACTATGATCGAGGTGTTTTATTGCCTTGCGTGTGAAGTGAATATGTAGGTGTTTTTTTCATTGCTAGTGTTGGAAGTTCTGGAGGTGGGATATTTTTGTAGAGGGTCTGATAATGTTTGTGTGATGACAGTTCTATGTTCCTGTGTTTGTTGTGTGTCTCTGTCATATGCAATAGGAATGTTGTGTACTGCCACAGGCTACTGCATAGAAGTGTGTGCCCCTCATATCAAGGTAGTCTCTGACAGGGAAGACTTTAATTTCAGAGTGTAAGTGAGCTGTGGGAGTGGTTTTAGTGCAGCCAGTGAGTAATAGCTAGATTGACAGCCCATGCCGGGGAAACACAAGACGTCACTAGTCGAATGTATTGTTTGTAAAGGGAATGTTTCTTTTTGTTGCCCAAAGTCTGACCCTGTAGTTGCCCTTAGTGCTGTGAGATTGGGAAAGGGGCACGGCTCCCCGATGTGCGTAGTCCTTGAAGGTGACTCCGGTGTCATATGTCACTCCAAGGCCCTTAGTGAAGGGTGTGTTTGGTACACGTACCATGTTTCGTGCTGGTATTGAGTATGGTGGTGGATCTGACTGGGGTGACCGTTAGCCTATTGTCCTCAACCCAAGTCTGTAGTAAGTTGAGGTACTCCTGTTGCAGAGTGCAGACTGTGTCTGCAGAGTGTTGTGTGGTTATTATGGTGATGTCACCTGCATATGAGGTAATGTTTGTGAGAGGTTGGGGTGTGGGAATATCATGCATGTACTGTACAGTATAGACTGAAGAGCGTGAATGAGAGCACGCAGCTCTGTGGAACTCCGTTGGGGAAAATTACGCGTTCGTGATGACATGCCGTGGAATGTAATTATTACGTGCTTTGCCTACCGGACAAATCTTTGGCAAGCCAGCGTTTGGTGTTGTTCTCCATGTTTGTGTTGCATATATTGGCGATCAGTTTGCGTCGGGGGATAGCACTGAGGGCTTTACTTGTATCTATTGTTGTGAGAAATGTGAGTTGTGTAGGTGTCACAGAGTTGATGCCGTCCAATGCTTGTTGTGTGAGATTAGTCAGCAAGGTGTATAAATTATGTAGACTGCAGTGCTCTGAATCCGTGCTGTGATGCAGCAAGAGGGCCATGGGGAGTTAACTTGTTGAGATTGGCGTGTTCACTTTTTTGGGATGGTGTGCTAAATAGTGTTATGTGCTTGTATAAAAAAGGAAGTATTGGTTCTGTTTGGTTTTGAGCACGAGTATAATGATGGTTGGTCCATGTTTCCAAATACTGGGAATGTTACAATGTGTGTATGAGTAGCTGCTGATGTTCACGTAGGCCTGGATGCCTTGTGGTACTAAATGTTGCTGGTGCAAGTTGCTGATGCCATGTGTCCCTGTGTTTGTAGAGTTCTTTGTTTTCTTGATAACGTAACCTGTCTGCTCTGGAGTGACGGGGGTTGCACTGTGAGTGGGTGAAAAGAACTGCCTATGTTGAGAGGGTTGATTTTCAGACTTAGTGTGTTGGCGATCAATGATTTCTGTGGTTTATGAGTATATTTGCTTGTTCTTTGTAGGAAGGTGTTGGATGTTGGAGGCGATGGCAGCGTGGGTCCTGGAAGTGCATGTTTTCTATTTAATGATGCTGTTAAGTAATTGTAGAGCCGGGAGAGATTTGTTCAGTGAAAAAGTGTTGTTACAAAGGTCTTCCATTTAGTAAGGTATATGACACACACACACACACACACACACACACACACACACACACACACACACACACACACATACATACAGAGAGAGAGAGAGAGAGAGAGAGAGAGAGAGAGAGAGAGAGAAATGCAAGGACTGTGGAAGCAGCCGAAACTTCGGCATGTGCGTCCCTAAAGCAATTATCTCAGTTTAAACACAATCACCACACTCGCCACATATTGGAGAGGTGGACAGACAGATGGATAGATAGATACAGACAGACAGAAAGACAGAGATAGACCGATGTGGGTCGGGCGATAGCGATTAATACTGACAAACAGATAATGACAGGTACTTATCGATAATGACAGGTAGATACATACTCGTACATACATACACACATACAGTCATACATACATGCATACATACATACATACATACATACATGCATGCATAAACAGACATATTTAGAAGGTTGGATATGAAGATAGATATAAATGTAGAGACAGAAAGACAGACAGACAGACATATTCTGATAGATGTAAACAGACAAATATTTTCTATTTCTTATTTGTTTAGTTTGAGTATTCTATTATGTGATTCTCTCTCTCTCTCTCTCTCTCTCTCTCTCTCTCTCTCTCTCTCTCTCTCTCTCCCTGAAAAGGAAATGGGGAGGAGATGAAGAAGAAGGAAAGTGGAAAAGGAAGAAAAGAGGACGGGGAAAGGGATGAAAGGTGGAAAGGACAGGATTGAAGGAAAGGAACGCGGCACGAAACAAAAGAAAGAAGGAAAGCAGATGAGAGAAAAAAGTGATGAGGGAAGATAGAGGAGGGAAGGGAAAAGGAAAATTGAAAAGGTGTTAAAAAAAAACAGCAACGGAATTTTGGTCCTCTCGAAGCAGTCTGTTAAAGGGTATGTTATAATCTAAGGTATCTATCATATGCAGAATAAATGAATGAATGAAAGGATGAATGAAGGAAGGAAGGAGACGTGAGGAGAGGAGAGAAACGTGGATGAAAGGAGAGGATAATAGAGGGAGATTAAGTAAGAGGGAAGGATAGAAGGGAGAACAGAAATGAGACAGACAGACAGACAGACAGACAGACAGATACAACCCTCACACAACTCGTCACTCTGAACTGGTTAATGAACAACACAGTCCTCTGGTGGTAGTATGAATATCATAAGACACAGTCTTATGGAATGTTTTTGCTTTTCTCTCTCTCTCTCTCTCTCTCTCTCTCTCTCTCTCTCTTCTCGTAGAGTACGGCATTCGACAATCAAATTTACATCCAGGTTCCCATATCAACGCTGGATGAAATGGGACATAGGAGAGACAAACTTTGTCTAAGAGTCTGACCTGCCTAAAAACAACACATAATATACACGTCTCTTCCTCTCTTCCCTCCTTAATCTCTACTCTTTCTCCTTTCTTGAGCCCCTCTCCTCCCTCCTATTCTTGTAAATGAAAAAGAAAGAAAGAAAAACCATTGTTCGCGTCGAGTGCTCTCTTCATTTTTTAAGGCCTCCAAGTTTCCTAAATACTCAGAGGGGTTTTTGTGTTCATTAAGTGTGTGTGTGTGTGTGTGTGTGTGTGTGTGTGTGTGTGTGTGTGTGTGTGTGTGTGTGTGTGTGTGTGTTAAAGTTTTGCTTTTATCGTGATGGTGTTTGTGTGTATATGTGTGTGCGTTTCTGTGTGCGTGTATGTGTGCACGCGCGTTTGTGTGTATATGTGGTTGTGTCTGTATGTGTGTGTAGGTTTTGTTTTCTATGGTAATGGTGTGGAAAGTTTTTTTCCTTTGTGTGTGTGTGTGTGTGTGTGTGTGTGTGTGTGTGTGTGTGTGTGTGTGTGTGTGTGCCCAGTAGTGACAGAAAGAGGTTGTGGTATCTGAAGTGATGTGACGTACGGGAAACTGGCAATCGTGACTGACCTATCCTTAGTTCACTTTAACTAAGCGTGAAATGGCCATCTCTTTACCTTCACTGCCGAGCTAGAGCAAGAGATTAACATTAGATTACGATGCTAGTCATGAAGAAGTGCTTTGGAAAGGGTGCAGAACCACAGTGTTTTATTATTTTTCAGTTAAGATAAATAAGCTGCAAATGGATAAAAATCTCTGCTAGTTGAAGTACATGGACTGTAATTAAAGCGGTTAACCTTCTAATTCTTTATTGCCCCTTCAGTAGAATAGGGGTCAAGGGATACCCTAATTTGTTTCTGCGTTTAAGGCGATACACCAGTCGATTATCCCTGAACAGTACTATTTGACCAGTATATCCCAACGACCCCTCCGATGTAAATTCACATGGATCACATCCGGTTTGAACAATTTAATAGATTAATTATAGTGGAAACATTAATCCATTCCTTCTCTTACCAACTTACTTAACTATACATCTTCGCTCAGCTACCCACCTACCTACTTACCTAAATACATACATACTACCTAACTGCAAGGGTATCATAAAATTTTGCAGATTCCTTCCTTCATCGTTATCTAGTTACCTAACTACCATACGAGTATAATATTTCATTTGCTTACCTATGGATCTGGCTACAAGACTATCGAAAAATCTCGTAAACTTCATTAGTCACTTTCCTAAGGAACACTCAGCCGCGGCCAACGATATCCTGTGTATTCCCATATGGACGCAAATTCCACACCAGACTACACAAAGTGTGAGAAGGGATTCGAACTCAGCACACATTGCACTTGATTATGCTTCACATCATCATGACAAGTAACCTCTCGAAACAGCTCTCAATTCAGAGTTACAACGTTACGAGCACTGCGACTTTCATTCTTGTTACAGACGATAGATCCATGCACATGTGCATTTACGAAGCTGAAAGTGTTTACTGCCTACTTGTGGACATCATCATCCATGTAACCATTCTTCTCTTGCATACCTTATATAAGGCTCCTACGTCTCCTGGGTCTCACTTTAAGTCACTCAGCTCTTGGTTAGATTCATAATACTGTTGTTTGCAAAGACACAAACCAGTTGCCAGAAGAAAGCAGGTTGCTCTAGCCGACAAAAAGAAGCCCATAGCCAGTGAGTCTCCACTGATGAGTTTGCTCTTTAATTATTCATCTGATTAAATAAAGCTCAAATAATAAGGGTACCGCTACCTCTGCTATCTCTCTACTTATATAATTTCACCCTCTGCACAGTCTACCATCAATTTGCCTAGAAATACTGAGAATTAGCCAGTAAAAACAAGAAGCGGTGCCAAGGCACAGCAAACCCGTCCCCGGCAGACATTTTAGTGCTGACATACAAAAACAACAGGATATCTATAGTCAAATATGTCACATATCAAATTTGGAGTAAATCGGGTGAAAACTGACGATTTTGTGCTCATCTGAAATTTTAGGCCCGACCCACCTGACATTCACTCCCCTACCTCTAACTGCGGGGTGACCCACTGATGTAACGAGGCATGTTATAGGATGCAGACTTGAAGGAAGCACCATTAAATTTTGGTTTCATGTCGATATGACGAATTTGAAAGGAGTTGTGGCGAAAAAACGATTTTTTTTCTTCCTACATTTTTTGGGTCTACAGCCTGGGCCTCGGTCCATTATGACGCAATTTTAATCAGGTGATAAGGTCATTGCCCATCATCCCTGTAATTTTAGTCAAAATCGCACTAGTACATTTCGCGTAAAGTTGTTCACAGACAGACAGACAGGCAGACAAACAAACAAACAAATAAACAAACAAACCGAGTGAAAATAATACCAGTCCCCGAGCCCCTCCTGGGCGGGAACTGGTAAATGTGTTTGATATTTACTGATAGCAGCTGAAAACACATTTCACGGCTCCTCACCTCTGCCCCTTTCCCCACATAGTTTGCCAAGCATTTTCATGAACTCTAGCTTGAGGGAATTCACGAATGACATCTTCATCGTTAATTGCTACATATAATTCTCTTTTGTTTCCTTCGTTTATCAGATGGTAATGGGAGAAGTGTTAAATAGCAATTCCAGTTATGGGAATCATTATAGGTCATATCACAGGCATCCAGATTTCCCAGGCATCCCACCCCATACCAGCCTTTCCCCCCCCCCTCCCCTATACATTCACTCTCACCACCTCACGCACACACCCTAACCCGGACACAGCCCCACCTCCAACCAACCCCTACCCACTCCCTCTCCCTCTCTTCCTACATCCATCCTCCTTCCCCCAAACCCACCACCACTTCTCTCCACCCCCTCTGGCTACTTTTGCCCTGTAACTTGTCTTATGAGCACTGGGACTTAAATGCTGACATGGTGATTTCAGAGACACATGAGGAACACTGTGGGGCTCCAGAATGTGTTTTGCTGCCTATCATTAGATTCAGATAAGTTTTCGTTCCTTATTGTCATTATTATACCTCTCTACTCTCCTCTTTCCCTTCTTTCTCTCCTCTACGCCTCACTTCTCCTCCCATCCACCCCCTCTTTTCTTTCTTTCACTCTCCATCCATCCTCTGTCAACTTAAGCATACAAAATATGCTCTCTCTCACACATCATGCACCGGCGAATCTCACAGTACTACAGTACACTTCACACCTCACATTACCAGACAGCACACTGTCACAGAGTAGTAAAAGATTTCCTGGAGTACAAGAAACAGTTTAGCTTTTCACTCAAGGTAGCACCACATCAAGTGAGTGAATGGTATCTATCAAACCGTGTCAAGCGATAACAGATTGGAATTACGAAATATGAGCGGAAAAAAACACGTCCGCGCGCTCGAACACACACACACACACACACACACACACACACACACACACACACACACACACACACACACACACACTGCTCTTAGTATGTTGTTTGTTTTTGCGGCCCATTTACCCGTAATTTTTTTGGTGATTTTTGCGTGTAACCGAAAACTTGATAAACCTCTCTCTCTCTCTCTCTCTCCTTTATGTACAGTACAGTGGAACTGTACCTACTGTACATACTGACAAATCCACCGACCGACCGACCGACCGGCAGACAGACATTATAATACATACACACACACACACACACACACACACACACACACACACACACACACACACACACACACACACACACACACACACACACACACACACACTATATATATAGAGATAAACAGATATATATATATATATATATATATATATATATATATATATATATATATACAATACATTCTGTAGTATCTACTCAGCGTAGTGTTGCCTTCAGCGGACTCGGTACTAAATGACACGCCAACAGCTTCCAGCGTCCTAGAAAAACCATTCACTACTTTCGGTGTCAACCATTTAAGCGAATGACGCCTGGTGCCCTAGCTGCTAGAGTTTACCGGTTTGGCGCTCTTACCAACTGGGACCAATAAGAGTTCATATCATCTATTCCTCACATAATGACACCCAGGTAAGAGAAAAGCTGGTCACACTCGCCATGTACACTGTTCGGCAATGAAATTGCTTCAGAGATACAAGCATTAAGTTCTGGGTAATAGTAGTCTGCTGATTATGAAAATAATAATTAGAATGCGGTTTTTGAGATATGATATGATTTTCCACAGTCAGGCAGGTACTCCAACAAGAATAACCAAAGTCAGTACCCGTACAATTCAGACATCTCGTTTTCTATAGCTACACATTTTGGATTATATTGGCTCTATTGATTATTTACACCTATAAAAATTGTGTATGCAGTCATGATGCTTATTATTTCACATTATATATTAATTTTTCTTTGATTGCAGAAAGTTCACCTGTGTATGATTTAACTGAGCAGGATAAGTGGAAATGAGTAAATTCTGCACAAAATTTTTTTGGTACATATGTGGGAATGTCACACTGAAATAACAGAAACGGACAATCACGCCTATAATCAAGAAGGCATACAAGCTGTATTTTGGCTGTACAGTAGGGGACCAGGACAAGAACTGGGCACCTCATGTCTGTTGCAATACATGTGCATCAAACCTCTGCCAGTGGCTAAACAAAAATATTAAATCGATGCCTTTCGCGATTCCAGTGGTTTCGAGAGAACCAACTGACCATTCAAGCAAATGTTACGTTTGTATGGTACGTCGAGCCGGACAATGTTCAAATGCGAGAAAAAATTAATTAATGCTAGACATTTTGACTACCCGAATATTTTGTCTGCAATAAGACCATTTCCCCATGACGACCAACTTCCTGTTCCACAGCCACGGGATGACTACAGTTTTGACTCTGAAGATGCAAGATGAAGTGATGATCTTGAGCATTCTACGTTTGGGAATTCCAGTTATGCTTCTGATTGTACAGCTGAACCCCATATGATCACAGAGTGAATTGAATGATCTGGTTCGAGATCTTGAACTTCCTAAAAGCAAAGTAGAGCTTCTTGGATCACGACTACAAGGCTGGAACCTGCTTCATAAAAACACTCGTGTGTCCATAATTAGAAATTGACAAGGAAAAAAAAAAAATCTACATTCTACGCAATGGTTGGAAATCTGGAGACATGTAACGACGTAAATGGGTTAGCAGAAGCTATGAGTATGGATCACAAAGATAAAGATTGGAGACTTTTTACTGATTCTTCAAAATACAACTTGAAAGTCATTCTTCTGCTCAACGGAAATCAGTTGCCGTCAATTTCAGTGGAACATGCAGTCAGCAGGAAAAAAACATACGAAAACCTGAAAGAGTTGTTGCATTATTATAACTATGAACAGCTTAATTAGCTGGACTGTTGTGATCTAAAGGTTGTCTCTTATTTACCTAGATTGCAACCTGGCTACAATAAATACCTGCTTCCTCTGTGAATGGGATAGTCTGGGCCAAGGAGTTTCACTGGAACAAGAAAGACTGGCCACCCAGCAATGCTTTGAATTCTTGAAAGAAATACGTAATGAATCTTCCTCTAGTAGATCCTAATAAGATACTTCTACCCCCTTTACAGATTAAGCTGGGATTAATGAAGAATATCGTCAAAGCCATGGATAAAACTGATGCTGCTTTCCGGTATGTGAAAACGAAATTCCCAAAACTGAGCGAGGCAAAAATGAAGGAAGGAGTTTTGTACGATCACAAATAGGGGAACTTCTCAGAGATGAAAGATTTGATGAAATATTGGGAGATGCGGTAAAAACATGGATGGGGAGCGTTTCGATTGGTTGTTGAAGGCTTCTGGGGAAACAAGAGAGATGAAAACTATCAACACCTCGTCGAACACATGTTGCAAGCTTACAGGCACTTGGGCTGCAACATGTCCTTAGAAATATATTTCTCCCATTCGCATTTCAATTTCTTCCCAGAAAATTGTCGTGCAGTTAGTGACGAGGACGGAGAAAGATTCCGCTAGGACATGTCTAAAATGGAGAAAAGATATCAGGGAAAGTGGACTTCATCACTACTTGCACTTTTTTGTTAGGCCACAAGCAGAGATGCAGCTGATGCCACAAACAAGAAGTAGGCTAAAAAGCGTTCTTTATAGGCATGATAAACATGCTTGATTGTTATAATTGTTTTTCCTTGTAGTTTTTGCATTTTGGTTCTGAGAATAAAACATTGTATTTTTTAATTTGTTTTCAGTACCATGTTATTTCCTTCATACATATGCATACATGAGTCACTTGTAAAATATGAACGCAATATTTACATGAAAATCTTAACCAATCATTATTTTCTGTTATATTGTTGTTTAGCATCCAGTTTTATTCTAAAAGTATATAATCATGTTGACAAAGCAAACAACTTTTTATTTTTTGTAAAAGTATTTAAGAAGTATTGTGTGTGTGTGTGTGTGTGTGTGTGTGTGTGTGTGTGTGTGTGTGTGTGTGTGTGTGTGTGTGTGTGTGTGTGTGTGTGTGTGTGTCCTAATATATACCAGACCCTTAAGAATGACATGGATAAGTAGATAAATAGATACTCTTATCGTACAAGATCATTAACACTGATGTACGCAGTCTCTCTCTCTCTCTCTCTCTCTCTCTCTCTCTCTCTCTCTCACACACACACACACATATAAAATACTTCTCAAATCTCGACTTTCATTCCTCTTTTTTTATCTTCCTTTGTCTGGTTCTCTCTCTCTCTCTCTCTCTCTCTCTCTCTCCACGTACTTGTCTCCCTTCCTCATTTTCTCCCTCCCTCCCACCCTCCATCCATCTTTCCCTCCTAATCTTTCCTCCACTACCTTATTCCTTCCCAGCTCTTCCCCCCCCCCCCGTCTGTGTCTGTCTGTCTGTCTGTCTCTCTGTCTGTCTGTCTGTCTGTCTCTCTCTCTCTCTCTCTCTCTTAAATCTTCGGAGTCCATCCCATTCTCTCCGCCCATCTCTTCATCCATTCCTCCTTCTCCTCTTCTTCTTCTTCTTCCTCCTCCTCCTCTCTTTCTTCCTCCTCCTCCACTCATCTGTCACTTCTCCCCTCCTCTTCCCCCCAAATCTTATTCTTCCAATTTGTTTTCTTCCCTCCCTCCCTCACTCCTTCCTTCCTTCCTGTGCTATTTCCTTCTTTCCTTCATTAGCTCCTTCATACTTTTCTTATTAATTAACCATATTTTTATCTTTATTTCCGTTTTCTTTTTTATCTTCTCTTCTTGGCTCTTTCCTTCCATTTTTTTACTGCTCCCCTCACTAATCTCGTTCCTTCTTTTTTTCTTCCCCCTCTCTCTCTTCATTCGTTCCTTCTTTCATTGTTTTTCGCTTTCTTCTATCTTTCCTCCCTTCTCTCCTTTCCCTCTCCTTTCTTTTCTTCGTCTCCGTCCCTCCTCCTTATTTCATCCTTTCTCTTATTCCCTTTTCCCTCCTACCTACTCTCCTCTATTCTGCAATCATTTCTTTATTTTCTCCCTTGGTTTCCGTCTGTCCTTTCTCCTTGCCTTCCTCCTTTCCTTCCTTCGTTTCGTCCTTTCTCCATCACTTTGTGTTTTTTTACTTCATTTTCCTTCCTTCGCAGGCTCTCACACTACTTATTGCTCTTTATATCCTCCAAAGCTATGTTTGTCTTATTAATGCTGCCACCAGACGATTTTACTCAGCTACGATTTTTTATTTATTATAGATACCTTCAGACGATTTTGTTCACCACTACAGAGACACAGAGTTGGAAGGGGTTACATGGAGCCTTCGTTAACCCCCCCCCCTGCAAATCTTACCATATTCCTGCTACCTCCAGACGATTTTATTCAGCGATAGAGACTTTGAACAGGAGGAGTTGGAAACAGCCTTCATTAACTCCTTCACTACAATATGTATGCTCTTGCTAAATCCAGACGATTTTATCAGCGCTATGCAGAGACCAAGGCCCATTTTCTCATCAGTTAGGGAAGCCCTGTAACACCTTCTCCTAGGCGATTTATTTTGCTTATTACACTTCTCCGTCCTCTTCTGTGTCACTTAAATCATTCTACGGTAATATCACCATTTTCTGCTTAAGTAACGTACCAAACGATATTAGCCAACCGTATTAAAAAATAAACCAGTAAAAAAGAGGTCTTAGGGTGCATCTTTAACCTCCGAATATACAAGCCAAAGATCAGGAACGCTTTGATGTGGTCTTTGTAAATCGTTTCACTAATAGGGGGTTCTAATCAGCTGAATAAAATCGACTGGAGTAGGGGGATAAAAAAATGATAACCAACTGAAGAGTTAATCTCTTTACTATAATGGCGTACTTTTGTTAAATTTCCTCTCTCTCTCTCTCTCTCTCTCTCTCTCTCTCTCTCTCTCTCTCTCTCTCTCGCTGAGTAATAAACCACAATCATCCCTCTGACACAAACACCTCATGGGCTACATCTAGCTGAAGCGTCTTAACCTACCAGTCCACAAGGTAAAAATATATAAATAAATAAACTGGAAGCCCCGCAAGGGGGGAGTCACACCAGCCGCGAGCCGATAGCCTCCATAATCTAAGGTGCCCGACAGGCAAACATTGATACCAAATCACATTCCAGTTCACACACTTAGAAGGTGGCTGGTGGGCACGAGCGTAGGTGATGTTATAAGCTGGGAAACCACTGGCAGACTATCTATAACACCCTTGCCCGTTGTTGAGGCAATGCTTGCCGTGTGGACAACAAAACAAGTGTGCCCGGTAGTGATCAATGGCCGCCAGAAACTGCCTGATCTGGTAACACTGCTAAAGAAGCGAGGGATATACGTTCAGCGGGCAGTGCCCGTCAGGCATTGCCCGCTCGTGTGGACGGGGCCTAACGCGGCTCGGTTTAAGAACTTGCTATTGACCCACTTTCGCCAATTTCAAAATCGTTGATTTTCATACTACTACACATCTGTAAAATTTTGTGATGATACCTTGAGCGGTTGCGAAGTTATCGTGGTAACAGACACACAGACCTTGACCTACTTTAGCCAGTTTCGAACTCGTCGGAGATTTTCATCCCTACTACACACCTGTAAAAATTTTTGTCGATATCTTGAACGGTTGCGAAGTTATCGTTGCAACAGACACACAGACAGACAAACTGAAAATAATACTCGTAAGAGATTTCCATCCCTACTATCACCTGTAAAGTTTTGTGATGATATCTTGAGCGGTTGCGAAATCATCATGGTAACGACACACAGACCTTGACCTACTTTTACCAATTTCGAACTCGTGATCGCTTTTTTTTTTTTTTTTTTTTTTTTTCCCTACTACACATCTGTAAAATTTTGCGACGATAGCTTGAGCGGTTGCGAAGTTATCGTGCTAACACACACACACACACACACACACACACACACACACACACACAAACTGAGAACAATATCAGCTTTGCTATCGCGGCTGGTAAGAAATAAGAGAGAAAAATACCAAAACAGGATGGGATGGCCACTAAAATGACAGGCAATAAATCCGTGATGGGAAACAAGAGAGAGGGAGAGAGAGAGAGAGAGAGGTATGAAATGAGAGGGAAAATCACCCTCGCTTTACCGAATGTGAGGGCATTTGAGGTGATGGCGGGTCTAGCCTCACTCTCATTAACTCACTTTCGCCCACTCACTCACTCACTCACTCACTGTCACTATTTCACTTTTTCCATCTCATCTTTTCTCATTCTCACTTTTATAAACTGTATCACCCACACTCCATGTCACTCCTCTCTTTCGGTCACTCACTCACTTTCGCTATTTCACTTTATCTCATCTTTTCCCTTTCTTATTTTATAAACTCCATCACCAACATTCCACGTCTCTCTCTCTCTCTCTCTCTCTCTCTCTCTCTCTCTCTCTCTCTCTCTCTCTCTCTCCAAAGACCACGTTTGGATGTAAGCCTAAATTTTCTCAGTAACTTGTCAGGATCTTCCAACAGGCCAGAAATATGTGATAAAAATGATTAGTTTGTTAGCTAAAATATTAATGCCCATCGATTGCACACGGGTCACTAAACCAAGCCTAACGTTATATAACCTAATCTAACCTGAGGATGGGAAGTTTTTTGGCATCCTCCTCCCTAGCTTGAAAAGACCTAGAAATAGTTTTCTCGTCGTAGTATTCCCTTCCCTAACGATTTCTCCTGAATAGTACACCTCACCGTTATCTTTTATGACATTCAAATTTTTTTAAAGACCATATGGAATACACAAAGAACATACAAGAGAATATCAAAGTTTCATATGCAGTGGTAAGTCGGTGCGGGAGAGGTGCTACAAAGCCTCCCTAACCAGAGAGAGTATGGGCATTAGGTTTCTGTAGAAGACACCACTTACAGGAACAATATACAGGGGAAAAGACCAAATACAGAATACAGGAAAAGCAGAGTCCAAAAAAGCAGTGTCCAAGATGCAGTCAGGAAAAACAGAGTCCAAGAAATGCAGTCAGGAAAAGCATAGTCCAAGTTAACCAGAGTTCAAGAAAAGCCGAGTAGAGATAACGTAGAGTCCAGAAAAAGCAGAGTCCAGGAAAAGAGCCCAGGAAAAGCAAATCCATGAAAAGCGGAGTCCAGGAAAAGCAGAGTTCAGGGAAAGCAGTCCAGGAAAAGGAGAGTTCAGGAAAAGCAGTCCAGGAAAAACTGAGTCCTAAGTCCAGGAAAAGCAGAATGCAGGAAAATCAGAGTCCAGGATAAACTACTGTACTCTGGCCTTCTAATTTCTCAAAACAGCTTTTATGCCTGTCAGCACATGAATATCACAAAGGTAGAACACATAGCTCCAATGTTCCCTCAGAATGCAACCCGAGACTGTCGATGTTATATCTAGGTTACCAGTTTTATTTCTGGGTTGAACAGGGACAATAGGAAAACAAACTTTCCCCAAGGGTCTGCCAGGTCCAAGAGCTGAGCTCGGGTTTTTCCATTTTCTAGTTGAACGTGCTTACCAAGAAGCAGTTACATTCCTCCATAACTTTTAACAGTGCAAGCCGTAAATAGACAGAAATGAATTAAAGAGCATATCATTTAACACTCTCTGCCGCCAGAGTTCTGAGCAAAAATACTTCGACTCTTTTTTCATAAACGCTGGTCCAGCCTTCACGAGATATTAAACACGGTATTAAGGCTGGAGTTAACGAGCCAGGGCGATAATTAGGATTTACGAGGCCATTAGATGAAGAGGTGAGAATGAAAAGAGGCTTATTGTGAGTAACGGGGTAAGTTATCAAGGGTTTATTAAAGGATGCTTCGAGACTGGTTCGGAGCGGTTGTTCGTTGTGGGATTTAGAGAGAGAGAGAGAGAGAGAGAGAGAGAGAGAGAGAGAGAGAATGTCGATAATTATGATGTGAATATTTAAGACGTGAGAGCATGTACTAAAACAAAGACCTATCCTTCATGACAGGCATGCAGCACCCGTCTAGTTACACCTGCTGTCACTACTTTTCTGCTTAACTCTTTATTGCAGAGGCAGCCGGTATTCTCAGTCCTTTATGTATGCAAGTGGTCACCTCTGGCACTTTCTCAGCATGTTTTTCGCACTACCTATGACTTCCATTATTTTAAGCTCAGTGTATCCAGATATCTCAAAATGAATGGATCCCCCCCCCTCTCTCTCTCTCTCTCACACACACACACACACACACACACACACACACACACACAGCTTTGCGATCTCTCTCTCTCTATATATATATAAGAAAAAAGTAGCTTTTCCAATATAGTCTCTTCCTCTCCTTCACCATTCTCCATCCTTCCTATCTCCTCCTGACACGCACAGCCACACCAAAGTATTTAAAGATTTGAAATCTCTCTCTCTCTCTCTCTCTCTCTCTCTCTCTCTCTCTCTCTCTCCACAACCTTCCTCTCTCACAATGGCTCTAACTTTCTCGATTTCTTAGTCAGTTTGTGTGTGTGTGTGTGTGTGTGAGAGAGAGAGAGAGAGAGAGAGAGAGAGAGAGAGAGAGAGATTTCTAGTAGATACATAGAGAACACAAGCATTGCGGTGTTCCCAGGTGGTCTGGCCTCAAGAAATAAAATGTACGAAATACAAAAAAAATAAATAAATAAATAAATAATGCCAAAGCATTCGTCCGCGAATACGACTCTCATGCCATCACTAAATAACCGGATCAGTAACCTCTGCTGGAAAGAGAATGGTTACAGTTTACTTGATTAAATCTAATCATTTATTGCCACATTTCCTGGGATACTGCCCTCAAAGTTTGGATACAATTTGCCCAGTCGATTTTGAAATATTTTGATAACAGACAGGGACACAGACACACAGATACACATACAGATGTAGGCGATTACATTAACGCCTTGCTGGGCGGGCGATCATAAAAACAATGTAGAATTCTCTTCCACCTCATCCAAACCCTCAGATAATAATATCCAATACAGGAAAATTCGGGAATGACTGAAATGTCTGAAATAAATGTTTTGGAATGATGAAAAGCTGCATTAAAAATAACAGTTGCTCTAACAAATACTGGTGTACAATTGACGCGAGGCAATCTGACACCACAAGTGATGGCTATTGCAAGATGCCTGATAATTCCACTCTACTCTGGTAAACTTACAGCACTATCATGTATATCCCACACAGAACATGCTTTTGATGTTTCTTGGGCAGTATTGTTAACATACATACAATGGCAATAATAAACCTCATGGAACATCACGAGCTGTAGTGATCATTAAGGACATCATCGCCTCAAAGCTGTGCGATGTTTTTTGAAGTTAGTGAACGTGTCTTATGAAAGCATACGGTAGGAGAGAGAGAGAGAGAGAGAGAGAGAGAGAGAGAGAGAGAGAGAGAGAGAGAGAGAGAGAGGTTAAGGATGAGCAGAGGAAAGGTAAAGAGGAAGGTGAAGAGGAAGGGGGAAACGCAATGAGGGAGGAAGGGTATAAAAGAAAGGAAGAGGAGAGGAAGCCGTTCATACAATCATTATTTTTACTTATCTTTGTTTGTTTGTTCGTTTTTTCTCGTTCCCGGTTTCAGAAAAAATAGTGTGCTGCTGCTGCTGCTGATGATGATGATGCACAGTGAGTGGGATTTTACAAAGAACCAGAATTCATGCCTTCCATATCTTCCTATTTCAACCCTTTAACTGAATTTTCCATATATGTGATTTGCATTACTTTTGAGCAACTGTCAATCGAATTTACAATGCTCAATGGAAAATCTCAGCAACTAAAGGAAAATAAATAATAATAATAATAATAATAATAATAATAACAAAAATAATACGGTAATTATATTAATGATAGCAGTAATACCGGTACTGCTACTACAACAAAAACAACAACCACTACTACTACTACTACTACTACTACTACTACAAGTGCTTAAACAAGGTGGCCAAAACTAAAGAATACGAACTACAGTATATTCCATTTCACACCAGACAGTTTTATTCAGTTAATAAATTCACTGCAAACTTGTATGACTCCATTTTGGCATTACCGGAATTTTTGCGACATGTCAAAGTTACACGCCTTAAAATTGCTAATGAGGGTCGGGGGTCGTATTTCTTGAGAGAGAGAGAGAGAGAGAGAGAGAGAGAGAGAGAGAGAGAATCATCTAATATTCTGTAATCCTCTGTGTGTGTGTGTGTGTGTGTGTGTGTGTGTGTGTGTGTGTGACATCAAATATACTATAATCTCGGGAGTGTGTGTGTGTGTGTGTGTGTGTGTGTGTGTGTGTGTGTGTGGCGCATCTAATCTGCTATAATCTTGAGAGTTCGTGTGTGTGTGTGTGTGTGTGTGTGTGTGTGTGTGTGTGTGTGTGTGTAGCGCAGCCAAATCTGGAAAAAAAGAATTTTGGTGAAACTTGGCAGGATGGTTGGAATTGGGTCCAAGATGGTCAAGTTTCAATTTGATGTCGAATGAAATTTTCTGAAGCGGTATTTGTACCCTAATAATTGTACCTATTGGTGTTACAATACGCGGACGTGCAAGAGGCGGCGGGGCATTCCGTGGAGTCTCATGTGTTTTTGAGAGAGAGAGAGAGAGAGAGAGAGAGAGAGAGAGAGAATAATTTTGTCTATTGGGCATTCTTGAATGTGTACAAAAATAATTAAAAGGTGAGAGAGAGAGAGAGAGAGAGAGAGAGAGAGAGAGAGAGAGAGAGAGAGAGAGAGAGAGAGAGAGAGAGAGAGAATAATTTTGTCTACTGAGCATACTTGAATGTGTACAAAAAAATAGTTAAAGGAAGAGAGAGAGAGAGAGAGAGAGAGAGAGAGAGGGAATTATTTTTGTCTATTAGGTATACTTGTATATATCTAAAAGCAGTTAAAACGGGAGAGAGAGAGAGAGAGAGAGAGAGAGAGAGAGAGAGAGAGCGGTAAATCTGGGGGACATGAAGGTGGGAAACAACACATGGCTGATAATATTTTACCGCTTTGCAGATAACTCAAAAGCACGACAAACAATAGGTTATGCAAGAAGGAAATTTCATAACAAAAAAGTGTATGTCTAGATGAAAAGGAATAAATAATAGCTAATAATGCATAGATATTAAAACGAGCTATGAGAGATATACTAGAAATTGCAAACACTGTAAAAGTACTTCAATATGCAAGAACAGTTATGTAGTAGTAGTCGTAGAATAGTTGTAGCAGTAGTAGTAGATGTAATAGTTGTTGTAGTAATAGTAATGGTAGTAGTTACAGTATTAATAACAGTAGTAGATAATTATAATAGTTGTAGGAGTAATAGTAGTAGCAGTATTCTCGTTTTAGTCTAACTTGGCCTGAACTTGACTCCATTTCAATGCTCAGTTGTACGAGTATGAGTAAATTCACACTAAATTATGGTGCTGATAACGAAGAAGTGCTATGGAAACGATATAGAGCTTTAGTATTGTCTTTTTGTTACTGAACTTCATCATGTAAGCTGTAAAATGAAAAAAATCTGGACTAAAGATAAAAAAGGTATAGTAGTAGCAGCAACAGTAGTAGTAGTAGTAGTAGTAACATTACTACTACTACTACTCCTACTTGTAGTTGTATGTGTAGTAGTAGTAGTAGTTGTTGTTGTTGTTGTTGTTGTTGTTGTAATTTTGTTGTTGATGTTGGTATTGTTGTTGCGTCAGGTTTATCTCAAACGTGAACCCAGTGAACTGCAGGCTGAAGTTGCCCTCCTCCTGCAGTCCACTACATGAGGGATGTTTGTATAACCAGCCAGTGGAGTGACTATATGAAGGCGTCCCTCTCCGGCACCCAGGATAGTTATGAAACAAGAACAAATTTCTAATATTTCAGTAAAGCTATACGAGAAAACACCTAAGTGACCTAAAGGTTTTGTAGCAGGTTAGTAAAATTATGCACGAAGATTAAATAGCTCATGATTAGAAGTGTTACTATCTGTCTATCTATCTATCTATTGCCAGACCCCATAATCCCGTAGGGGGTGGCCATTTGACTTTGAGTTATTTGTTTTACGGGGAGGGGCACTAACGCTCCACCAACCTACTTGCTGACACGTAGGGAGCACGTATGGTTTGGTTACATGATTACCACCTAGCGCTGTAAAGGGTTTCTTGGCTTACGGGAAACCATTTGGCTTGTCACTCAGTGTAAGGCCACCTGTAGGGGAAAGAAAAACAATAAGAAGTGACAGGATAGATGGGAGATATGGGAAGAGAGGAGGGCAGGCACAGAAAAAGAATGATAAAGGCTAAGGAAGAAGAAGGCAGCACTACATCAAGTGAGTGGATGATGGTCGCCACCACCTACCACCCAGAAGTGTTACGTTGAGAGGATATATAGCACACCCAGGACAAGTGGATCATACTGCAGGAGTGTTACAATACAAGGAGAGTTGTATTTTAAAGATATTAAACTTTGAAAGTTATGAAAGACGGAAATTGGCGAGCACTTTAAAGATATGACAATAGGTTTGGATGGTTGTTTAAGTTTGTCTGACAAAGAAAAAAAAATAATGGTAACTAACCTACTTAATCATGAAGCACAGGGCGCCTAATATACTGTACTTGCCACTTTCTTTTTTTTGTTACATCCTTTATCATATACCAAACATGGCATCAGTGGTGTCACAACTCTAAATATAATATATTTCACAGCACACCATAGCAATACATAATTATGAGGCAATGGTCGGAACAGTCTTTCCTGTTTTACCATTGAAGCATTATTTTAACAGTTTAATCCGCCTCCCAATTATGGTTCGTTGCCCCATTTTAGGTTGTGATTCAGGTTTCGAAGCTCCTTTTGCTGAACGATTTATTACGCCCTTTGCTCCTTGATATTCTTTTATTTTAGTTAGCTTTAGTACTGACATAGTTCACGTAAGTAAATTGATAGAGGAAAAAAAGTGTTGTCAAATATAGTATATCGGTGAGGAAGAAATGCGACGACGTCTCCTCTTACACCTACCGAAAAACAAGGTCCATTGTCGTGGTATCGGAAATCATACTTCTTTACAATCATAATGCTAAAACTACTCTTGCAAGCATATTACTCACCACGCCAATGATGCACAGGAGCCAGAAGGAAGAATAATAATGGAAAAACATGAACACTTCGACACTGTTCTAAGTCCAACTGTGTTTACATACTGTACAACGCCACCAGGTGGAGTTCATGGTAGGACTCTCGTACTCTCCGCGGAAATTAATTAACAGTAATGTGAATAAGGTCAAGAAATATTCATACTTTTAGACGTTCTTAGAGAGTTTTGCATTGCGTCATAAACTGACTCCATCAAACATACGTCGTTACTAAATAGAGGCTTAAGCAAGGTGTACAGTATATCGCATTGTGACAGTCGCTCTCATCACAGAAAGTGCTAAACAGTGAAGTGAGTATTGTCAGTAACTTCTAATATTTTTCAACTTCATGACGAGTTATATGCACTGTACCATCACTCAGCGTCATGAAAGCATAAATCATAACACGACAGAGGGTTATGTTAGATTTATTAGTAGGCTAATGGTGTCCATTAGGATCTCTGAATACGATCTCTGTTAACTGCTGGAGGTCGATCTGTAGTTAAGGCGTACGTAGTCATCTTTTCTTGTATTTTATCCCAGCCAACACCAGAGTATTTTAAAACAGTGCAAGGTTGTTGCAGGAGCCTGACAGCTTTACTACTGGCAAATACTATTAACTGTTTTTTTAAGTCAGTGCAGCCCTGGTATTCAATTCCAGCGAACGCCAGACGATGCTACATTTATATGGCTGAAAATAATACCAGCCTCGAAGTGTTACGCTTGGGCAATGGCGAGGTAGTTTCAATAATACTGAGAGAGAGAGAGAGAGAGAGAGAGAGAGAGAGAGAGAGAGAGAGAGAGAATTATCCCAGCAAGTTAACTCTTTCACCAAGAAACGTATTTCATACCAGCGCTGGCGGAGCGAATGCGGGCATTATATCTTTTCGTTGTGTCTTCTCTTTGTGTGTGTGTGTGTGTGTGTGTGTGTGTGTGTGTGTGTGTGTAAAATAGCTTAAACATTCCTATCCGATTTTTGCTAAACGTATTGGAAGATGTAAGGGTCAGCCAGTGAGTAAATATATTGCTTTTGAGAAATGTAAGTCAAAGGTCACGGTCACAGGGTTCAGTCGAAGGTGACGCAGAAAAATCAACTTAAACAGCTTTTATCCAATTTAGATAAAATTTGGATAAAGGGCTGAGGGTAAGACAAAAATGAAGTCGTCCAGTTTTTGAGAACAATGTGTTAAAGGTCAAGGGCACACGGTATGGTCAAATTTCCACTCCTGTGTCTGTGTATAAACATAGAAACTGAAACAGTCTTTATATGATCTTGACAAAACTTTGAGGAAGAGTTTAGAGTCGGCCAAGGGTTTGACATGTTGTTTTTGAAAATAATAAGTCAGAGGTCAATGTCACATGGCAAGGGCAACTTAAGCCATTTTCATCGATTTAGACCAAACACTGAGGAAAGATTTCGGCACAAAAGGAAGGATAAAAGAACTCAGCTATGAGAAGTCAGTCAAAAGTCAATGTCACAGGGAAAGATGATATATGAAGGTCATAGGGCAAGGCCAACTCCAACAGTTTTTATTCGATTCGGAATAAACTTAGGGGAAGGATTAAAGGTCAAGCATGAATGAACCGTTTCGATTTTTAGAGCAAACAGTAGAAGGTTAAGGTAACAGGGCAAGGTCTAAAGTGCAGACCTTAGACCAACAGAAGAGTCCGGCTATAGCATTCACTGAGCTTTCTTTCTTGTTTATCTTATTCTTTCTATCTCAAGTCCATTCTATTCAGTTTCGGAGATTTTTTTTTTCTTTACACGAGTGATTCGATATAGCCTTCATACCTTCACTACAAAGAGGACTTCAATGTATGGCCACGAGGAGTGCAGACGTGTGTGTTTTGCTCTCTCTCGTAGCTTTTAGAGTTACCCCGTCGGCATTAGATTTTTTTTTTTCCATCATTCTGGTCATGTCTAGGCTCTCATGTTCCTCCCCTCCCGGTTAGCTTGGTACCGTGCCGCACAGCCGGGCAATTGGACACCACCTGGGGGAAACGGGCACCCCAGTAAGTTTTTTTTTTTTTCTTCTTCTTTATTAAAAAATATATATATATATATATATATTTTTCCTTCACAGTGTGAATAGTGAGATCTGTCCAATAAAATAGTTTTAGACTCAGAACAGCAGCTACTTCACAATGTGAATATGTGTCAGGCCTTCCGGAAGCGAAGAGGAAGCTTTCCCAATATTCTGAAAAACTTCAAACCTGGAAATGCTAAGGGTAAGCTACCTTAGGAGAAATTTAACTACAGTATTCTACTTTGGCTCATGAATTATATATATATATCCTAAAGTACTTTTTGCTAAAGTTAGAAGCTTCTAGATGCATTAATCAGCAGTGGCTCCGAAATCAAGGGTGGAGAATTAGGCACTTTTTCTTTGGGTATATAATTGGGCACTACCGGCTTACATCACTTTCGACCTATAATTTACAATTGTAACAGCTTTACAATCTAAAAACCATCCAAATACAACAATTTCTATCTCTTAATGCTTTGTTTTGTTTTGTTTTTTGCAGATAGTTGGCCACTTCATTCGAAAAACTGACCCTAACCAACTAAAGCCGTACTCTACCGATGAACTGCGGGAGGCAGTGAGGCGTGTCCGTGTTGGGGAGCCTTGCAAACGTGTGGGTAGGCTGCTCAAGATACATCACGTATCGGGTAATCGAGCGTCAACTGATGTTGGTCGCAAGCCAGCATTCCTGCCAGAGGAAGAGCTCTCCATTGTGCAACATCTCGCCACGTTTGCATATTTCAGATATACCTCCAAGAGTATTGATTTGAAGCTGTTTATTAAAAGCTTTTTAGACAAGGCTAGCAGGAACTGTCCATTTTTTATGAACAATCTGCCAGGTGATGAATGGGTATCTTATTTGTGGGTAGGCATGGTAAACTGTTGTCGTATCATTTGTGACAGAATATGAAACGGAAAATGGCGGCAATGTCTGTAGAGACTGTAAATAAAATTCTTTTTTGATGATCTGGAGGAGTCGCTGAATGGTGTGCCACCGGAGAACATTTTGAACTATAATGAGACATATTTGGCTGATGATCCAAAATCGAGGTTGATGATATTCAGAAAGGGAACGAAACATGCAGAGCGAGTAATGAATACATCGAAGTCCTCCATAAAACTAAGTCTGGCTGACTCGATGGATATTGCTTTAAGGACTCGCTGGAGAGGCTTGCTGTTTCTTATTTCCAGCACCTGGGTAATGAATCACAAAAAGTCTTCATTGGCGACAACCATATTTCTGCAGAAGTAATCGAGATATGTGAAAACAACAACATACGGATGGTCTTCTTGCCACCAAACAGCATGCATCTTCTCCAACCCCTGGACTTGGCTGTCTGTGGACCGATGAAGGCTGAGTGGTGGAAGGTTTTGACGGAGTGGAAAAAGATCGATGGCAAGTACTACACTACTACGCCGAAGAACCATTTTCCACGGTTGTTGTATTCACCTGTGGAGAATTTGGAAGGCAAGGCTGAATATGCCATCAACGGCTTCAAGACAGCTGGTCTCTACCCGCTCAGCCGCCAGAAAGTCATCGCTAAAATGACTAAGGCTGAAGTCTCTCCATCAGCCCAGCACTTAGTCAGCCTTTTGATCATAGAGAGGCTTGCAGAAATGAGAGAGGCATCTGCTAGTAAACCAGGGCCTTCCCGGCGAGGAAGGGTCGTCCACGTTGAGCCTGGCAGAAGTGTCTCTATTGATGACATTAGCACGGGTCCTTCTCAGAAGCAAGCCAAAAAAAAAAAAAAAAAAAAAAAAAAGCTGCAAAACGAAGCTCCCCATGGAAGACTCGGACAGTACCAGCAGCTCGATGGAAATAGAATCATTGAAAGAAGATCAGATGGAGAAACAGAGGAGATGCCACCACCGGTAGAGGGTGCTGAGGAAGAGGAAAGGGAAGAAAAAGAAAGCAGGACCGTGAACATAGAGGAGGGCACCTATGTGATCGTTAGATTTCCTGGCAAGACAACTAACTGTGATTATCATTTTGTAGGGAAAGTGTTAACTGAAGAGAAGAATGGAGAGTGCACTGTCAGATATTTTAGGCGTGATTGTAATGTGTCAGGAACTGAGTACTACTATTTCAAAGAACCGCAGATTGAGGACATTTATCCAATGGAAGTGAATTGTATTGTCAAGTGTTTACCTAAGCCGATGATAGTGAAGGATAAACTGTGTTTCTGTACTTCTGAGGTGGCTAATATGATCATACGGTGAATGTATGGTGTTTCCAGTGTGTTCCAATGAGAATTAAGGTAGGGATATTCAATAAAGTTCATTTTTTGTAACATGTATTATAATATTTTATACCAGTACATTTTCTTCATAAGAAGATGTTGAATATTTACAACAGTGCCTATTCAGTAGTAATAAAACCTTAACAGCATCTTTAATTAGGTGTAAGATCCTATAAGCAGGCGTAAGAACCCTTAAAATGCAAAAAAAAAGTGAAGAGCCCAATCTCCCTCCTTTCTTGGGGTAAACGGACACCCATATATTTTGTTTAACTGTTCCCACTTGAATTATAAAACACACACACACACACACACACACACACACACACACACACACACACACACACACACACACACACACATTCTACCATGTCCAAAAGGTAGCCCTAGCACTGAACATTAAAAAGATGTCTCACTTTTTAAAAAAAATCCTTCTGCAACTTCTTTTATTTACAAAAAATAACTTTTAAAATGTTGCCCAATTGCCCCACTGTACGATAGGTGTCTGTACTTTTGTACTGAGCTTACATTTGCTCTCTCACCTCTGGAGAGTCCCCCCCCCTCCCCACACTGATCACTCTCGGGTATCAATAACACAGATGGAGCCTCCTGAGTGTGGTTTGAGAAGGTAATTTCAACTTTAGTTATTTTACCCAGGTTGTCGTGTCCCTTGCTTGTTTTCTCTTTTCTTCCCACTTCCTCCGCAAAGGGGAGGTGGTTACGCTGGTTACTAGGGCGGACGACCCTGCCTCCTCTCCCCCTTTCAGAGGGGGGAGGGGAGGATGGTACGGTTTACTGACGGACTGGCCCTGACGCAAGCCCCACTAGACATGTCTGCACAGAATGCTTCCTTTGTTTTATTGCATGCTGTTAGTTTACAGTAACATCATTGGCTAGCCTAAACCCCTTCCGTATCAAAAAGGTCATTGATGGTTGTGCTGGTGAAGCTGAACATGTGAAAGAACTTGCCAGTGAAGACCTACTTGTTAAGGATGTATATTTTTCTCAGGTTAAGGATTTACTTGAGCTGTGAAGATTTCATTGCTTTGATGTGGAGCTGAGGATTCTTCATTCCATGAATTCCTGAAAGGGTATAATCACCTGTAGGGATCTCATGGTTATAGAAGAGGACGAGATCACATGTGAACTTTCTCAGCAAGATTTCAGAGATGCAAGAATCATTACTCGATTCTCGGATGGCAAGAGGACGAAGACTGCAATGACAGCCTTGACCTTTGGCAAACTTTCTCTCCCCTGCGCATGTCAAAATTGATTATGCAATTGTTAACGCAAGACCTTTTATCTCCAGTCTACTTCGCTGTTCTAAATGCCAACTTTATGAGCATAATGACAAATCTTGTTGGGCTAGCAACTTAATGTGTGCCAAGTGTGCAGCTGCTGCCGAGACTGAGTGTTCCTTTCACTACAAGGGTACTCACTCCACTTCCTCGAGGGATTGCCCCAAGTAAGGAAGAGGTCTACACAGCGAAGGCAAAAGGAGGGCATATCCTATTACGATGATAGGAAGAAAGTGAGGGAGTTCCATGCTGCTCCCAATCCTAATATTTCCTATGCATCGACGGTTGTGTCCCATCCCATGATGTGCACAGTGGAGACACAGACTAACCCTGTCCCCAGCACTCTTGCCACTCCCTCTGCTCCCTCGTCTGCTCCTCCTGTACATTCCAACTCCCTTATTGATATCCCTGTAGCGACTTATTACTCTCAAGCTGTTGTTGTTTTTCAGTCTGCACGACCTAAACCGAAGTCTGACAAGTTTAATAAATCTGGCCACCATTACCAGTCAGGTCCTCATGTTCTTCCTGCCCCTGCTCCAGCGAGGGAGAACAGGGTTATCTCTTCCTTGGTGGAGTCTGAGACCCTTCTTGTTGATGATACAGTGGAGGATTCCGTTAGGAAGCACAGATATAAGTCCCCCGATAGTCACTTGTCAGGTGCTGAGCAGCATAAAAAAAACAAAAAAAAACAAGCACAATGGCCAGCTTGGTAAATCTTAAACCATTGCATTCACTGTGCTTCGTTGGAATTGTATGATTCTTGGAAATAAATTACACAGTACAGCAATCTTGCTATCTATTCACTGGCCAGACGGTATTTTGTTTACAGGAGACGCACTTGGAAGATCACCCTGTTCTTCCACAGTTCAAACACTACCACTCGCATGGAAAATATAATGGTCATGGAATTGTTATCTACACACAAACACATCTCTCACCCAAAACCAGAAGTAGTTCTAAATTCTGCTCTGGAAGCTGTGACACGCAAAATAAAATTTAACTGCACGTATCCGTCTATATGCTCTTTCTACTGTCCTGCACATGGACCCAATGATAGTATTGCTTTGAATTAATTATTTGACCACCTTCCTGGAAGTAAGTTAGTTTGGGGCGACTTCAGTAAACATCACTATCAGTGGGTAGCTTGAGGACTGATGGTCATGGGGTGGAAGTAGTCAGCTAATGATACAATTCAAACTCTGTCTTCTGAACGATGGTACAGTGACTCATGTAGATGATCATACTGGTAATTTTTCGTCCACTGACTTGCCTTTGACCTCCCCAGGTATATATCCCATTGGATCCCAGGGGTGCTGGGCGAGGCATTGCACTGGGAGGGCACTAAGCGTACCGCCCTCCGCCTATCGGCTCATAGTCGCGAAGCTCGTAGGTCCCTACCCGGGGGTTCCCTACTTTATAAAGACTTGAAAAATCCCAGTTCTGTCCAATACTCTGGACACTGGGCTCCAATGGGATATCAAGATTTCTTGCGGAACCCCTAAGACATATCCTTGGGAGGTGATCATGTACCCATCTGTCTTTCTTATGCACACTACGTTTTTTCAGAACCTCTTTTTCCAAAATTTAATTTTAAGAAAACAGATTGGGGTTCCTTCTCTAGGATACCAGATTTAGATATATCCAGGGAGACCATAGATGTACAAGTCCAAATTTTAACTAATTCTAAATTACATGTGGCTGAAGCTGCTATTCCCAAGACATCTCCAATTTATGAGAAGCAAAGAGCTCACTGGTGGACGCCGAATTGCCGACAAGCATTGTAGTAACGCAAGAGAAGATACAGAATTTTTGATACTTAGTATACTGAGGAAAACTTTATTGCTAATATACAGGAGTGGGTTGAGGCAAGGATAATAATTAGAAGGGCTAAACGTGATTCCTGGGATTCTTTTGTGTCCATGGTGAGTCACTTTACCCCAGTGACTAAAGTCTGGTCTTCTCTTAAAAAACTAATTAATAAACGCTTTTATATCTTTTTGACCATTCGTAGGTGGATAACAATATCTATGACGATCCCATGGACATAGCTAACACTCTCACCAGGAGTTTTTCTCATTTAAAATAACTCAACCACTTACGACCAACATTTTCAAGACCATAAACGCACGGCTAAGCTAAAATATTAGACTTTGCAATAGAACTTGTAGACTCCCCCTACAACCAAGAGTTTACAATGAATGAACATCTTCTTACCCTAAAATTTTGTGAAGACAACAATCCTGAACCAGAAGTAATCAGTACAGTATGATCCAGCAGCTTATTTAGAACAACCTGATTAAGCTGTTAATGCTGTGCAATGAGTTGGGTGTTCCGAACGTTCCCAGACTCAAGGTACTTTGCGCACATCATACCGATACCCAAACAGGCTGGTTGTCTTATGAATCCTACTGTACATCATTTCGTCCTATTGTGTTGACTTCTTGTCTATTTAAGTTCATGGCATATGTTGTTAGTGATAGGCATCTTTTTCATCAGAGTTGAAGAATTTGTTAAATAATCAACAATGTAGAGGCATCTTTTTCATCAGAGTTGAAGAATTTGTTAAATAATCAACAATGTAGATCCCGTAAATAGAGAAGTACACTAGGTCAGTCAATGATTTTGGAGCAGTGCGTTTTGGAGGCATTAGCCAATATAGAAATCATGATCATCGTGTTCTTGGACATCCATAAAGCCTCTGACATTATGTAGCCACGCGGTATACTCATGAAGCTCTCTGCTGATGATTTAAGAGGTAATTTGCCTATATCTGTTTCCAATATATGAATGACAGAACTTTATGTATTTATCCAAGAAAATGGTGTACCTTAGGGCAGTGTGATTTATCCCACATTGTTTAGTTTAATTATCAGTGATATTCGTTCCTCAGCTCCCATCCCGAGGAATCTTAAAAATACTCATTCTATGTTGACGATTGTGCAATATGGCACTCTTCCTGTACTGCACAATTTTCGGCTGGACGGATTCAAGCAGTCCTTGATTCCATCCACCAGTGAACCTTGCACTGGGGATTTAAGTTTTCCATCCTTAAGTGTATTGCAGTAGTTTTTGCCACCCATAACGTCCCTGTAATGGATTTGACTTTGGGTAATCAGCCAGTACCTTTTCATATTCTGTAAGATTTGGGGGCTTGCATTTTGATCGCCGAAACACCTTTATATTCCATATTGATAATTTGCTTGCTCGTTGTGATAAATCATTAAATGTCCTTAAGTACCTTGGTGGTACCTTATCGAGAACCAACAGGAAATCTGTATAAATGGTATATAAGCCCCTAATTAATCCTAAGCTTGACTATGGCTCACAAGTGTATGAATAAGCATCTAATGTCAGACTGAGGTTGGATGTGTCGTAGAATAAATGTTTGCGAATGTGTCTTGGAGCCTTGAGGCGTATGCGTGTAGCTTGAATGTAAGTGGAAGCGAATGTATACCTCCCCTCTGTATCCGTCAAGACCCTTTGCTTTTGTTATATGGCAAAAGGACCGTACAGAAATGTGAAATAGGCAATATGCCCTGTGCCCCTCCCCCCCCTTGTCAATATCATCATCTTATGATGTTGGGGGGGGGGGGTTCGTTGGCCACATGCTATTTCCCACCACTTACTGACTGAGGAGCTTGGTGGGGACCTCAGTGACTGAGAAGTTCGTACTGAAAAATATATCGCCCTGGAAACCAACCAACTTTACAGTTTACGTTTCATGGCTCCCACCAGCAAACACCAAGGTGCCGGCGGAGGAGATTCACCACTTGTTTGCTAACATCATCGTGCATCATTTGGGATCCTACCAATAGTTCACCGACGGCTTCAAGTCGAGTGATTGTGTGGGTGCTAGTTTGTGGTTGCCTGAATCTGCTCTCAGGTTCCGGTTGCCGATTTATACATGTGTTTATCTTTGAACTTTTTGCTATTGACTAAGTCATAGACTATGTCAGAAATTCTTGACATCCCTCATTTGTCATATTGTCAGACTCTCAGTCAGCCCTACAGAGAACTGCTTCTTGCACAACGGATTCTAATGAGATCCAATGCCACATTGCTAATGCAGCAAGTCCTTTACGCTGATCTGGGTTTCTGGTCAATGAGCAGGCTGACTTACTTAATATGTTGACTGTAGAACTTGAGGAGACATGTGACATTCCTCGTGATGTACTGTCGAGTCTCATCTTCGAAAAAGAAATCAATGAATCATCTGTGGCAAGGGCAGTGGACCAGACTGAGCATTCCAACTTGCAAGCCACTCCTTGGCGACTGAGATGCTACCAATCGACCCAGTCGCCTGGAAGAAAGAATGTTGGCACGATTATGGACGAACTCCATGTTCATCACTCACATGTTTCCATATATTGAGAAACGGTTTCCACCGAACTGTGACACCTGTGGTGTGGGGTTATCAATCGGTCATAGCATCCTGCGCTGTCGGCGATTTTATTCGTGAACGTGCTTCACTTACAAATTAATGCGTATCAGCAGACGTCCCCTTCACTCTTTTCACCATCATGGATGATGGGGATCTTGTTATGACTGTTAACTGATCGCTTTCTTGAAGGAGACCAAATTGATCGGAATAATGTGACTTTTTTACTGTTTTGTTTATCAAATGGAAATTTGTATATATTGTTCGATCGTGTTCTGTTCGGGGTGGTATTTCATTCTTCGTAAAGGTGTAGATGCTTCGCACCCACTTGTTTATGTTCTCTTAATCAGGGTCAACAGTTGGTGTATGCGGGGTAGTTCCTGGCTCAGCTGGTTCTCATTCATATTTATGTGCCTTGCCTGACAGTCAGCAGGTGATGAGTGCAGATATCTAATTCTGCGAGGCGTTACATATATGCAGTCGATGGTGTTCTGTTGGTCGAGATATTTTAACGATTAGTGTAAGCACACTGAGGCAATAGTTAGGTTTAACTATTTGTATCTTTAGGAGTCAGTATAGAGTAGCGATTTTTTTTTTTTTTGTTAGGCTTAGCAGTGATTGGATGTTATATTAGCTTTTTTTTTTTTTTTAACTGAAGTTCATAGTATCATTGACCAAAAAAAATATTAAAAAACACAAACTGATCAGTTAAAGAAATCAAATATGGGCTTAAAGATCTGGACATTCAGGCCAGTGGTCGATGGCTAATAAAAATATTCACTATAGGTGAGATGCTGGCGAGGTGGTGGCACTGAAACAACTAGGCAGCTACCCCGACCAGTTGTTTAGCAGTAGGAACAAGGCGCAGAAGCTTACCATATCCTTTTTGCTTCCTACAATAACAAACCTGCAACTAACACCCTGTGGCAACTTTGTTATGTTTCTGTAGGAAGGACAAATAAAGTGTAGAATTTCCTTCGTCTCTCTTGTGTCTTCTTAAAAAAGAAAAGAAAAAAAAAAAGGTTCGCTACAAGAGGATAATTAGCATGAGTTTTACAGTTCTGCATGAAAAACAAGAGGACAGAAATTCCCCACGCCTCATCCTTTACTTGTAAACAAAAAACACATGTTACGAGAAAGAACTGAGTGTGAGATGAAAAGGAAGAATTACACTAATGTCTGAAAAGTTGTTTATTCAGATGATACTACAACATTTTGGGCCCGATCTGGCCCGTCTGAGAGGTATGATTTTTATTTTTTTAATTCAAATTATACGATACTGCATTTTCAGACCTTATTGGACCGTCTTCAGAATTAGTTTGTGGGTGAATCTGGGCCCTGGCGCCGTGACTTGGGAGGGGACGGGGGTTGTCTCACTTCTCAGGGGATGGGCCTCGATCCACAGTCCACCTGCAGCGTGGGATATAACAGGAATGAAATGACACAGGTAAACTCCATCAAAAAAGTATCTGAAACCTTCGCAACTATGCATTTTGAAACACCCGATGAGGCGTTTGAAAACTATCCACCAGTCACGCTTCTTGGATTTGTATGGCTGTTGAAATTAACAATACTGCATTATGAAGAAACTATACTACATATGAAATACACTAGCCATACAGAAATATTCGCTTTCGGCAAAAAAAAAAAAAAAAAAAAAACGCAATCAGCGGCAGCGCTCACTGTGAAACCATCGACCGAGTGTACAGCGTCTGCAAAAAGTATATTCTGTTTTCTTATCATTTGTAACCATACATGAATTTTGAAATATTTACCGTCGATCTCTCATTCATGTTTATGCTTATTGTTTATACTGGTATAACATAAAAGTGGGACTTAATGGAAATATTTTCCACATTCAGAAAAATTTTACCTAGCTAAAACAAATAAAATTGCAGCAGCACTCACTGCACATCGATCACGCGTGAAAGAATAGTTTTTATAGACGTTGTACAATAGTGGACAAATATATTACTTCATTTCTTATTATATACTATATATATATATATATATATATATATATATATATATATATATATATATATATATATATATATATGTGTGTGTGTGTGTGTGTGTGTGTGTGTGTGTGGAGAGAATGGAGAACAGTAGAGTAGTGAAAAAGGTATATCTGAGCGAATTTCAAGGAGGGAGGAGAAATATGGTGGATGAGTGTGTGAGGAAGAGAGGTTTGGAAATCGGTGAGGCTAGGGAACTGACAAGAGATCGAGCTGGCTGGATGAATGTTGTGAGGAGAAGCGGATGATCAAGAAAATGGCATCCCTTTTTAACGTGGCAGCGTCCGGATTGACTCTGTCGGATAGGTTTACGGGATGCTGTAGTGCCAGCATTTTAAGTATTAGTGTAAGTTAGTATAAGGTAGTATTGTAAGTATAATCTTAAGCTTTAATGCTGTAGGTATAACGCATGATTTAACTGTTAAGTTCTATATTTAAGTTTAGTCTTAGTTGATATTCATAATCTGAACATGATTCTGCTATTGTTAATTCTAAGTCAAGTTTTGATGTGAATATGACTTGTGTTTATGCATTGTGAACCAGCCGATTTCAACAAAGACATATAACTACAGAAATTTTAGGAGAGATTAAAAATTGCGAACGTCTTTCTTTATATTATAATCTAGAGATTTACCTGCCGAAGTTGATAGATTTCCCCTTTTGAACTATGCAGTGGTGATTAAGAGTTGACTGAAGTAAGTATATTGAAGATCATCATTTGTGAAGGGCGAAAATCTTGTTATTGAGTCCTGTTTACAGTCACTTAGGCATGTAACGAACACGGGTAATAAAACTGTTCGAATTCTAAATTAATTTGGCTTCATTTATGATTAAAGTTCCTATACGCTTATTACAAAAATTTCAACATCGTAAGTCACTTTTCTACGTATGTTGATTGCAAACGTATATCTCGTATTCTTTGGAGATCTAGTAGAAGCAAAACATTACAAAGTAATCAGCCTATTCCCGAATACTGTCTTGATGCTCATAAAAGGCGAGAAGCCGCGCCAAACAATTCAGATCATCGCTCCTTTTCATCGTTGCAGACGAGAGTTATGGAGGGTCGTGGCTCGCATCCCAAGGTTTCGAGTGTTCTAGCCGCGTCCTAACTTCTAACATACTAAATCACCCCCCCTCCCCTCTTTAGTTCATGATATCAAAGTAATACCGGCTGGTCCATTTGTCCATTTGATTATGGTCCATGTGATTACTGGTCCTTTTGATTATTGTGTCTAGTTTATAATTCTTCACTTATCGTGTATTTAGAATTAGAGAATATTCTTTGGTGATAATCATTAAGTTCCTTCCCGACGAGTCCGTCAGAGACCACGGGACTATATCCATGCGTATTAGTATTCTTGGAATATTAGTCTAGTGTGTAAATTTACATATTTCTGGAGTTATACTGTAAATCCTCATCACTGAATATTAATTTAGTTCGTGAAGATTCATATTTCTGAAAAGTGTAACAGTCTTCTTTGAATATTCAGTTTGAGAAGATTCATATTTCTGTTGATATAGATCCTCATTATATTTTGTTTAGTACAATTCCCAATTTGAAGAATAATCTGTATCTCAGTACTTAATACTTAGTAAATCTTAGATTAAGTCATTTTTGAGTTTGAATTTTGCTGTCCTCCAAGGAGTGGTACAGACGAGGTTGAGTGGCCCACAAGGTGTGCTTATATCTAACTACTCACGCCCTCTCTAATAAGGTCACGCTACCTTATTTCTCATAAAGCCATATATTCTCAAATAAGATCATGCTACCCTATTTCTCTATAATCTCTAAAATTGTCAGCATTAGTGGTGGTTTCTATTATTCCCTTAATTACACTGGTGTCATTTATTGATGACTAAAATTTCTTGCAATACAAAGCCGCAGAACGTGGTGAATGTTTTTGGAGTATCCAATGGAGCCAGGATTCCGAGGGCTTGAATGATGAGTGAATGGAAGCGTGGCCCATTGGACTGGGCAAATATGAGCTGTCTGGACATTGCTACTCCTCACCCTGCCCTAGGGTGGGAAAAGAGGTCCGGTTGATGATGGTGGTGATTATATATATATATATATATATATATATATGCCTGTTTTTATAGATAGGTAGATAGATAGATATAGATATAGATATAAATATATATAGATATAGATATGGATAGATATAGATATACATAGATAGATTGATTGATTGATTGACATAAAATATTAGTAATACCGGGTACGTCTATACTGCAAGTCCCTCATTATAATGTAAACTAATACTCACCGCTTCAGGCCAGTTACAAACATCTAGTGTAGCGTCCCAGACAAGGCCGGGTAGACACTGTTCTTGGTATGCGTTGCCTCCACTACACACACAGAACTTCGTGCAGTCGGTGGGCTCGGGCAGGTACACGGGGGTGGGGGGGTCTTTTTCGGGACATTGTTCGGAGATTTCATCGGCGCATGGCACAAGGGGGTGCTCTGTCCCATCCTGCACACCTTCACACACCCAAGCCATCACCAAACACACCACCACACCAGCCACCAGAGACTTCATCCTGCAAGTACAATCAAGGTCACCAGTTGTATCAGACAGAGGTACAGTCGGGTTCAACGAGTATAACATATGAAAGTACAACTGGGGTTAAAAATTTGTCACAGGAGTAAATGGTGATGAAAGTATTTAACATTTACCATCACTGACTCTAACAACTTTTGAACCCGAATGAACATCCTCTACCATAGCCTCTCTGACACAACTTTTTACTCCGACTGTACATCACAGAACCCTCGTGCTATGTTTTAATCAACTATGCAATCAGTGGATGTACAGAATGTCGACGTAGTGCAATATGAAAAGGGTTACAGGAAGCAGAAGGTAATGCAGGCAGACACTGGTAACGCTGACTGAGCTGTCCCCGCAACACATGAGGAAACATCAGCTAAAAGACAAAGGCAGAGCAATATATGGACTTCCTTGCATATTACTGAAAATAGCAGATGCCTTTGTTTATGTACAGTATATCAGAAAATTTTATTATCTAGGAGGATGAATGGCAGTGTGTGGAGGTCTGAGTGGGTGTTCTGTGGCAGTCCATACGCCACACCCTGTCATTACCACACACACCACCACACCAGTCACAAGGTGCTTCATCTTGCTAGTACAGTCAAGGATAGAAATTCATTTCACCTCTTCTGCTTCTCACTTTCTTCTGCTGGCTAATATTCCTGAAATGAGAGAGATCTGGTATGTTCTCTGCTCATAGGTGACGCTCTTTGATAATGATCCGTCAGGGAGTAGAGTGACATGGATGCAGTAAGTCTGAAGTTGACGCAGTGCAATACCGTGAGAACTTCTGCCATGACTGTACATCTCAGAGCTATGTAAAAGAAACTAGCAGATGCCTCCCTTCAAGTATTTTTAGAGAAACCACAAAAACTGTTTGCAGAAATGATAAAATACCAGTTATGATACATTCACTGATGGTCGGTGTTAATTAGTTACACACACACACACACACACACACACACACACACACACACAGGTAGCAGCTGAAAGAACTTGAGGTCGATTGTAGAGGCGGCATACGTGGGGGACAAAATCTAATTCCTTCTGGTCTCTCTTTACCCTGCCGTACAGTGGGGACGGGGGAAGGGGACACTTTGTTACGTAAATTTCAACCAGTGAGGGTCGTCATTCAGAATAATATTGAAACAGTGCAAAAACTGAATGTTTGCCTTAATGACCTTCATGCAGTTGACAGACATTAACTTAACGCTTCTTCAGATTTTCAATAGACCTACTGACTTTGCGGTTTTCTCTGATTATGTCAGCATTCGGTCTGTCTGGGTTGGTGCAAGCGAGTCTTTCCCACTAACGCAGCTTCATATCAGACTGCTGTGTTGCATAGACAGCTCTTGTTGCACAGAAGTCCTGAATTATGTACATGTTCCTGATTCCATATTTCAGTTAACCCACCTGATTAAGGTCAAGAGATTTAAATTTACTTTAATATCAGATTATTTTATTCTATTAAGGACAGCGCCATAGTAGCTGAGAGATTAATGAAGGCTATATACAGGGTGATTCACTATTCTGAGGCCCCAGAAAGTTTTCATTGCCTTCGTTATTATTGAACAGATTTAGGTGGATTTCGGTACTTACTGTTCTTTCTATACTTTTTTTACAGCTTATACACGGTTACCTTTAACTTTGAAAGAGGTCTCCTTCTGCGTTAAAATATAACAGAAGGCCGTATTCCAAACCAGTGAATTTTCGTTATACCTTACCAATTGGATGGCTGCATTCTCGCTAATAATGTGTCCTTTTAACTAATCAGGTTTGTGAGGCTTGTTTTTAAAATAATTTTTCTCTTAAGGTAACCGTACAGTCAGAAAAATATTCTTGAATTAATGACGAAAATAAAGAAAAAAAAAAAACGCGATCAGATACTGACTACAACATAACAAAGGGAGCAATGCAGTTAATCAACTGACGTCAGGTTGGAGAGTATCATTTCATTCCGGCATATTTCTCTTGATTAAGAAGCTGCGGAGTCTCTCGAATGCAGTATAAGACCGACTTAGACTGAAGTTTGTAAGTACGAAGTTTCATTTTAATCCGTTCATAACTAACGGATATATTGGCGCTATACTAGAGCCTGAGAGTAGTGAAGCACCCTGCATAAGGCCTTCTGTTCGAAAAGTGCCTCCTAAGCTGAATACAGCATCTGAGTGAGGCAAGAATAAAATTAAAAACATGTCGCCGTGTTCAAGAATCTAGTCATAAAAATCGAAATCCCACTTCTCACTTGAATGGCTCCTTTTCCAATGATCAGATCGCCTGGTGGTTTAATTGGTTAAGGCGCTCCAGTCATATGTGACCTATAAAAGTTTACATCGAGGGGATGGTTAGGATTTATTGCTCAAATAATACCACTCAGGAGCGTGTGGCTGATCGCTCTCCCTTTCAATGTCTGGACTAAGCAACCTGCTCAGGGTTCCTACGCTCCTAATGGAACAATGAAGGACTGAATGATAAACAGCTTAATACATAAAACAAACAGATAGCTAAACAGACAGACTGACAGAAGATAGATGGACAATTTGGACAAAGTATTGAAGATATACAGTATGTCGCCTTGATAAGATTAACATGTCAGTCCACCACTGTGAGAAATCATTCCTAAGATGAAGAAATTGGCCTAACAATAGCAAGATTACAGAAGACGTCAAGACAATAGTGAAAATTTGGGGGATTAGCCTTACCTGACAAGTGCCTCGAGGAGTGAGGGTGGGAAAGGGAGCAGACAAGGTTAAATACAGATCCACGAACTCACCTTCACGTAACCCATCTCAATTATCGCTGTGGTAAACGTCAGGTGTTTCCTTGTGGCGGTGGAGATTGCTAGAATTAGAGATAATAAATTAATATAGACGTCATCGTAGTAAAGAGGTTAAGTCCTTCACTGCCAACATTATGTTTGTACTCTGTCATTGTATATCCAGTATATGTAAAGAGAGAGAGAGAGAGAGAGATGAATTTCTCACAGTCGTTTATAGTCATTGAGGCCTGTCACTATCCACTCATTCCATACAATACCGTATTACCTTCAAGTAACACATCCATGAGTGGTAAAGAAAATGGTTTCCTGTATCTCAGGATACCATGTGCTATGTTGTTTGGTAAATATATAGACAAATGGACGCCTGGTGATCTAGTAAGTTAAAGTGCTCCAGCAGAATGGGACCAGTGAAGGTTTCCATCCGAGGGTGGGCTGAGGTTTATTGCCCACATAATCCCAATCAAGGGCATGTGCGGCTGGTCAACCTTGTTTTTAATGTCTGGAATGAGTGACCTAAGGCCATGCCTCTATGCTCCTGATGGGGCAAGAAAGGACTGTATTGGCCCTGTGAATCCAATATTATATGAGTAAAGCATACTTGGTTGTTGTTTCTCGCTCCTTAACCCTTCAGAACGATGAGACGGTTTTTTGTTTAGTTCTTGCTGCCACAAGACGATTATGTTCAGCTGAGAACAGGACCTTTTAAACTGAAGGGGGAAAACTGTAGCCTTCATTTACTCCTTCACTACTTGAGGCTTCTCCTAAAGCAGAAAAAATCATCCGGTAAGACAAAGAATGAAATAATGAAGTGAACTCGTTGTCCGAACCACCACCCTTTTTTGTATCCTTTTCTTTCTTTTTTTCTCATTTTCTTCCTTTCTTTGTTTTTCTTTTCCTTTGTTCTTTTAAGTAATTTTATTCAGCTTAACGTAAGACTTACTTTTTTCGCTCGACGGGTTACCGTATAGCTTTAACTTACCTCTTCACTACCAGAGGTCTCCCATAAAGCTGAGTAAAATAATCTGGTAGCAGCAGGAATAAATATATCCAATGTTACTTCCCCGGACCGAAGGGTTTAACGCGCTATGCAATCACCTCCAACTTTCACCGCCTTGAAGCTAGCCCTTTCAGTACGATAATGTCTTCTCTATTCTCCAACCACTAGTAGATTTCACTCAGCTTACCCATTTCTTCCCGAGTACGTCTTTACCATGCTAATCAGCCTACCACCGGACGATTTTAATTAATGATAACAGTTATTTCCAGCCAACACCAGATGATTATTTGCTTCGCATTTTTTGTTTAAGTATGCATTCATTTATTTATTTTTATCTATTTTTTATTATTTCATTTAATTTTTTATTGACGAATTACTGACTTGTATTCAAGATAAGAGTGCATCATAGAAGCCCAAGTGATAACATGCAGGGGAATATTAAGGTGTAACAACCAAGACAAACCGCCAAGGAAGAGGTGTTTATAAGCCGCCTTGACCGATCTGAATACGAACACTAGAGTGAAGGTTTTTGCTTGTGCTAGTGAGAGGGCTCATCAGTCATCATAACTAAATGATACGACATGTATATACTTGAAGGAAAATTTATTCAATGTACCGCAAAGGAATACTCCTTCATATATCATGCTTTATTATTTCACAATTTCCTGTTCCAGTAATTTTGCTGTATCAGAGTCGTGCAAGATAAGCAAGTGTGAGTGCAGTTGTGGTTGTGGTGGTGGTGGTCCCAGGCTGATCTGGACTACAGATGCGGTACCCAGCCATATCGTCCGGGTTCTCCCAGGGATCCTTTGTTGAAGTCATATTGAGGATTTCTCTTGGTTGTGAGACTGAGATGCATGAGGAGAGTGTGCTGTGGTGAGAGCATTTCAGTGATAGCATTGTGTGATGCTACAGTGAGGTGCATGAGGCGAGTAAGAATATTATTGTGTGGTGTTAGGGGCGGCAATGAAATGAAGGTAGTGTATTGTGAGGGTGAAGTGAGTAAGTGTATTGTGGTGTTAGGGGCGACATTACAGTGAGAGCAGGGTAATTTATTTATGAGTTGCCGTTTCTCTTGGTACTGAAGTAAGTAAAGAGGTGAGGGTAGAGGTGGTAGGTGCGGTGTCTCGGTAGGCTGACGTTCCGTGGAGAACGAAAGGCAGCTTGTTTGACTCTTACGGTATAGGGCGGGAACCACAGTCAACCTGCAACGAGGAAAAATTAAAGTTCCATTCACATACTATAGTCCTTTCACCTTAAGATGGCCTAGATTTTCGCCGTTTTGTAGCTTATTTTAGAGAGTAGAACAGTCTGGTTTTCCATTTCTATGTTCACTCAGCAGTATACTGTAACAAGGGATCTGCATGGACAATAAATTCAGTGCTAAGAAATCCTCAGCGACTAAGGAGAATTCAGAATTAATATGAGTGACTCACTAGTTTAGGCCAGTTGAGATAATGAGTGTGTTAACAAGGGCAGGCCAGGTATAAAGGAATCCCGGCCTCTGGTCCCTATGGTCATAATGGGCCAATTAACCCCTTTGCTCACCCCGTCCCCAGTATGAGACGGAACTGAGCATTTTCAAAATTTAACAAAGAAGGGAACCCCGGGGTAGGGACTTATGAGCATTGCAACTATGAGCAGACAGGCGGAGGGCGGTACGCCTAGCTCCCTTCCAGAAAAATCTCTCGCACAGGGACTCTGCGAGCTAAGGGGTTAAAAGTATGAAATTGGTCCAAGTAAAAGGTTGAAGCAACAGAACAGACGCAACAATTCAGGACAGTTCTAGACATCAAGTGTATCTCCAAAGAGGTGCCTCAGCATAACGGAGTTCTGGCTTCTAGTACCTACGCTCCTACTGAGTTAAATGAAAGGTTAAGTCAACAGAAAAGACTAACATATTCAGGCCAGTTGCAGAGATTCAGCGTGTCATCGCAGAGAAGGCCAGGTAAGCAGGAGTACTTGTAGGCTACCCCAGAACTGCAGACACAACACTTAGAGCAGTCGGTGGGGTCGGCAAAGATGAGGGGGTACTCGCCATCAACCTCTGGGCACTGGTCGGACACTTCTTGGATGCAGGGCACGAGAGGGTCCTCAATGGCGGCCATAACACCACTGACCATCAAGAACACCACCACACTCAGAACGACAGCCTTCATCTGGATATGCGTCAACAGAGGGTATCGGTAAAAAGACATTGCTAACCATCACAAACACTACCAGACTCAAAATGACAACTTTCATCTGCAAGTGCGTAAAGAGAAAGCATAGGTATAATAGATCATTAACTATCACGCTCACCAACACTTTCAGAACAACAGGCTTCATCTGCAAATACATCAAAAGACAGTATCGATAATTACTAACCAACACACACACACACACACACACACACAAAACTACTTACATCTGGAAATGCGTCAAGAGGAAATATCGGTGACTGTAGAGTGGTGTTTTTGTTTTTGAACTCATTTTGGAAACCTTCGACCGGAAATGTGTGTGTGTGTGTGTGTGTGTGTGTGTGTGTGTGTGTGTGTGTGTGTGTGTGTGTGTGTGTGTGTGTGTGTGTGTTTTAAAGGTATTTGACTCTGTTCTTTTCCTCCATCACTTATAAAGCTAAATTTAGTCTCTCATCCGCTTTCATGACGTGTTGTTGTCTGGATGATTGTTACTTCTCGTGTCCAAGAGGTGGCGTGAAAGTGTGTATGAGGCCACCTACTAGGGCTCATATCCAGAGTTAAATATATTTAAAAAGAAAATGGAATGTACTGTATGTACCGGAGGCCTTATGATGACACAACGAGGAGCAGAGATAAAATTATTGAAGTGCAAAAATTGGTTGTTTTGTTATTGCAGGAGGGACAAGAAAAAGTGCAGAATCTTCCTGTCTGTTGTTCTTCGTGTTTAAGTAGGATTTCTCTTTGTAGGAAGGCCAAGAATAAAGTAGATGAATAATGTAGGTACTTGTGAGAAAGAGAGCGATGATGATGATGATGATGATGATGATGACGTGAAGATTCTACACTAACGTTATCCCCTTCAGCCCAAGGGCGTTTTCCCATGTTGTTCTAGCTAACATCTATCTATCTATCTATCTATTGCCAGACGTCACAATCCCGTAAGGGGTGGCCATTTGACTTTGAGTTATTTGTTTTACAGGGAGGGGCACTGACCCTCCACCAATCCACTTGCTGACACGTAGGGAGCACGTACGTATGGTTTGGTTATATGGTTACCACCCAGCGTTGTAAATGGTTTCTTGGCTTACAGGAAACCATTTGGCTTGTCACTCAATATAAAGCCACCCGTAAAGGAAAGAAAAGCAATAAGAAGTGAGAGGAAAGATGGGAGAAATAGGAAGAGAGGAGGGCAGGCACAGAAAAAGAATGATAAAGGCTAAGGAAGAAGTAGGCAGCACTACACAAAGTAAGTGGATGATGGTCGCCACCACCTACCAGTCTAGCTAACATCAGACTAGATTATTCAGTTTTAAAGACCCCTATTATTAAAAAAGGAACTGAAAATGTTTAATGAACTTCTCCCTAACCCTGAATGAAACTGTCTCTAGAGAGGAAAAATAAAATAATAATAGACGTGATCAATCCCCCGTTGTGTCTGTGATTTGTTGCGCAGGAGAGGGACGACTTCAAGCGATGGCATCGATACAGCCGGGTGGTTTCCTTCCCTGGTTATACAAATATCTCTCAGCTCCCCTTTCTGTTTCTGAATGGATGATGGGTGTCTGCAGAAATAGAGCAACATCAACCTGCAGTCCAGTGGGGACACGTAAAGATGTTTTGGAGTAAAGGACAATGTACGTGCTTGATCTTCCCACACCTCTTGTTCCTCCTGCCAAAACAATTGTAAGTTACTACGGGCAACCCACCGTAATTATTTTTGTGAATCCCACCGGGGTTGTGAGAAGCTCACAGTGACTTGAGTCTGTCCCGTACAACCTGATTGAGAGAAGGTCAGAGAGTGTTGTTATTATATTGCTTGGAGGTGTGGGAGTTCTTCCGGTATCACCACCTGCAGTCTTTTACGTCGCATCCACTCCCCAGTACGATGAACTTTTCGTTGACAAATTGGAGAAAAAAGAAGAAAGAAAAAAGAAACATAGTCCCACTACGGTGTTTCTTTCTTCTCCAGTACAACCATGTCATTTTCATCCCCGCAAATGTCGTTAACAGATTTTCAGCTTTGTGGACACTACTAGAGTTTCCGTTGTCCGAGTGGGAGGGTTTTTGAAACAATCACCTACACACCATTGCAGCATTTACTCATATTAACATTTTCAGTGCGATATACTCGTGCATATCCTCTCTCTCTCTCTCTCTCTCTCTCTCTCTCTCTCTCTCTCTCTCTCTCTCTCTTTATATAGATAGAGATAGATAGATGGATAGATAGATATAGATAGATAGATAGATAGATAGATAGATATATTCTATTTGTTTACCATTGAATGATTGTTTTCAGCTTTGTGGACAGCTATGGTAATGTTATCACTATTACAGTATCTCTGAGTGTGAGAGTCATTCTTGCCACAACATCTGCTATTATCAACCCCCTCCGTTTCAAGCAACGTGTATATCTATTTATTTATCTTTCTATCTATAGATAGATAGAGAGATAGATTATATATAGACTGATAGATACGGATGAATATTTCAGCTTTATAGAAACCTCTCGTAGTGCTATACAGTAGTACCTAAGAGTGAGGGTTGATATTCTCATGAGCACCTGCAAGTATTAAATTTATTACCCTTTTTTAATTATTGTTCTGAACTGTGACGTAAGTTATACAAGGACGACATTTGCTTACTCACTTGTCGTTGTTGCAGTTTTGGAAGAAGGTTTTGATATATACCATCCGTACGTCCATACTGGACAACCTTCAGCATTCATCCTTACAGGGTGTATTATCCCTGTGTGCGCCTGGTGGCCTAGTGGTGTGAACGTCTCAGTCTGAACTACGATCTTGCGTAGGTTCGATACCCACACAGCCCAGTAAAACAGGTCATCCGATGCGCAGGTCCCTAGGGAGGTAGAGATCCTGATGTCACGCCCGCCACTCACCGGACTGAGTGTATCCTGCTCTCAGTTGTATCCAGGCACAGAACGACGAGGATACTCTGTTGTTATGTTGTATGTGCCTTATATTCATGTAATCAATGAAAATGCCAAGTAACTTATCTGTACATGGTTGTTTTAACACTAAGCCTAAGACAAGAGGCACAAAAATGCAATATATTAGTTTTCCAAGAGAAGAAACATACATAGAGAAAGAGATAAGTGCCCGATGTCGTGCAGACAAAGTGAATCCAGACAATGGACCCAGAAGCTCTATACCCTTCGCTGAAAATGGTTTCATATATGACATGAAATATCGATTGCCTGGTGTTGAAAGGCTGAGAAACCAACGAGCACTGAAGAAAGAAGCTGTCTCATCCCTCGTTTGGCAAGATAGCCAGTTTCATTAACATACAACTAGTCTACAGTACAAAATGATTTCGCCTGTGTGATACGGTAGACAGGTGTGTGTGTGTGTGTGTGTGTGTGTGTGTGTGTGTGTGTGTGTGTGTGTGTGTGTGTGTGTGTGTGTGAGGGTACTGAAGTATACTGTGGGGCAGAGCCGTTTGTGTGAGGCAGCAACATTTATTGTGAAGGTATAGCATTACGTGAGAGAGTATGGCATTATTTGTGAAGGTAGAGCAATAGAAATAGAAATGTGAGTATGCGAGGGTAGAGCACTTTGTTGTGGAGCAGAGATGTGTGTACTTTGTTGTGGAGCAGAGATGTGTGTACTTTGTTGTGGAGCAGAGATGTGTGTGTGTGAGGCTGCAGCATTATTCGTGAATATACAGCAGTATGTCTGCAGGTATGGCATTATTTGCGGCGGTACAGCAATAGAAGAGCGCGCGCGCGTGCGTGTGTGTGTGTGTGGGGGGGGCATTATTTGTGCGTTACAGCATTATTTATGCTGGTATGGCATTGTTTGTGAGGGAACTGCATTGCTTGGCTAATTCAAATCATGGTTCTTAAGAAATAATTATCGTAATAAAAGGCTTAATAAGTGGTGTAATGTTACATTTATCATAAAGAAAGAAACACTGAGATATATGGGTGGATATATTGCTAGAAAAAAGTTTTCCCTGAAGTATCTATATTTAGGACACAGAGCAAGTAACAACCATTCTTCAAGCAAGATTTGGGTAGATATTAAAAATAAAGGCGAGCCGTATGCTCCACCTGAATAGAGAGGGAAATTTCTCCCCGTCATTTGAAGCAAGTGAGAGCAGCCACCATCCACCCATTCCATACAGTATTACTTTCACATGTCTCTTCCCTGAGTTTTATACAAATTGGCTTGCTGTATCTCAGGAAACCATTTACTAAGTTGGTTGGTAAACATAATTATAGTCAAATGGACGCCCGGTGATCTAGTGAGTCAAGGCGCTCCATCCGAATGGGAACGGTAAAGGTTTCCATCCGAGGGTGGGCTAAAGTTTATTGCTCACATAATGCCATTCAAGGGCATATGCGGCTGGTCAACCTTGTTTTTGATGTCCGGACTGAGTAATCAAGTGTCATGCCTCTACGCTACTGATGGGGCAAGAAAAGACTGTATTGGCCCTGTGAATCTAATATTACAGTATATGAGTAAAGCATGCCTGCCTGTCTGTTTCTCGCTGCTTAACCCTTCAGAACGATGAAACGGTGTTGTTGTTTAGTTCTAGCTGTCACAAGACGATTATGCTCAGAGGAGGACAGGACCTTTTGAACTGAAGGGGTTCAACTGTAGCCTTCATTTACTCCTTCACTACTTGAGGCTACTCCTAAAGCAGATTAAAATCATCTGCTAACAGCCAGAATGAAATAATGAAGTGAACACCTTGTCTGAACCATCACCCTTTGTTTTCTTACTTTGTTTCTCATGTCCTTCCTGTCTTTCTTTGTTTTACTTTCTTTCTTTTTAATTTTTTTCTTTTTCTTTTTTCTTTTTCTTTTCTTTTTTTCTGTTTTAGGCATTTTTATTTACCTTAGCGTAAGACCTTTCTTCTTTTCCTTTTTCTTCTTCTTCTTCTTCTTTTTTTTTACTTGACAGGTTACATTACCGCTTTAACTTACCCCTTCACTACCAGAGCTCACCCAAAAAGCTGAGTAATATCATCTGGTAGCAGCAGGAATAAATATAATTAATGTTACGTCCCGGGCTGAAGGGATTGATGCGGTATGTAATTACCTCCAGGTTTCACCGCATCGAAGTTCTCTCTTTCAGTACGATAATGTCTTCTCTAATCTGCAGCCACTAATAGATTGCCCTCAGCTTGACCGTTTCTTCCTGAGTACGTGTTTATCATGGCGGTCAGCCTGCCACAAGAAGATATTATTTAAAGAGATTAGATATTCTAATAGTAGGTGTTGGCGACAACTATCCACTCACTTGTTCCCTACTTCTTCCTTCACCTTCAACATTTTATTTCTGTGCCTGCCCTCCTCTCGTCCCACTTTTCCGTTTCCTTCCTGTCACCTTCTATTAATCCTTTCACATCAGGTGGCTCTACTCTGAGTGACAAGCCTAATGGTTTCCTGTTATCCAGAAAACCATTTACAACGCCAGGTCGTAATCATATAACCAGATCACGGGGTGAAGTGGAGCCTACTCTGGTGCCCTTTTTAACTAGATGGAGAGGAGCCAATGTGACATCCACCCAGGAACAAAACTTTCACATACAAACTCTACGTTGTGGTGAGGCGCTGTCAGTCGCAAGAGAACAAGAGTTCATTGCACGTGACGGCCCTGAAGGGACGGTTGCTTGCCTGTGGTTGATGGGTCTGACCGGCCAGAGGGACTGGAGTTGATCATCATCATCATCAACAAAAACAGCTATTTCTATCAGTGAATGGATTAGTGAAGGTTGTATTTATTATGCTTCCACCCACCTATGATGGAGGAGGCATTAAGTGCTTGGTTTGTCCGTTTATGTGTGCCTGGGTGCGTGGGTGCGTTCTTCCGTCCGTAACACTTCTGGACGCGATATCCCCTGAACTCATCGACTGATTTCCACCAAGCTTGGTCAGTGATGCAGTATGAGGAGATGATGAACTGATTAGGTCCGCTAGGTCAAGGTCATATGGGGTCGATTTAGTTTATCCTTGTGGGCGCGAAATCTCCTGAACTCTTCTACGGATTTTGACGAAACTTTTGTCAGTGATACAAATATGAAGGGATGATGAACTGATTAGAACAGCAAGATGAAGGGGTCAGAGATCAAGGTCATTAGGGTGTAGGCGCGATATCTCTTGACCGCCTCGATAGGTGTTGACCAAACTTTTGTCGGTGATACAGTATGAAGGGACGATGAACTGATTGGGTCAGCAAGGTCAAGGGTTCAAATGTCAAGGTCATATGGGGCTGACTTAGTTTATCTTTAGTCTCATTTAAACCCGCAATGAAATCTTTCATGGAGGCTGTATGGTGAGTCCGTGAGCAAGGCTTGGCGGAGGCACACGAGTGATGGTTTGCGTTCACAGTTCGGGGCTCGAGTTCTCGGCGTTTTATCAACTCTGTCATTTATTGGGTGAATGAGGGCTGCATCTTTTAACTCTACTCACGACTGGGTTAATGAAGGATGTATCTAACATGTCCAATTCGAGAAGTCTCTCTCTTAAGTAAAATAAATTTACCTAGAATTAACACCGATTAAATATAGAAGCACGTCCCAGGACTGACGGTTTTTTTCTCGCTGTTGCTGTAGCCCCAGGCTAATCTGGAAGTGAACCTGGTAGACTGCAGACCTACGACGCTCTTCTCTTACAGTCCACCATCCTGTATTCGGTGGATACGGAGGGGGATTGAGGGACGTTTTTATAACATTACAGCACCAAATCCCCATCATATTTGCTCCACCGCATGAAGCCATCCCCCTCAAAGGCAACTGACGAGGATAGCTCCAAAAGAATTTTTTTTTCCAGATTAATGAGCCGTATTTTTAGCGACTGGGGAGGAATCGTTGCGCCTTTTCCTAACGATTTGTTTTTGCATATTACATTTCCGTATTCCATTGTGTGTAATTAGTGCCGCTTCATTACAAAGATAATTTCCATCAACAACATAAAAAGGGATATTGGGGTGTAATGTGCAGAAGACATTGCAAAGGAGGTGGTCTTACAAATCTTCAAAGCCACTCAAAATACGACCCTTATGACACGTAACTGTGTAATTACAACTCAATGTCCCTAATTCACCTCTCCCTGTGAATAGACTAAGAAAATGAGACCCTGTCCATATGTTACGGTAGTCATCATCATCATCATCATCATCATCATCACTACCACCACCGCCGTCACCACAGCCACCACAATCATCATCATCATCATCGTGCACTGTTTTTACCGCCTACAGTAAGGATGGGGCGGGGTAGCATCCAGAAAACAAGGAACAAGTGGGCACGACAGAGGGAGAAATAATCAACTGCAAGGGCAATTAAACGTACAAGACAGTCAGTCCCTCACCATTTATGCCCGGGAATCCTGACTACCTCACAAGCGTAACCGTCCACACATCGTAGGTTTTCTTAATTTTGTTTTTGAAGACACCAGCCCTCTCTTACTTTGCTGATGCTTAAACTCTTTAATTTTTTAAGTGTCTCTCTCATAGAACCATGCAGCGATTTTTTTCCACTTTATATCTTGACAATCCCTTGAAAGCAATTCATAACGCTTTAATACTGATACAGTTTGCATCAGATGCATACAAGCTGACACTATAGTTTCTTGCACAAAATAAATAGCTAAGGAAAAGGAGCTACGAACAATCCAGGATCACTTAGAACTCAAACAGTAAGCCGATATTCTCATCACCCTGCAAGACTTTCTAGCACCTTTTCCATGCCTGTTTTTTCTTGCATGTGACTCGTTCATATAAAAACCTTTGATATCAATGCAAACACTGCCCATGGAGAAAAGGTATAATTAACCCTCTCATGGGCGGGACAGCTCTAATTCTTAATCCAGCTAACGCTAGACGATTTAATTCGGTTGACAGAGAATCATCGGAGCCAAAGAATATTAATCGTGGTAACTTAAAGCCTCTCAAGGTATGAAAAAAAATCAATTTCTTACTGCAGCTAACACCTCATGATTATATGCTTTGTATTTTTTATATATGATTGTATGTGCGTATGAATGTATGTATGTCTTTATTTATTTATTTTTATTTATTTATTACTGACTTGCTTCCTAGCTATAGTGTATCATAGGAGTCCAAGTGATAATATGCAGGGGAATATTAAGGAGTAATAACCAAGAGAAACCGCCAAGGAGGAGGTGTTAATAAGTCTCCTTGACCGACCTGAATACGAAAACTGGAGCGAATGTTTTTGCCTGCGCAAGTGAGAGGGGTAATCAACCATCACAACTAAATGATACAACATATATTTGAAGGAAAATTTATTCGATGTACAGCAAAGAAATACATATATAGATACATTGCTTTATTGCTTCATAATTTCCTGTTCGTGTAATTTTGCTGTATCAGAGTTATGCAAAATGAATATGTGTGAGAGAAGTTATTGTTGTTGTTTTGGTTGTGGTGGCGGTGGTCTCAGGCTGATCTGGACTGGAGGTACCCAGTCACTTCGTCCGGATTCTCCCAGGGATCCTTTGTTAAGGCCATGTTGAGGATTGTCTTGGTTGTGAGAGTGAGGTGCATGAAATGAGTGTGCTTGGTGAAAGCCGGCATTTCAGTGACAACATAGCGTGATGTTACAGTGAGGTGCATGAGGTGATAAAGTAAGAATATTATAGTGTGGTGTTAGGGGCGGCAGTGCAATAAAGCAGCGTGTTGTGAGGGTGAAGTAAGGCGCTAGTGCGTTGTGGTGTTATCGGTGGCATTACAGTGAGAGCAGAGTAATTTATTTATGAATTGCCTTTTCCCTTTCTATTGAACCAGGTAAAGAGGTGAGGGTAGAGGCTGATAGTTGCGATGTCTCGGTAGGCTGGTGTTTCATGGAGAATGAAAGGCTGCTTGTTTACCTCTTACGGTATAGGGCGGGAACCACAGTCAACCTGAAACGAGGAAAAATTAAAGTTCCATTCACGTACTATAGTCCTTTCACCTTAAGCTGGCATAGATTTTCGCAGTTTTGTAGCTTATTTTACAGAGTGGAACAGTTTGATTTTCCATTTCTATCCTCACCCTGCAGTATCTAAGTGGGGATCTGTATGCACAATAAATTCACTGCTAAGAATTCCTCAGCGCCTAATGAGAGTTCTGAAATATTAGGAGTGACTCACTATTTTAGGCCATTTGAGATATCGAGTGTGTCAACAAGGGCAGGCCCGGTATAAAGGAATCCTTGGCCTCTAGTCTGGTCCGTATGGTCATAATGGGCCAGTTAACCCCTTTGCACCTCGCGTCCCCAGTATGAGATGGAACTGGCCACTTTCAAAATTTAATAAAGAAGGTAACCCCGGGGTAGGGACTTATAAGCATTGCAACTATGAGCGGACAGGTGGAGGGCGGTACGCTTAGCACCCTTCCAGCAAAATCCTTCACGCAGGGACTCTGGGAGCTAAGGGGTTAAAAGTATGAAATTGGTCCAAGCAAAAGGTTGAAGCAACAGAAAAGACGCAACATTTCAGACAGTTGCAGATATCAAGAGTATCTCCGAAGCCCCAGCATAAAGGACTCCTTTCTCTGGTCCCTACGCTCCAAATTAGTTAACTACAAGGCTAAATCAACAGAAATCACTTACTTGGTCGGGATAGTTGCAGACTTTCAGCGTGTCATCAAAGAGAAGGTCATATTTGCAGGTTTTCTCGTAGGCTACCCCAAAGCTGCAGATACAGAACTTAGAGCAGTCGTTGGGGTCGGCAAGGATGAGGGGGTAATCGCCATCAACCTCTGGGCACTGGTCGGACACTTCTTGGATGCAGGGCACGGGAGGCCAGTCAGCCGCGGCCAGAACGCCACTGACCATCAAGCACACCACCACACTCAGAACGACAGCCTTCATCTGGGTATGCGTCAACAAAGGGTATCGGTAAAAAGACATTGCTTACCATCACAAACACTACCAAACTCAAAATGACAACCCTCATCTGCTAGTGCGTGAAGAGAAAACATAGGTATAATAGATTGTTAACCATCAAGCACACCAACACTTCAGAAACAGGCTTCATCTGCAAATGCATCAAAAGACAGTATCGATAATTACTAACCAACACACACACACACACACACACACACACACAACTGTGTACATCGATGCGTCAAGAGAAAATGTCGGTTACTGGAGAGTGGTGTTTTTGTACTCATTTTGGATACTTTCGACTGGAAAGTGTGTGCGTGTGTGTGTGTGTGTGTGTGTGTGTGTGTGTGTGTGTGTGTGTGTGTGTGTGTGTTTTAAAGGTGTTTTACTCTGTCCTTTTCCTCCATCATTTATAAAGCTAAATTTAGTCTCTCATCCGCTTTCATGACGTGTTGTTGTCCGGATGATTGTTACTTCTCGTGTCCAAGAGGTGGCGTGAAAACGTGTATGAGGCCACCTGCTAGGGCTCAGGGAAGAACTGCCTCGCTTATACCCAGTGTTAAATATATTTAAAAAGAAAATGGAATGTATGTGCCGGAGGCCTTATACTGACACAACTAGGAGCAGGGATAAAATTATTGCAGTACAAAAATTGGTTGTTTTGTTACTGAAGGAGGGAGAAGAAAAAGTACAGAATCTTCCTGTCTGTTGGTCGTCGTGTTTAAGAAGGATTTCTGTTTGTAGGAAGGCTAAGAATAAAGTGGATGAATAATGTTGGTACTTGTGAGAAAAAGCTCGATGATGATGATGATGACGTGACGATTCAACACTAACGTTATCTCCTTCAGCCCAAGGGCGTATTTCCCATACTGTTCTAGCTAACATCAGACTAGGTTATTCAGTTTTAAAGACTCCTATTATTAAAAAAAGAACTGAAAATGGTTAATGAACTTCTCCCTAACCTGATTGAAACTGTCTCTAGAGAGGAAAAATATAATAATAATAGACGTGATTAATTCCCTGTTGTGTCTGTGATTTGTTGTGCAGGAGAGAGACGACTTCAAGCGATGGCATCGATACAGCCGTGTGGTTTCCTTCCCTGATTATACAAATATCCCTCAGCTCCCCTTTCTGTTTCTGAATGGATGATGGGTGTCTGCAGAAATAGAGCAACATCAACCTGCAGTCCAGTGGGTTCACGTAAAGATGTTTTGGAATAAGGGACAATGTACGTGCTTGATATTCCCACACCTCTTGTTCCTCCTGCCAAAACAATTGTAAGTTACTACGGGCAATCCGTCGTCATTATTTTTGTGAATATCCCCCCCCCCCCCCCCGGGTTACGAGAAGCTCACCGTGACTTGAGTCTGTCCCGTAGAGCCTGATTGAGAGAAGGTCAGAGGGTGTTGGTATTATATTGCTTGGAGGTGTGGGAGTTCATCCGGTATCACCACCTGTAGTCTTTTACGTCGCATCAACCTCTCCAGTACAGTCATGTCATTTTCATCTCCGAAATGTCGTAAACAGATTTTCAGCTTTGTAGACATTACTAGAGTTTCCGTTGCCCGAGTGGGAGGGTTTTTGAAACAATGACCTATACACCATTGCAGCATTTACTCATATTAACCTTTTCAGTGCGGTATACTCGTGTATATCCCCTCTCTCTCTCTCTCTCTCTCTCTCTCTCTCTCTCTCTCTGTTCTATTTGTTTACCACTGAACAATTGTTTTCAGCTTTGTTGACAGCTATGGTAACGTTATAACTATTATCTTTCAGTGTGAGAGTCATTCTTGTCACAACATCTGCAAGCACCCAGTCATTATCAACCCCTCCGTTGCAAGCTACGTGTATATCTATCTATCTATCTTATATATCTATATCTATATCTATATCTACATCTATCTCTCTATATATCTATCTATCTAGATTATATATAGACAGATAGATTCAGACAAATATTTCAGCTTTATAGAAACCTCTCGTAGTGCTATAATACCTAAGAGTGAGGGTTGATATTCTCATAAGCACCTGCAAGTATTTATTACCATTTTTTGATTATTGTTCTGAACTGTGACGTAATAGGCCAGTTATACAAGGACGACACTTGCTTACTCACTTGTCGAAGAGAGTTTTGATATATACCATCCGTAAGTCCATACTGGCCAACCTTCAGCATTCATCCTTACAATGTGTATTATCCCTATGTGCGCCTGGTGGTCTAGTGGTGTGAACGTCCCAGTCTAAGTTACGATCTTGCACAAGTTCGATACCCACTCGGCCCAGTAAAACAGGTCAGGCAATGCGAGGGTCCCTATGGAGATGGGGGTGATCCTGATGTCACTCCCGCCACTCGCCGGGCTGAGTGTATCCCGCACTCTGTTGTATCCAGGTACAGAACGACGAGGATACTCTGTTGTTATTTGTTGAATGTGCCTTATATTCATGTAATCTATGAAAATAGCATGTCACTGCTTTGTATTTGGTTGTTTTAACACCAAGCTTAAGACAAGAGGCACAAAAATATAATATATTAGTTTTCCAAGAGGAGAAACATACAGAGAGAAGGGGATAAGTGCCTGGAGTCGTGCAGACAAGGTGAATCCAGACAATGCACTCATAAGCTCTATACATTTCGCTGAAAATGATTTAATAGATGACAGGGAATATTGATTGCCTGGTGTTAAAAGGCTGAGAACCCAACGAGCACTGAAGATAGCCGTCCCATCTCTCTTTTTGCCAAAGAGCCAGTGTCATTATTAACATGGAACTAGTCTACAGTATATAATGATTTCGCCTTTGTGTGATGGTAGACAGGTGTGTGTGTGTGTGTGTGTGTGTGTGTGTGTGTGTGTGTGTGTGTGTGTGTGTGTGTGTGTGTGTGTGTGTGTGTGTGTGTGTGTGTGTGTGTGTGTGTGTGTGTGTGTGTGTGTGTGTGTGTGTGTGTGTGTGTGTGTGAGGGTAGAGCAATATATTGTGGGGCAGAGTCGTTTGTGTGAGGCAGCAACATTATTTGTGAAGGTATGCATTATGTGGGCAGGTATGGCATTATTTGTGAAGGTAAAGCAATAGAAATGTGTGTATGAGAGTGTAGAGTACTATGTTGTGGGGCAGAGGTGTGTGTGTGTGTGTGTGTGTGTGTGTGTGTGTGTGTGTGTGTGTGTGTGTGTGTGTGTGTGTGTGTGTGTGTGTGTGTGTGTGTGTGTGTGTGTGTGTGTGTGAGGCTACAGCATTATTTGTGAATGTACAGGATTATGTCAGCAGGTACGGCATTATTTGCGAAGATACAGCAATAGAAGTGTGTGTGTGTGTGTGTGTGTGTGTGTGTGTGTGTGTGTGTGTGTGTGTGTGTGTGTGTGTGTGTGTGTGTGCCATTATTTGTGCATTACAGCATTATTTGTGCGGGCATGGCACTGTTTGTGAGGGTACTGCATTGTTTGCCTAATGCAAGTCATGGTTATTGAAGAAATAATTTTCGCACGGAATGGTTTAATAAGTGGTGTAATGTTACATTTATCATAGAGGAAGAAACACTGAGATATATAGGTGGACATATTGTAAAAAAAAGAAAAAAGAAAAAAACGAAAAAAAAAAAAAGCTTTCCCTGAAGTATCCACGTTTAGGACATAGAGCAAGTAACAACCCTTCTTCAAGCAAGACTTGGGTAGATATGAATAACAAAGGCGAGCTGGATGCTCCATGTGGATGGAGAGAGAAATTTTTCACCGTCATTTGTAGCAAGTGAGGGCAGCCACCATCCAAGCATTCCATAAAGTATTACCTTCACATGACTCTTCCCTGAGTTTTATGCGAAATGGCCTCCCGTATCCCAGGAAACTATTTACTACGTTGATTGGTAAACATAATTATAGCCAAGTGGACGCCCGGTGATCTTGTAAGTTAAGGTGCTTCCGCCGAGTAGGACCAGTAAAGGTTTCCTTCCAAGGGTTGGCTAAGTTTATTGCCCACATAATGCGACTCAAGGGCATATGCGGCTGGTCAACCTTGTTTTTCATGTCCGGACTGAGTGACCTAGCGCCATGCCTCTATGCTCCTGATGGGGCAAGAGAGGACTGCATTGGCCCTGTGAATCCAATATTATATTTTAAAGCATTCTTGGCTGCTGGTTCTCGCTGCTTAACCCTTCAGAACGATGCGACGGTTTCTTGTTTAGTTCTTGCTGCCACAAGACGATTATGTTAATTTAAGGACAGGACCTTTTAAATTGAAGGGGTTAAACTGTAGCCCTCATTTACTTATTCACTACTTGAGGTTTCTCCTAAAGCATAATAAATTCGTCTCGTAACAGCAAGAATGAAAATGAAGTGAACTGCTTGTCTGAATCACCACCCTTTGTTTTCTTTCTTTGTTTCTCATGTCCTTCCTTTCTTTCCATGTTTTTCTTTCTTTCTTTCTTTTTTATTTGTTGCTTTTAGACAATTTTATTTACCTTAAAGTAAGATTTTTTTTTTTTTTTTTTTTTTTTGATGGGCTTTACCTTACCCTTTCACTACCAGAGGTCTCCCATAAAACTGAGTAGAATCGTCTGGTAGCAGCAAGAATAAATATAATTAATGTTACGTCCTCGGGCCGAAGAGGTAAAATGCGCTATGTAATTTCCTCCATCTTTCACCCCTTTCAGTACAGTAATGTCTTCTCTAATCCGCAGCCACTAATAGATTGCCCTCAGGTTAACCGTTTCTTCCTGAGTTCGTCTTGATCATGGTAATCAGCCTGCCAGCAGAAGATATTATTTAACCAGATCAGCTATTTCTAATTGTAGGTGTTGGCGACCACTATCCACTCACTTGCTGCCTACTTCTTCCCTCATCTTTATCATTCTAAGTCTGTGTCTGCCCTCCTCACGTCCCACTTTTCCCTTTCCTTGCTGTCGCCTTCTATTAATCCTTTCACTTCAGGTGGCTCAACTCTGAGTGAAAAGCCTAATGATTTCCTGTTACCCAGAAACCATTTACAACTCTAGGTGGTAATCATATAACCAGATCACGGGGTGAAGTGGAGCCTACTATGGTATCCATGTTAACTGGATTGAGAGACGCCAATGTGGCATCCATCCAGGAACAAAATCTTAACATACTTGCACACGCCTCGCTGTAGCGAGCCGCTGCCAGTCACAAGAGAACAACAGTTCACTGCACGTGACGGCCCTGAAGGGTCGATTGATTGCCTGTGGTTGATGGGTCTGCCGGCCAGAGGGACTGGTGTTGATGAACACCAGTCTCTCTGGCCGACAACAACAGCTATTTCTGTAAGTGGGTGGATTAATGAAGGTTGTATTTATTATGTTTCCACCCACCTATGGTGGAGGAGGCATTAAGTGTTTGGTCTGTCCATTTATGAGTGCGTGGGTGCGTGGGTGCGTTCTTCTGTCCGTAACACTATTCTGGGCGCGATTTACATGAACCCATCGACTGATTTCCACCAAGCTTGGTCAGTGATGCAGTATGAGGAGATGATGAATTGATTAGGTCAGCTAGCTCAAGGTCATATGGGGTCGATTTAGTTTTTCCTTATGAGCGCGAAATCTCCTGAACCCTTCTACGGATATTGGCGAAACTTCTGTCAATGATACAGTATGAAGGGATGATGAACTGATTAGAACAGCAAGGTCAAAGGATCAAAGGTCAATGTTATCAGGGTGTGGGCGAAATATCTCTTGACCTCCTCGATGGATGTTGACCAAACTTTTGTCGGTGATACAGTATGAAGGAACGATGAACTGATTGGGTCAGCAAGGTCAAGGGTTCAAATGTCAAGGTCATATGGGGCTGACTTAGTTTATCTTTAGCCTCATTTAAACTCGCAATGAAATCCTTCTTGGAGGCTGTTTGGTGAGTCCGTGAGCAAGGCTTGGCGGAGGCATAACAAGTGATGCTTTGCGTTCACAGTTCGGGGCCCCGAGTTCTAGGCGTTTCATCAACTCTTGTCAGTAATTGGGTGAATGAGGGTTGCATCTTTTAACTCTAGTCACGACTGGGTTAATGAAGGTTGTATCAAACATGTCCAGTTCGAGAAGTCTCTCTCATAAGCAAAATAAATTTACCTAGAATTAACACCAATGAAATATAGAAGCAAGTCCCCCGGCTGAAGGGGTTTTTCTCACTGTTGCTGTAGCCCCAGGCTAATCTGGAAGTGAACCTGGTAGACTGCAGACCTATGACGCTCTTCTCTTACAGTCCACCATCCTGTATTCGGGGAATAAGGAGGGGGACTGAGGGACTTTTTTATAACATTACGGTACCAAATCCCCATCATATTTGCTCCACCGCATGAAGGCGTCCCTCTCTAGCACAAAGGACAAGGATAGCTCCAAAAGAAAATTCTTTCCCAGATTAATGAGCCGTATTTTAAGCGACTTGGTAGGCATATTATAAGTCAACATTCCCTTGTTTGTAATTAGTGCTGCTTCATTACAATAATAATTTGCATCAACAACATTAATGGGGATATTTAGGTGTAATGTGCAGAATACACTGGAACGGAGATGGTTTTACGAATCTTCAGTGCCACTCATAGCACGACCCTTATGACATGTAACTGTGTAATTACAACTCCATGTCCCTATTTCTCCTCTGCCTGTGAATAGACTAGGAAAATGAGACCCTGCTCATGTGTAACGGTAGTCATCATCATCATCATCATCCCTAACACCATCGCCGCCACCACAGCCGCCACAATCGTCATCATCACTATCATCGTGCACTCTTTTTACAGCCTACAGTAAGGATGGGGTGGGGTAGGATCCAGAAAACAAGGAAAGAATGAGCAGGACAGAGGGAGAAATAATCAACTGCAAGGGCAATTAAAAGTACAAGACAGTCAGTCCCTCATCATTTATGCCTGGGAATCCTGACTACCTCACAAGCGTAACCGTCCACACATCTAGGTTTTCTTTATCTTTGAAGACACCAGCCCCCTCTTACTTTGCTTATGCTTAAACTCTTTAATTTTTTAATTTTTTAAGTGTCTGTCTCATAGGACCATACAGCGATTATTTTTCCACTTCATATCTTGACATTCCATTGAAAGCAATTCATAACGCTTTAATACTGATACAGTTTGCATCAGAAGCATACAAGATGACAATGAAGTTTCATGTACCAAATAAGTAGCTAAGGAAAAGGTGCTACGATTTATCCAGGACCACTTAGAACACGAGCAGTAAGCCGATATTCTTAATTCCCTGCAAGACTTTCTGACACCTTTTCCTGGCCTGTTTATGCTTGCATGTGACTCGTTCGTATATAAGCCTTTGATATCAATGCAAATGCTGGTCATGGTGAAAAGGTATAATTAACCCGCTCATGGGCAAGACAGCTCTAGTTTCTAATCCAGCTAAAGCCAGGCGATTTAACTCTGTTGAGAGTGAATCGTCGGAGCCAAAGAATATTAATCATGGTAACATTAATCCTCTCATAGTATAAGAAAAATCAATTTCATATTGAAGCTATCACCAGATGATATCCATTGTAGTTATTATGTATGTATGTATGTCTTAATTTATGTATTTTTTATTTAACTATTACTGACTTGTTTCCAAGATAAGAGTGCATCATAGGAGTCCAAGTGATAACATGCAGGGGAATATTAAGGAGTAACAACCAAGACAAACCGCCAAGGAAGAAGTGTTTATAAGCCTCTTGACCGACTTGAATACGAACACTACCGTTGAGCGAATGTTTTTGCTTGCGCTAGTGAGAGGGGTAATCAACCATCACAACCAAATGATACAACACATATATATTTGAAGGAAAATTTATTCCATGTACCGAAAAGAAATACACCAACATATTATCATGCTTTATTGCTCTATAATTTCCTCTTCGTGTGCTTTTGTTGTATCAGAGTTGTGCAAGATGCATAAGCGTGGGCGCTGTTATTACTGTTGTTGTTGCTGTGGTGGTTGTGGTGGTGGTGGTCCTAGGCTGATCTGGACTGCAGGTACCCAGCCACTTCTTTCGGGCGCTTCCAGAGATCACTTGTAGAGGCCATACTGAGGATTTGTCTTCGTTGTGAGAGTGAGGTGCTTGAGAAGAGTGTGCTGTGGTGAGAGCAGGCATTTCAGTGACAGCATAGCGTGATGTTACAGTTAGATGCATGAGGTGATTAAGTAAGAATATTATAGTGTTGTGTTAGGGGCGGCAATGAAATAAAGGCAGTGTGTTGTGAGAGTGAAGTGAGTAAGTGCGTTGTGCTGTTAGGGGCGGCATTACATTGACAGCAGAGTAAATTATTTGTGAGCTGTATTTTCTCTTGGTACTGAAACAGGTAAAGGGGTGAGGGTAGAGGTTGATATTTATAGCTTCTCGGTAGTTTGGTGTTCCATGAAGAGAGGGAGGCAACTTGTTTACCTCTTACGGTTTAGGGCGGGAACCACAGTCAACCTGAAACAAGGAAAGATATGAATTATTTTCACATACTATAGGCCGTTCACCTTAACCTGGCTATGATTTTCTCCTTTTTGCAGCATATTTTAGAGCGTAGAGCACAGTCTGTTTCTCCACTTCAATGTTCACCCACCAGTATACTGTAACTGGGGATCTGTATGCACAATAAACTCAGTGCTATGAATTCCTCAGCCCCTAACGAGAGTTCTTAATTAATAGGAGTGACTCACTAGTTTAGGCCAGTTGAGGTATCGAGTGTGTCATCAAGAGCAGGCCCGGCGTAAAGGAATCCTGGCCTCTGGTCCCTACGTTTATAATGGCCCAATTAAAAGGGTGAGTGGGTCATGTAAAAAGTTCAAGCAAGAGAAGAGACTCAATTCAGAACAGTTTCAGATATCAAGAGTATCATCAAAAAGGGTCCCAGAATCAAGGAATACTTTCTCTGGTCCCAGTGCTCCAAATTAGTTATATAAAATGTTAAATCAAGAGAAAACACTTACATTTTCGTAATAGTTGCATACTTTCAGAATGTCATCGAAGAGAAGGCCAAGATAGCAGGAGTGCTGGTAGGCTATTCCAAAGCTGCAGATACAGAACCTAGAGCAGTCCAGGGGGTCGGCAAGGATGAGGGGGTACTCGCCATCCACCTCTGGGCACTGGTCAGACACTTCTTGGATGCAGGTCGGGTAAGGTTTTTCAGTGGAGGCCAGAACGCCACTGACCATCAAGCACACCGCCACACTCAGAACGACAGCCTTCATCTGGATATGCATTTACAGAAGGTATCGGTAAAAAGACATTGCTAACCACCACAAACACTACAAGACTCAAAATGACAGCCTTCATCTGCATGTGCGTTAAGAGAAAACACAGATAAAAGAGATCGTTAACGATCACGCACACCAACACCTTCAGAACAATAGGTTTCATCTACAAATGCATCAAAAGACAATGTCGATAATTACTAACCAACACACACA
>NC_137014.1:32101714-32161714 GCF_032717465.1 Coenobita brevimanus | reverse complement strand
TATGCCCATTTGAAATTTTAGACCCCCCTACCGTTAATTGAGGGATGACCCCCTAATGTAATGAGACATGTTTTAAGATGCAGATTTGAAAGAAGCACCTTTAGATTTTGGTTTCATATCGATATGACGCATTTGAAAGGAGTTATGGCGAAAAAAATAAAAAACAATTTTTCTTTTCATTTTCTGCGGTCTGCAGCCTGGGCTTTAGCCCAATTTGACCCAAAATTTTATCATGTGATCAAAAGGTTACAGCCCATCATCAATGAAATTTCAGTCTAAAAAGCACCAGTAGTTTTTGCGTAAAATCGTTAACAGACAGACAGACAGTTAAAAAAAAAAAAAAAAAAAAACAGACAAACCGAGTGAAAACAATACCTTTCCCCGAGTCCCTCCGGGGCGGGGACGGGTAGGCCTAAATGTGCTGGAACAAAAGACATTCTCTCTCTCTCTCTCTCTCTCTCTCTCTCTCTCTCTCTCTCACACACACACACACACACACACGCACGCACGTACGCACACAGTCACACACACCACACCCACACCCCCACACACACAAAGCACACAAACACACGCAACTCTCCTGCCAACCTGCCGTGTCGACGAAACTGAAACAATAAAGACTTGGTTACTGGTGAGATGATTAAAGCCAGAAATGGGGTGTTTTCCTAGGTGATTGCACCATCAAAACATAGCAAAAACGTTCATGTAAAGTTATAAGCGGAGTCTCCGATATTTAATTCCTTGAGCTGATGCCAAATAACAGTGTTACGACGGAAAATCTTTTTAAATTTGATTCTGTAATTGAGGCGTTCACTGATTCCAGCCAAGCATCCCTTGGAAAACCCGAGATTCCAAGGGGTTCCTACACGTTTTTGGGTGAGTTTTTAGTTGATAACGAATTTTATTGAACGAATATATCACATGCAGAAAGAATTTCAACTCTGCCTCACATACAATAGGAGTAAAGTCATTAGCTTCTGCTTAGCGTGACGGTCGGGTCTGGCCGGGCCGCTCTATTTCCAAACTTAACTGACAGTAAACATCACTCGCTCACTTTGCTAGCTCGCTCGTAATAAACGATGTAATAATAGGCGTAAGAAAGTACACACTAAAAACATTAAAAAGGTTATGGGAAGCATAAAATGATGCAGCTTAGGCATCGGTAATGATGACTAAGCCTCCCTCACAAGTCACTAGAATTTGTCATCAAAGGGTGTGCAGTATATGAACCATCGTGTGCTATGAAACAGTGATAGCCGACCCTTGTCTTGTTTATGAAGGATAACTGGCATGCGCTCATCTCGATAAGGTGGTGAGGATAATGATGATAATAAAGATGATGATGATTATGACGAACACTCAAAATATACTTACCGGTTCCTCCTCGTTATTCTTGGTCGTTCATTCTTCCTTGTCCTCCTTCTTCCCATCATCATCATCATCATCATCATCATCATCACTGCCTTTATCACCATCATTATCGACATCATCATCATCATCATCACCATCATCATCATCATAACCCAAACAATATTATGAGGCAGGATTTATAAACAAATGAAAATAAATAAATAAATTGGAAAAATATTACTAGCCTGCCAACGAAACGTCACACAGTCATTTAAAGGTCATTCACGCCCCTGGAGTATTGACTCAGTCTTACAGTCATCACCAACTGCATATTTATTATTACATCTGAGCTCGCGAAGCGAGAACAGGTATTATGTTTTGATCCGTATGTGTGTGTGTGTGTGTGTGTGTGTGTGTGTGTGTGTGTGTGTGTGTGTTTTAACAAAATAACTCAAGCAGTTTTATCCAGTTCTGTTCAAATTTGGCGGCTGAGTTGAGAGACAGGAAATAAGAAAACCTAATGTTACTGAAGAATAACAGGTTGACCAAGCAAAATCAACTTAAATAGTTTTAATCCAGTTAAAGCCAAACTACTAAAGGTACTGTAATAATGAAACAATTCAGAATAATTAGTCAAAAGTCAAAGTCACAGGGGAAGGTCAAAGTTCAACCCATGTATGTGTGGGTATTAACAAAATAAAATTTATGATCCGATTTAAGCTAATCATGATGGATGGGTTTAAGGATAAGCACAGTGTACTCTTATTGTTTCTGAGAACAGGCCAGAGATGAAAGTCACAGTGCAAGATCAATGCAGTTTAAACTGATTTTAATCAAACTCGATGGGAATCAGTTTTAGACCAACGTCAAGGTCACAGGGAAAGGTCAGCTCTGGATGGGTGTGCTTGTTGTGTGAACGAAATCGCTGTCATTAACTCTTTCAGGCTCCTATGATTCATTTATTAACTTCCAAGCTCCTATGACTCAGTCTCATTTACTCTTAGTCTGCTGTGACTGACTCTCTGCAGCAATAAAATACGTGGATTGTTTGTATTATGATAGAGCTAGTAGTGACAACGGTAGCAGTACTAACACTCTCAGGATCGTTTTCTCTTCAGGCAGGTCAGTTAACTCACTCTGGCTTCTCTGACTCGTTCTCAGCTGATCAATGAACTCTCTCACAGCCCTGTGATAACTTTCTCAAGCTTCTATGACTTGCAACTGAAAAATATTTAAAAAGAGCATAACGAGACGAAATAGCCAGGAACATATAAAGGAGAATGTGAATGCCTTCAGATATTTAGGCAGTTTGACGAGTAAGGACGGAAACTTAGAAGATAAAATGCAAGAAGGGGTACAACAGGGGAAAAAAACGTCGTGGGTAACACTGAGAGCAGTGATCAGGAATAGGGACGTGATCATGGAAGTACAGAAGTCGTTGAAGAAGCGTATTTTGATCCGCACTCTAACGTATGGAAGTGAAGCTTGGGTTCGTATTCTCGTCGGTCAAGGAAGCTCCCTAAGACCAATTACTAAGAGATTTATTTTGCTTATTACTCCTCACAGTCCTCTTCTGGGTCATTTAAATTATTCAAACACCACTATACATAACACAAATAGCATAAATATTAATATTATTTAGCCGCATAGAAAAATAAGAAATAGATGTTAGACACATTCCTTCACCGATGTTCTGGTGCCGGACATCATTTCCATGATGAGTTGAAGTCTCACACTATTTTTACATATTACATATGGAGATGTTTATTCATAATTAAAGAGTGTGTAATATAGTGTGAAGATACACAACCAAACACAACTACACTGTAAGTGTGGCATGGGATTGAGAGCCCAGACGTGCAAAGCCTGCATTTTTCGGACATAAACAGAGAGGCTGAAAGAAGGCGACAGAAGAATATAAAATATGCATATGTTTAAGTCTTGGGGAAACATATCTATACTAATATACCTCATGTAGTTAATACTACTTTATTGAGATGTGTGATGTGCATGGTAAGGTTGAAATACACACCTATTCATGTATATCTCTCATTGTCACTGAGAGATGTGGCATCTCTAAATAAGCTGACCTAAGCCTGCTCCCACTGCAGGGCAGAGCAGAAGGAGCAGATTATACTCAGCTCTTGCAAGAGGGAGACGTACTACTCTGACACACTCTCTTCTCGCAGTTGTATCTTTCTGTGATGTAATAAAGAGAGATAAACACATCTGTTCCAGTGTCTGTTCACCTGCACGCTACCTCACTTCTAACTCACAGGATTACCACCACATTCCCGCCGCTTGCCATGGCAGCGACGTAGCTGTAGGAAGTGACCAGCTGGGGAACTTAGTGTATTCCTAATCAACCGGGAACATAATTGGTGGCAGCGGTGGGATCATGCCTGTGGCTACACCGTCGAGAATACGAACCTTGGACTCTGCTGGATGGACACAAATCGAAAGTAACATGGGTAGAAATGTGTTACCTGAGAGGAACTTGTGAAGTTAAGTGGAGAGACAGACAGACATACAAAATTTGGAAGTTAGGGAGCATTCTGGTGTTGATATGGGTGTGCTGGAAAACACTGAGAGTACAGCCATGAGCAAAAGTTCACCGACAATTCTCTGCCAGTGCTGTGCCCTGCCTTCCATATTCCTCATCCGTCCCCAAATGATAGGGCATCCCATCTTCTCACACTTCTTTGTTATCTGGTTCATACTGCTAGAATATAAAGAGTTTCTGTGACACCTTCTAATGCCTCACCCAATAGAGAAGTGTCGGCAAACTTTTGCTCAAGTCTGTACGTTGAGATGGTCTGACTGTGTGAAGTAATTGCAAAATGAAAGGCTGACTACGATAGTGTATGTGAGTGAGGTGGAGGAGAAGGAAGGAGGAGGCCGAAGATGAGATGGAGGGACAGAGTGGAGAGGTATGTGAGTGAGAGGGATAGGATTGGAAAAGGGCAGTCTGAGAGCAGAGAACAGGGTGATTTGTTTGTCTGTGGCCACCACTTCCGGGATTGAGGTTTCTGGCTATTAGATTGGCAGGTAGAAAGATGGATAGACAAATAGACAGATAGATAGGTAGCGAGGCAGTGATAGATAAATAGATAGGTATGTAGGTAGATTCAGTAGACTGAACTATAATTTTGGGGGGGAAGAACAAGAGAGTGTAGAAGGCTCCTTTGTCTCTTGTTAGTGGAAAAACAAAGGCGACAGGGAAAAAATGGCAAATATGTTCCTGAATCCCACCTATGGACAGTGTTGATATTTCACTTTAACTTGATCCAGATCTTCATTCCTTTGCAGCTTATTTTACAAAGCTTAAGGCAGTGGTTACCAACCTGTGGGGCGCACCCCCCCCCTAGGGGGGCACGAAGGGTTGCCTGGGGTGGGTGCGAAGGCTTGATAAATAGGGTAATTATATTTGAAAACTATGAATTATGATGGAATTCAGTAATTTCTAAATATGGAGGAAAAATTTCAGACATGAACAAGAAATCTCGTTATCTGAATATACGGTATAAACAATTTCAAAGATTAAGAATCTATGATATTTCTCGACATGTGCTAACACTGCCAGTAAAATACAGTATTTGAGGAAGGGGGGTGCAGGGAACGTGTCATTCAGTGAGGGGGGGGGGCGAGAATTAGAAAAGTTTGGAAACTACTGGCTTAAGGACAGAATAAGACAATACTGTGGCTCTGCGTCCCATCCATTGAACTTATTCATACTATAGTCGCGGCGTGCGACTCTGAGGTTGTTATTATCCTGCCCTGGCAACCTACCATTCAAAAATGCGTCTGATTGCGTGTATATTTGAGACGCATGTGATTCGTGTATAATATGTTCGTGTATAATAATATTCGTGTATAATATATTCGTGCATAATAATATGATTCGTGTACTGTATAATATGATATGAAATAGGACGCACTTTAAATGGCAGGTTGCCAGGATACGATAATGACAACGTCAGAGTCGTGTACGCGACTATAGCACCCAGCACCAATGTTGATCTGTTGGCTAAAATCGGCATTCAAGGTTCCAGTACTGGCCAGATCAGATTTAAAGAGTGCATCATCATATTCTAATGTTAATCTGTTCTTATAATTCAGCACTGAAAATGGAAAGATGGCAGTTTTAGGCTAGGCCAAAGTAAGGAGAGCATAGCGTCATATCTTAGAGTTGATTTATTTTTACAACACAACATTTAAGAGGAAAAGATGACATTTTGGGGGCAAGTTAAAGTGTCAAGAGTATAGCATCATATTCTAGTCCTATTGTTTCAACTCAACACTGAGGAAGGTGAGAAGGCAATTTCAAGCCAAGTTAGAGTAAAAGAAGTATACGCAGCGTGTCTCCTTCGGGGCTGAACCGGATGGATGCAGTGCTGTAAGCCAGGAGATTAGAACCGAAAATCAACTTCTGACTTCAGCACCACTGTAATAATACCTATGCAATACGAGTATTGTAATCATCTAAACCACAACAGCACATATCCTTTGATTAATACAAGTTTACCTGAAATAATCTATGCAATATTATGACAAATACGTCTGCAATAGCATCTACGCAGTATTACGATCAACTACACCACAACAATACATACTCTTTGAATAAACTAAGCCTGACTTAAATAATCTTGGTGCAATAATAGGATCAACACGACTGCAGCCGAATTAGGGATGTCACTTCCAAAAGCTCAAAAAGGGAGGCACTGTCCAACAACTCACCGGACCCAGTGTGAAAACCATAACCTATATACAAATCATTTGCCTAACTCTGCATTCTGAGGAGTATTCTTGACAACAGGACCTCCTGCCGTGTCTGTCATTACCCAGCAAAGACCTCATTTCCGGTGATACACTACCACCCTCCCTCACATGTTTCTTTACCTCTCTACTTTAATTTAGATTTTCCTAACTTTGTCACAACCGCCTCAGTCGTATACATCCTTAGTCATTCTCAGTCCTATACGAGTCCTGAGAGCAAGTTGACTGTTGTTCATTGATTTCTGGATGTAAGTAATTGGTAGTATTGTAGAAATTATCTCTATTAAAAATAGATATTCTATTTCTTAATACTACTACTACTACTACTACTAATAATAATAATAATAATAATAACAACAACAACAACAACAATAATAATAATGTTAAGTCCTCACCCCACACTGCCACAGGCTCCAACAGCAGTAGTTCAGTACAGGAAGGATGTTATCCAGTGAGCTGTTCTTCCTATTGTCAGCCTTTAGGTGTACAGTACACAAGATCAGCTGAGGCGTTATAAATAAACATTGGCTTCTTAAAATTTACTGTCTTTATTTTCCAAGTACAGTAATTCCATTTTTTTTTTTGTGCGAGGAAGAAGGAACCAAAGGCCATGAGCCCGCAATAACAGTTCCCTCCAGGAGAAAAACAAAATACAATAGAGAGCCAAATTCAAGATCTGATCATTTCGAGATGCCTGGACACACTGCATCTGAAAGACTGGAGATCCAAGGCAGCAGGAAATACAGACAGAGGGAGACAGTTCCAGAGTTGACCTGTTGCATAAATGAAGGACTGGGAGTAACGGTTAACTCTTGCACTAGAGAGTTGAACGGAAAAGGGATGAGAGTTTGCTGCTAGACGGGTGCTACGCGCCCGTCGTAGAGGTGGAGGAATGCATGCAGACAGTTCAGAGGAGCAGTGACCATTGAAGTAGCGATAGAAAAGAGATAAAGATGTAACAGTGCAGTGAAGAGACAGAGATTGAAGAGAGTCAGTAAGAGAAGGAGAGTTAATGAGACGAAAAGCCTTTGACTCCACCATATTGAGAAGAGCTGTATGTGGGGAGCCTCCCCACACATGCGAGTTGTACTCCACACAGGGGCAGATAAAACCCCTGTATAGAGTCAACAATTGTGCAGGGGTAAAGAAAGACCAGAGTCGGCTTAGCACACCTAATCTCTTGGAAGCAGATTTTACAAGAGATGTAATATGATCTTTCCAAGATAAGTCCCGAGCAAATGAAACCCCAAGCATGTTCAAGGATGATGCAGGATTAAGCTGAATATTATTAAACATTAGTGGGTATACCTGTGGAAGATTTTGTCTGGTTCATAGATGTAAGACCTGAGTCTTAGCTGCATTAAAAACAACCAGATTATTTTTACCCCAGTCAGAGATACGAGCCAAGTCAGACATTAGGTGTGCCATAGCCTCATCCCTTGTTTGCTGAAGCAACTGCTGAGATGGGCGTTGCGGGAACCGAATGGAAAGGTGAAGGGTGGAGTCATCAGCGTATGAGTGGATAGCTTTAGATGTATAGCTTAGAAGGTCATTGATGAATAAAAGGAGGAGAGTTGGTGATAGGAGAGTGCCCTGAGGAACACCACTGTTGATAGATCTAGGAGAAGAACAATGGCCATCTACAACAGCAGCTATAGAACGACCAGAAAGGAAGCTAGCGATGAAGGCACAGATAGAAGGATAGAAACCGTAAGAGGTCAATTTGGAAATTAAAGCTTTATGCCAGACTCGATCGAAAGCCTTAGAGATGTCAAGTGCAATGGCAAAGCTTTTGCCAAAGTTCCAAAAGGAGAATGACCAGGAGTCTGAAAGGTAGGTGAGAAGATCGCCAGTGGAGCGTCCCTGACGGAACCCGTACTGACGATCAGAAAGAAGGTTGTGATAGGAAAGATGCCTTAAAATATTTCTATTGAGAATTGACTCGAAAATTTTTGAAATACAGGACGTTAAAGCAATTGGACGATAGTTGGAGGGTTGGGAGTGGTCACGCTTCTTTGGGACTGGCTAAACGAGAGCAAACTTCCAGCGAGAAGGAAAGGTACAAATTGTCAGACAAAGGCGAGAGAGTTTGCCTAGGCAGGGTGTAAGCACAGAAGTACAGTTCTTGAGAACAACAGGAGGGACTCCATCAGGCCCATATGCCTTGTTAGTACTGAGGCCAGTGATAGCAGAAAATACATCAGCTGAAGAAATTTTAATGTCAGCCATGAGGAAGTCAGAGGGGAGAAGTGATGGAGGAACAGCACTGGAATTGTCTAAAGCGGAATGCTTTCCAACGTCACTTCACTGTTCTCACAGGCGCTGGAGCTATACAGACTTTACTAACTATTATTACATTTAATACTTGACAACACTTCGCTGTTATTACAAGTTCTGATGATAGACAAACTTCAGTAAACACTTCACTGTTTTCACAAGTACCGAAAATAACCTAATCTTCACAGACTGTAATTACACCTAATGCTTACCAGCAACACTTCACAAACTTCACTAACAGCTCTGCACTACACTCAAACCGACTGAACTTCACGCAACTGAAAACCAACCAAAACTTCCTGTAGTCTCTTTCCCATCCTTATAGAGCCTTACATTACTCAAGAAACTGGTGGTACAAACTCGACAAGGCAAAAGCTAACAGTTACCAACTAAGAGACATCAAAACATGCCAGATTTTTCTTACATTACATAACACTGTAAATTATTTAGCAAACAAACTTAAAATGAATTACACAATTCAACAATCACCTAAATAAAATATCATAGAGAAAGAGCACAAAAATTAATGCATAACTTAAGAAACAACTATGCTCACAAACAGCAGGCAAACTGGCAACTCTGACTCGTACCGAAACCTACGGTAAATATATCGGGAAACGTCAAGAATTCTCTAGCAATACCTAACTGGCGAATCTCGCTTCTTAACCCCTTAACCGCGAGGCGTCACTTTCGTGACACTCGGGAGCATGGATCATACTGCAGGGCATCACTTTTGCGATTCTGTGTTATTTTGAATTCTCCATGGCTTTCAAGTGGTGGCTTGTATCATCTATCAGTACTGTCAGTGTCCAACAATGGTCAGAACTGCTAATGTCATCTGTACTCCCATCCATTGTTGACAATTTAGCTATTTATCCTCATTTTTGACTCCCCTCCCTACCTCCCCTCCATTACCCTCTCCTCTCACCTGTCCGGCCACGCTGCACTAAGCAAATCTTCCCCGGAATTTTCCAGTGATTTCATCCATTGAAATAAGCCCTATGCCCTATTCTTATACAAAATAATATATACCAAAAAAAAAAAAAAAAAGGTAACTGATAGTGCCATACACCTGGAGTTGGCTAATTATCACCTGGCAACACCCCACGTGCACTTGTTCGCTAATTTTCCCTGGTAATTTCCCCTTGAAATATGCCATAAAATCTATTCTCGTAATAAAAATATATATAAGAAAGGAAGAGAGAAGCCTAAGTGATATTTACATTCACCTGGAACTACCTAATTTCCTGCCAATCATTTCACAGCATATAAATTAGCAGCTGTCACCTAGCTGACGTTGTCAACCCTTGGTGGCCCCATATCCGCCTCGTCAATTAGTTTAGTGTTGTTTCTTGAGATGAAAGCACGTAGCACTCGCACCCCTCCATTTCCGCCACTTCTAGGGGGCCCCGTGACCTCTACCCCTACTAAACCTCGTGTGGGAAGGGGTAAAGAACTAAATGACTCTGCTGTGGAGTGTGAACTGGCTAATTTATCCATGGTAATGATGGACAGAGACTACAATCTTTCTGGTGAATCTTGTGATAAGCCAGTGGAGGAAATGGTGATAAACTACGAGTGCTTCAGTGTCCCATGTTCATCCTGGCTCCGAGGGAAATGAGCCCTTATTTACTTGAAGTGACAGTGTATAACATAGTGTAAACAAAATACAAATGTAAATAATTACTAATATAAGAATATGAGTACAAATACTTGGAGTAATGGCAGTCAAAGCTTTGCTCTCTACACTAGTTTACTGAACAAAAAGTTAATGCCTGGAGTGAAAATAAACTACTATTACTGAAGGAAACATATGGATAAATACTGTATATATATATATATATATATATATATATATATATATATATATATATATATATATATATATAAAGTGTAATAAAATAATAGGAATATAAAGTGTGAGTGTGTTTATGAATAATAAATTACAGAATGCCAGTGGGGAACGAGCGCAAGTGGGAAGCTCATAAGCACTCGTAATTTTCATTGTGTTAACAGTGTTTTTTTTTTTTGGTGTATGGATTCCAAACTACTTGAAAATCATAGAATAGTCTTTCTAGTGATAATATCAGGCTGTGGTAATCATATTACTGGGTGTCGGGAAGTGTAAAGTGGAGAATATGTTTCCCAACTTCAGAAGTCTCCACAATTCCTACGGTACTCAACGAAGGCTCAACAAACATCCCAGGAGATAGCTGAAGATATGTGCCATAAGCACATGTAATTATAATATTCTAGGACTAATAACTGATTTTTGGCAAATATTTTTAAAAGTCAGTCAGAGCGCGAATATCCTTGCAGGACGCGCAAGGAGCGCAAAAACATGGCCGCAATTAAGGGGTTAACAATAGTAATAATTCATATTCAGTTACTGGAATAGTTCAGTTTTTAAACTGATTCAACTGAGTTCTAACCTCGTAAACGAAATTAAAACTGAAAAAATATAATTATCATAGATTGATGCCTACATGCATTGCATCTGTCCTTCCTTCACCAAGTGCTTAAATTTATTAAACCGGTGAAATACGCATTCATTGTGACATGTGCTTGAGTCAGTCATGTGTAAGTTCATCTAGGGCGAAAACTGGATGTTATCTACCCAAGAGTCTAAAGGAAGAATAAATGAGTGTCCGAGTAGTGACTGCACCGGACAGAGGACAGGAAACTCTAAAGCAGCACATCTGGCCACCCTAGTGTATATGAAATATTATAATCATTTACAGTTCAGCAGTATCTACCCTGTTTTGGTTGAAACAGTTAATCTTACGAGAATCTGATCTGCAGAGATCCAGACATATCTATGTGCTTTTGAGGATGGAAGGAGATCTATGGTCTGACAAATCTAAACTGGCGGCTAGGGTGGGGCACAGAGCTCTGTACCCAAACTCGTAATGTGAAACAGCTCTTACATATGTAAAAGGCAGCACAAATATGATAAAAACATATGAATACGATGTTAATATGTGTATTATATGAAAGAACAGAAAACTTATTATCCATAAAATATTTATACAGCAATACAAAAATGCGCATAAATATTTTGCAGTTGCTAAAAAAAAAAAAAATAGTAACTTTTATTGGTTTTTACCGTATTTCTGGTGGGTAATAATGTCACAACATTGATTATAAGATAATATGCAGGAATATAATAAAAATATGCCAATTTCTTAGTACAAAAATATAATACATTAAACCCTCGTCAGCGGCAACACTCACACTTACCCAGTCTAAATCATGGCGCTGCACCAGCGAGGTCATCTGGGGGTAGGGGGGTTTTCAAGAATACTCCCCCAGTATCCCTGCTTGTCGTAAAAGGCGACTAAAAGGGTTGGCGGAGGGTTAGTGCCCCTCTCTGGAAAACAACTAACTAAAAAAACAAACAAGAAGCCTCGGACAAGGACTGACCAAATGATGACGACCCAGGACCGGACAAAGGACTTGGTAATGAGTACATGGAATGTAAGAGGAGCGAATGATCAGGTGAAAGAGAGAGAGATTGTCCAGGTGCTTGAGGGTGCGAAAGTGGATGTATGTGGAATAACTGAAACAAAATGGAGAGGAGAAAGTGTGAGAGAATGGGAGTATGGATGGGGTATATGTGCAGGAGTAGGTGAGAATGAGAGGGCAAAGGAAGGAGTATGTGTAGTTGTGAGTAAAAGATGGAAGAGGAGCATAAGACAGAATGGATCAGTTGGGTCGAGGATTGTGTGGGTAAAGTTGAAAGTTGGAATACAAATGTGGGTGATTGTGTGTGTGTATGCGCCAATGCAAGATCGTGCTAGAAGAGTGAGAGAAGAGTTCTGGACAAATGTGGAAGTGTGCATGGAAAAGTTTGGAAGGAATGAGAGAGTGTTTTTGATTGGTGATATGAATGGTAAAGTTGGGAATGTGAAGGTGGATGGAATATTGGTGAGTGGGGTGTGCCTGCTGAGATAGATGAGAATGGGAGTGCGTTAGTGGACATTTGTGCTGGGAGGGGGTTGGTGATAGCCAATACCCTCTTCAGGCATAAAATGATCCACAGGTATACATGGCGAGTGATGAGAAGGGTGGGCGGTGAACTGAATGAAAGGAAGGCAATGATTGATTATGTGTGTGTGGATGAAAGGATGCGAAGATGTGTAATGGATGCAAGAGTGTATAGAGGTTGGGGGAGTGGACTTTCTGACCACTACTTGGTGGTGGCCAGAATTAGAATGCAAGTAAGATGGAGGAATAGAAGAAGGGAAAGACGAGAGGAAGGAATAGTTGCAAGGAGAGTGGAAAGGTTACAAGAGGATCAGAAAGAGGCAGAGTATAAGAGAGAAGTGGAGGAACGATTGGGCAAATATGAAGTGGAGCAGATGGGAGACGTGGAAGGTGTGTGTAAGATATTTACAGAAGAAATATGTGCAGCATGTGATGTGGTGTGTGGAAGGAAGAGAAGACGGAGGGGGGTGCAAGGAACAGCGTGGTGGACTGAAGAGGTGAAACAGGCTGTGGCACAAAAGAAGAAAGCATACAATGAATGGATGAGAAATAGGGGCGTGGAAGAAGTTGAGACGCGGAAGAGGGAGTTATATGTGGAAAGAAAGAGAGAGGTGAAAAGATTAGTAAGAGAGAGTAAGAAGAGAGTGGATGAGGAATTTGGAAGGAATTTGAGTGTAAAGTGGAGGGACTGTAAGAAAATGTTCTGGAGAGAAGTGAAAAGAGTAAGACAGGGTGGAAATGAAGTTAGCAGGGGAGTGAAAGATAAAAATGGTAGATTACTAGTGGAGAAGGGAGAAAAAGTGAGCAGATGGAGAGAGCACTTTGAGGAATTGTTGAACGTAGAGGATGGAGGTGGTGCGAATATAAGTGGCTGGGGAATGGCTGGGAGGAGGGAGGTGAGAAGACAAGAAGAAATCAGTAGGATAGAAGTTGTGGAAGCAATGAAGAGAGTTAAATCGGGGAAAGCCCCAGGAATTGATGGAGTGTGTGGTGAAATGCTGAAGCATGGGGGAGAGATAGTAGTAGAATGGATGTGGAAGATGTGCAGATTGGCTTGGGAGGAAGGTATAGTCCCGGAGGATTGGAAGTTAGGTATAATTATTCCCTTGTAGAAAGGAAAAGGGGAATAAGAAGTGTGTGGTAATCATAGGGGCATTTGTCTTCTTAGTATAATAGGAAAAGTGTATGGTAGGATACTTATAGACAGAGTTAGAGAAAGAACAGAAGAATTAGTTGGAGAAGAACAGGGAGGCTTTAGGAAGGGAAGAGGTTGTGTAGATCAGATATTCATTCTTAGATCTTTAGTGGAAAAGTTTCAAGAGAAGGGAAAGAAGTTGTATGCGGCTTTCATGGATTTGGAGAAAGCATATGAGAGGGTGGATAGACAGGGATTGTGGAAAGTGTTAAGAATATATGGAGTAGATGGGAAGTTGCTGAATGCTGTGAAGAGTATGTACGATGGTGCGAAGGCTGCAGTGCGTGTGGATGGTGAACTTAGTGAATTTTTCTCTTTGAAAGTTGGTTTGAAACAGGGATGTGTCATGTCTCCATGGTTGTTCAATCTGTACATGGATGGGGTAATAAAACAGGTACAAGGTAGGGTAGTGGATGTTGGAGTGGCCCTAGTGAGAGAGGATAGTGTTTGGAAACTCCCTGTACTGTTGTTTGCAGATGATACTGTGTTGTTGAGTGAAGACGAAGGAGAGCTGCAAGGCTTGGTGGATGAGTTTGAAAGAGTGTGTAAGAAACGGAATCTAAAGGTGAATGTAGGGAAGAGTAAAGTGACGGTCTTTGAGAGAGGTGAAGTTAGTGAATGTACAGCGAGGTTGGATGGTGAGGAATTGGAAAATGTGAGTACGTTTAAGTACTTGGGTAGTGTGATGAGTAAGGATGGAGGTTTGGAGGGTGAAGTGCTTGAAAGGGTACAGCAGGGAAGAAAGGTTGCTGGTTCTTTGAAAGCAGTGATAAGAAACAGGGAAGTGAGCATGGAAGTGAAAAAGTTACTACATGACAGTATTGTGATACCAACTCTAACGTACGGAAGTGAAGCTTGGACATTGTTGGAAGGACACAAGTCAAGAGTGAGAGCAGTGGAAATGAGTTATTTAAGAGGAGCCTGTGGAGTCACGTGGAGAGACAGGCTGACGAATGAGGATATAAAGGAGCATTGTGGTGTGGTTGTGGATGTGATAGGAAGTGTTATGAAGAACACACTGAGGTGGTTTGGCCATGTGGAGAGGATGGAGGGTGAAAGACTGACGAAGAGAGTGTATGTGAGTGAGGTGGAGGGGGGAAGAGGGAGGGGGAGGCCGAGGATGAGATGGAGGGATGGGGTGGAGAGGTATATGAGAGAGGGGGGTGTGAGTTGGGAGCAGGGCAGTGAAATGGCGGGGGACAGGGCGACTTGGAGGCGATTTGTTTGTGGCCACCCCAAACGGGATTGAGGCGTCTGGCAATAGATAGAAAACATAAGTTTATAACAGTCACTGAAAACAAAATTCCCCAGGGTGACGCACATCTCCCCCCAGGAGAGAGAGAGAGAGAGAGAGAGAGAGAGAGAGAGAGAGAGAGAGAAGGCACGCCAGGGGAGGTGTTGAGTGCATTGTCAAGCTCAGGGAGAGATAGAGGAAGGGACGAAAGGAAGGAGGGAGAGAGTGATTGAATGAAAACAAACCATGGCGCCGCACCAGCGGGGTCATCTCGCGACATATGTAAATCAATAATGAATATTCTTAAATACCTATCTATCTATCTATCTATTGGCAGACACCTCAATCCCGTTCGGGGTGGCCACAAACAAATCGCCTCCACGTCGCCCTGTCCCCCGTCATTTCACTGCCCCGCTCCCAACTCACACCCCCCTCTCTCATATACCTCTCCACCCCATCCCTCCATCTCATCCTCGGCCTCCCCCTCCCTCTTCCCCTCTCCACCTCACTCACATACACTCTCTTCGTCAGTCTTTCACCCTCCATCCTCTCCACATGGCCAAACCACCTCAGTGTGTTCTTCATAACACTTCCTATCACATCCACATCCACACCACAACGCTCCTTTATATCCTCATTTGTCAGCCTGTCTCTCCATCTAACTCCACAGGCTTCTCTTAAATAACTCATTTCCACTGCTCTCACTCTTGACTTGTGTCCTTCCAACAACGTCCAAGCTTCACTTCCATACGTTAGAGTTGGTATCACAATACTGTCATGTAAGACTTTTTCACTTCCATGCTCACTTCCCTACTTCTTATCACTGCTTTCAAGGAACCAGCAACCTTTCTTCCCTGCTGTACCCTTTCAAGCACTTCACCCTCCAAACCTCCTTCCTTACTCATCACACTACCCAAGTATTTAAACGTACTCACATTTTCCAATTCCTCACCATCCAACCTCGCTGTACATTCACTGACTTCACCTCTCTCAAAGACCGTCACTTTACTCTTCCCAACATTCACCTTTAGATTCCGTTTCTTACACACTCTGCCAAACTCATCCACCATGCCTTGCAGCTCTCCTTCGTCTTCACTCAACAACACAGTATCATCTGCAAACAACAGTACATAGAGTTTCCAAACACTACCCTCTCTCACCAGGGCCACTCCAACATCCACTAGCCTGCTTTGTACCTCTTTTATTACCCCATCCATGTACAGATTGAACAACCATGGAGACATGACACATCCCTGTTTCAACCCCACCTTCAAAGAGAAAAATTCACTCAGTTCACCATCCACACGCACTGCAGCCTTAGCACAATCATACATACTCTTCACAGCATTCAATAACTTCCCATCTACTCCATATATTCTTAATACTTTCCACAATCCTTGTCTATCCACCCTCTCATATGCTTTCTCCAAATCCATGAAAGCCGCATACAACATCTTTCCCTTCTCTTGAAACTTTTCCACTAAAGATCTAAGAATAAATATCTGATCTACTCAACCTCTTCCCTTCCTAAAGCCTCCCTGTTCTTCTCCAACTAATTCCTCTGTTCATTCTCTAACTCTGTCAATAAGTATCCTACCATACACTTTTCCTATTATACTAAGAAGACAGATGCCCCTGTGATTATCACACACTTCTTTTTCACGTTTTCCTTTGTACAAGGGAATAATTATACCTGACTTCCAATCCTCCGGGACTCTACCTTCATCCTAGGCCAATCTGCACATTTTCCACATCCATTCTACTACTATCTTTTCCCCATACTTCAGCATTTCACAACACACTCCATCAATTCCTGGGGCTTTCCCCAATTTAACTTTCTTCATTGCTTCCACAACTTCTATCCTACTGATTTCTTCCTGTTATCTCACCTCCCTCCTCCTCCCAGCCATTCGCTAGTCACTTATACTCGCATTACGTCCACACTCTATGTTCAACAATTACTTAAAGTGTTCTCTCCATCTGCTAACTTTTTCTCCCTTCTCCACTAGTAAACTACCATTTTTATCTTTCACTCCCCTGCTAACTTCACTTCCACCCTGTCTTACTCTCTTCACCTCTTTCCAGAACATTTTCTTACAGTCCCTCCACTTTACACTCAAGTTCCTTCCAAATTCCTCATCCACTTTCTTCTTACTCTCTCTTACTAATCTCTTCACCTCTCTCTTTCTTTCTGCATATAACCCTTTCTTCCACCTGTCAACTTCTTCCACACCCCTATTCCTCATCCATTCATTGTATGCTTTCTTCTTTTGTGTCACAGCCTGTCTCACCTCTTCATTTCACCACGCTGTTCCTTGCACCCCCCTCCGTCTCTTCATCCCACACACCACATCACATGCTGTACATATTTCTTCTGTAAATATCCTGCACACACCTTCCATGTCCCCCATCTGCTCCAATTCATATTTGCCCAATCGTTCCTCCACTTCTCTCTTATACTCTGCCTTTTTCTCATCCTCTTGTAACCTTTCCACTCTCCTCACAAATACTCCTTCTTCCCGTCCTTCCCTTCTCCTGTTTCTCCATCCTAATTGGACGTTGATTCTGGCCACCAACAAGTAGTGGTCAGAAAGTCCACTCCCCCAACCTCTATAAGCTCTTGCATCCATTACACATTCTCGCATCCTTTCATCCACACACACATAATCAATCATTGCCTTCTTTTCATTCAGTTCACCACCCACCCTTCTCATCACTCGCCATGTATACCTGTGGATCACTTTGTCCCTGAAGAGGGTATTGGCTATCACCAACCCCCTCCCAGCACAAATGTCCACTAACACACTGCCATTCTCATCTATCTCAGCAGGCACACCCCACTCATCAACTATTCCATCCACCTTCACATTCCCTACTTTACCATTCATATCACCGATCAAAAACACTCTCTCATTCCTTCCAAACTTTTCCATGCACACCTCCACATTTGTCCAGAACTCTTCTCTCACTCTGCTTGCACGATCTTGTGTTGGCGCATACACACACACAATCATGCACATTTGTATTCCAACTTTCAGTCTTACCCACACAATCCTCGACCCAACTGATCCATACTCTCTTATGCTCTTCTTCCATCTTTTACTCACAACTATACATACTCCTTCTTTTGCCCTCTCATTCTCACCTACTCCTGCACATATACCCCATCCATACTTCCATTCTCTCAAACTCTCACCTCCCATTTCGTTTCAGTTAATCCGCATTCATCAACTTTTGCACCCTCAAGCACCGGACAATCTCTCTCTCTTTCATCTCATCATTTGCTCCCCTTACATTCCAAGTTCCAATTACCATGTCCTTTGTCTGGTCCTTGGTCGTCATCTTTTGGTCAGTCCTTGTCCGAGGCTTATTGTTTGTCTTTTTAGTTAGTTGTTTTCCAGGGAGGGGCACTAACCCTCTGCCAACCCTTTTAGTCGCCTTTTACGACAAGCAGGGATACTGGGGGAGTATTCTTGAAAAAAAAAACCTACCCCCAAGGGGGATTCTTAAATATAATTAGATATAATAAAAACAAAACAAAGAAATGAAAGCATAAGTTTATAACAGTCGCTCATAGAAGAAACAAAATTCCCCAGGATGATGCACATCTCCCCCCAGAGAGAGAGAGAGAAAGAGAGAGAGAGAGAGAGAGAGAGAGAGAGAGGAATAGCGCATATGGAAAACGTGGCAACACTGTACAGAGCCTCGTGCCCCACCCTAGCTGCCAATTTAGATTTGTCAGACCATAGCCAATTTATTTATTGGCTGTATAGTCTGTTCTCACAGGAAAAATATTTGTAACCCCCTGTTGATGGACAAGAACAGTCAGACTGGAGGATTAATTTGACTACTAACCAAAGATAGTCATTTGTCCCTCATAACGAAGGCCCAATGAATTTCACACAACAGCTACCTGGTATTTAATGTGACAGAGTGGCCCAGTTCCATTAAATAAAAACAAATACTGTGTGGTGAGTGCTCCTTGTATTAATATTTTCGGAAATAGGTTGAATAGCCATATGACTTAACCTGCCGCGTGCCAGTGCCATTTTAAAACGGTCTGACATAATTCCGAGGCCAGTGCCAGTGCTGTTTTAAAATGGTCTAAAATAAAAAACTTCACTGTGACCGCATTTTTCAAGATTCGCTGGTAAAAACTGGCAGGCATGTAAGGTAACTGCTCCTCTACCATCCCTCAGGCTGTCAAGGCCATATTCTCACTCACTCCCCGCCCTCACGCTCACTCTGCCTCACTCTGCCTGTGTGCCTCACCCAGTGCTGTACATAATGAAGGCTTTTTGTAAATATTTTCATGTAAGTGTAAGTTGTAAATATTTTCTTGTAAGTGTAAGCACTATATAGGGAAGTCAAGTTGTAAATACCTTCTTGTAAGTGCCAGGACTGTACGTAATGAAGTCAGGTTGTACCTATCTTCAAGTAAGTGTAAGATAATGCATTCACAGTGAGACAGACATGAAAATTGTGATAGATGCTGAAGTAATAAGTACTCAGAAAAGTGTACTGAACATTGCTATACCTTCCCAGTATAAATACCTGAGTTTACCCTACACAGAAAACAGCTTTCTCTCACATACGAAGTGAGCATGAGAGAGCAGCTATACCTGTACACAAGTATGCTGGACTCAATGAAACCCATTTCCGAGCCTTGGTGAGCATTTTAACGGCAAAATTCGTTGTTTCCACATCAAAGTCTATCATTTTAGCCAAAAAAAAAAAAGGTCGAAAAATGGCCGGCACTGGGGTGATCCATAGGGCTGAAAATAGCTGGCACGCGGCAGGTTAAGAGGTATGAAACTTATCCTGGGCACTGTTTTTTTTTTTTCTTTTAAGGATTTTCCATGGAAGTTACTGTATTCCTTTCTTTTGAAATTTCCACCAGTTTTCTACATTGTGAGGTGCTGCATCTCAGACTTTTCTGCCAGTTTCGACAGGAGGGTTTGGAGGGCTGCAGACACCTTTTTCTTTACTATCCTTGCTGTATTCTATAATAGCGGCACACGACTCTGAGGATATTATTATCCTATCCTGGCAATCTACCATTCAAAAGTGCGTCTGATTTCGTGTACAAAATGAGAAGCATGTGATTCGTGTATAATACGTTCGTGTATAATAATATTCGTGTATAATAATATGGTTCATGTGTAATATGATACGAAAACGAACGCACTTTTGAATGGTAGTTTGCTAGGGTACGATAATGACAACGTCAGAGTCGTGTGACACGACTATAGTAGCCTAGTCTCACTCTTGCAGGAACTGCCAAGCATGGGGCCAACTGACCTACCGCAGATACCTCTTTTCTTTTGTTCCTATATTACATGTATTAAAAAGCATACAGACATACCTTAATTTACGAACATAACTGGATCCAAGAGGCCGTTCGCAAGTTGATTTTGTTCGCAAAATGAAAATCCCTTACAGTACTACACGTACAACATAAAAAAAACACTGCACTGTTCACTGATTTGTCAGTAGGGATTTAAATGTCCTTAGGCAGTTTATATTGTATTATGAATTATAAATGCATAAATTAACACAAGAAATACACAAGAAAAACATACAGTATAAGACACAACTCTGTTCCTGCTATTGTCCGATGCTTATTTACAACTGACGAAAGATGATGGAACGAATACCACCTGTGAAGATGTGGATGTGGCAAGCATTTCATTTTGTTTCTTTGGTTGTAAAAATACACGAGATATATGCGATAACAGAGTTATTTTATAAACATTAGTGTAGCTCACCTGAGGGCAGACATAGCAGGACTTGCAGGAAGTGAGAGGAGGCAGGTGGAGGAGTGGAGTTAGTTGGAAGATGTGGATGAGGAGAGAGCAGAGGGCGAGTCTGGATTTTCGGGAGAAGCAGGCTGAACACGCTTTATTATTTCGAGTTTTTGTTCCATAGAGATGGCACGTCGCTTCCTAGATGAGCCAGAAGCACCACTATCAACACGCTTGCATTTATCAGCCATATTAAATGAAGTGAAAGTACTAAAAGCACAATGAGCAACGATCCTCTCTCCTCAAGGTGAACAAAACAAAAACAATAGATGGCGAGTTACCTGCCTAGTGACCCGCCTCGCAACTACTGTCACCCGTCACATTCAAAAGTGGTCACAACGGGCCGCTACAAGCTAAGTTCGTTTTTCGTGGTTACGTTCTTACCTGTGAGATGTTCATTATTTTTTTCGTGTTTGCATCTTTGAAACGCTTGGATCTTGAATGCTCGTAAGTTGAGGTATGTCTGTATTAGTTAACATGGCCAGAATCTAGGAGCCCTTCCATTCACAGATTTTGACGGGTTTATAACAAAAGTTAAGATTCATCATAGGGTAATTCATTTCTGACACTAAAATTCTGTAGAATTATATGATGCCAAGTTTAAAGTCAACAAATGTAGCTCTCAGGGTCATGATTGGCTCCATTAGGTTTGGTTTGTATGTGAAACTGATGAAGTTCTTTAATTATTAACTTTACTGTCACACACTCCAACAATTTTTAAAACTTATTACTTTGAAAATCAGGATATGCCTTTATACTGGAAAAAATACAACATGGTACAGGCATTCCCCGGTTTAACGATGTAATTTGTTAGGTAAAACCCCACTGTTAGGCAAGGTATCATATCGGGACACTTTTAACACGTAAAGCAACGTGGAGCATTTACCAGCCATGGGTTTCCCCCCAAACCAAGCCCAAAACCCATCCAAATGAGCCCAAAAAAAGTTTCAAGCCAATCTAAATGGCCTAACAGTTGTCAAAGAAGCCAACCAGCCAACCTAAGCCTAACACCTATAAATACCTCACTAAAACCAACAAATAAATTCTGTAAATCATCAAATATGTCTGGAAAAAGTCAAGCTTAGTAAACTGTAACCCAAAAAGACAATGTTCACTCCACCTATGGCTAAAACACATTAGTCTAAGTCTAAAAACAGTAACTAAACACACAGTTTTATTCCGGAATATCATCAAAATCGGTAAAAAAAAAAAAAAAAAAAAAAATCAAAGCCCATCATTAAACCGGGGTTTGGCCATCGTTAGGCGGGGTATGGTGGTATTTCTACCCCCATCGGTATGCTGGGGTATCGCATCTAAGAGTATCGTATATAGAGGTATTACTGTATTACAGGAGCAGGAGCTCATACACTATCTTCATCAAAATACTTATGCTGCTGTTGTGTTATAAATTATTAGAGATAGAGCTGCTTATAAATGTATTCTGTTAATTACCTATTTGTGATAGCCTAGAGAACTGAGATTCAGAGGAGTACGAGGAAAATAACTAAGGGTGTGCCGCTTTTGTGAAAATATTGCACATGAGAGAAAATAATACAGGATGTACTCCAGTATTCATTGAGATATGTGTGTCTGGCTGCCCTTAACGTGTGTGTGTGTGTGTGTGTGTGTGTGTGTGTGTGTGTGTGTGTGTGTGTGTGTTTATTTGTACTTTATCTACTATTCAGTACAAGCTCCAACACTCTGGGGAACAACGTCACCGATGGCCAAGCAGGAATGCGTGGAATATGGTAGACAAACAAGCTGGCAACGTAACATGAATAAGTCAGCAATGGAGTGCACAGGGAAGGGGTGGTAGTGGTATAGTGGTAGTTTTCGTTTCCCATGGCCCATTTTAATGTGAACCCAGTCATGCAGGCTGAAGCTGACATTTTCATACAATCCACAATCCTCATTTGCGAGGATAGAAAGGGAGGCAAGAGACATTTGTTTATCCAGGAAGGGGAGTTGCTTACCGACAATGGTGGCGCAGCATGAAGCACCTCACCAGCACCAAGAATGAGAGAATTTGAAATGAACATGAAAACAAGATAACCTATTATTGCAGTTTCGACCAGACACCAGCTTTGCTGTTTTTTTGTCATAAGGTGTACTTCTGAACGGCCAACACTTTGAGTCTAATACCACATCCATCTCAAATTAAAGTCTGTTTTCTTAGGGCAATAGGGTTTATTTACATTGGACACGACGTCTTCCTACTTGGAGGCTTCCTATTTCTCGTGTCCCACTCAGACAAGGAATAGCGCAATGTATCATACATTAGTTAAGAAGCTAATATCTCTTAATGCTATGTACCCTTACAAACTAGTTAAATCTGATGTAATATCGTAATTCACCACTGTTCCTATTAAAGACGTGTTAGCTTTCCTGACCGACGTTTTGGGTAATAATACTGATGGTATTCCCTGTGAAAACATTAAACCTCCTCAGGTAAACCTACAGTTTCGCATACAACTGAGGTGCACCTGGGTCTGTCAGACCCAGCATAATATAAAATGCTGTAGTGTCACACATGTCTCATATAATGAATTTCTGATTATTTTACAATGTATTAGGTCTTACCAATTACAGATTACGCAAATAAGTTTCCATCATTCATCATCATCATCATTCGGACCTCCTTCCCCACTCTAGGGCAGGGAGAGAAGAAGCAATGTCCAGACAGCCCAAATTTGCCCAATCCAATGGGCCACGCTTCCATTCACTCATCATTCAAGCCCCCGGAATCCTGGCTCTATTGGATACACCAAAAACATACATCACGTTCTGTAGCTTCACATAAACGTATCTGACAGAGTCAATCCGGATGCTGCCACGTTAAAAAGGGGCGCCAAATCCCTGATCATGCACTTCTCACAACATTCATTCAGCCAGCTTTATCTCTCGTCATTTCCCTAGCCACACCGACTATCAAACCTGCCTTCCTCACACAATCATCCACCACGTCTCTCCACCTTCTCCTTGGCCTACCTCGCCTCCTCCCTCCTTCAAATTCGCTCAGATATACCTTTTTCACCACTCAGTTATTATCCATTCTCTCCACATGACCATACCATCTCAGTACACTCTCTTTGATTCAGGTGTCAACAGACTTCCTCACTCCACATCTTTCACGAATCAAATTATTTCGTATCCTATCCACTCCCTGTACTCCACATACATTCCTCAACAGTCCTACGAGTATCTTCACTACTCTTACTCTTGACTTTTCATTTTCATGCCACACTATACCGTAGTCTCACATCCATATGTTAAAGTTGGCACTAAGACTCTTTCATATAAGCCTCGTGTAGCTGCAACACGCAAGCCTCTGCTTCCTATCAAGGCTTTCATTGCACTAGCTACTTTTCTTCCTTGTATCACTCTACTCTCCACTTCTTTTGCACATTTTCCTCACTTTTCTGTCAGTGTACCCAGGCATTTGAACTCTCTTACCAATTCCAGTCTCTCTCCATTCACTGTAACATCACACTGAGAGTCACATCTCTCATTAACCATCATTTTACGCTTTTCTACATTTACTCTCAAGGCACGGCGCTCACAGACATCAGCAAAACTCTGTACTAGCCTACCAAGTTCTTGCCCGACATTTGCAAGTAGTACTGCATCATAAGCATACAACAAATTTGAGACATTCCATCCATCACTATTCATTACAAAAGCCATCCCCGACTCCATTACTCGTGTTTTTACTTCTCTCATCACCCCACAAATATATATATTGAACAATCATGGGGACATCACACAACCTTGTCGCACGCCCACACCGATCGTAAACCATTCACTTAGATGCCCATTAACCCATACACATGCTTCACTACCATCATAAAAACTCTTGACAGCACCTCGCAGCTTATCATCTACACCGTACATGCGCAAAACCTTCCATAGTCCCTCTAAGTCCACTTTGTCTTATGCTTTTTCCAGATACATGAACGCCATAAACACCTTACGGTCCTTCGCACAAGCCTTTACTGCTATCTGTGTCACTGCAAATATTTGATCCACACATCCTCTGCCAATCCTAAAGCCACCCTGTTCATTACTCACTAGGACTTCTGATACCTCTCTTACTTTCTCTATAATAATTCTTCCATATATATATATATATATATATATATATATATATATATATATATATATATATATATATATATATATATATATATATATATATATATATATATATATATATTATAAATAACAGAACGGAGGAAGGAAAAACAAATGGGTAAAAAAAAATAATCCATACACCAGATTACTGGTGTCCTCTGTTCATAAAATATCTGTAACAGTTAGACTTGAACAGTTGTGGGTTGAAATTTGGAGGAAAACAACTCTGGGGAAGCGAGTTCCAGAGAGATGCAGTTCGGGGAATGAAAGAATTCTGATAGGCAGAAGTTCTGGAATATGGTTGAGTGACATTCCAGTCATGAGCGCTACCAGATGCCCTTGTAGCACGAGGGAAGGCATGGAGAGGTGGCACCATGGACGCAACTTCGTCTGAGCATTTGCCAAAAAAATGTCTGTAAAATAATGCAAGGGAGGCAACATTTCTTCTTACTTGCAGGGGGAGGTACTTTATATGTCATGGCAGGGTTGTTAATGATTCTAACAGCTTTATTCTGAATTTTGTCTAGTTGTCTTAATGCAACCTCTCCACAACCATTCCACAAGGATGAGCAATATTCAAGCTGAGAGCGCACATGACTCTTATAAATTATAGCCAACTGCTCATCGGCGAAGAAATTACGGACTCTGTACAATAATCCAAGTTTCTTTGAGGTGGTTTTAACAAGTGATCTGACATGAGAGGTCCAGCTGAGGGCACTGTTAAGTGAGACACCAAGAATTTCAATACTTTTGGAGATAGGAATATTAGTAGCACTGAAGGTAATGTACGAATCTGGCAATATCTGTCTATTAGTAAACTGTATATATTTAGTTTTACTAGCATTAAAAGAGACAAGGTTGTTTTGTCCCCATTCACTGATTGTAGATAGATCTTGATTTATGGAGATGGCTGTACTGAGGTGAGAGGTAGAGATATTAGACTTTGTAAATGGATGTCTGAGTGTGAATGAACTATGTAGTGTTGAGTCATCTGCATATGAGTGAATGGGATTGTGAGTGACAGATAAGAGATCATTAATATGAACCAGAAATAGGGTTGGCGCCAGAACTGATCCCTGCGGCACGCCGGCGTGAATTGAGTGGAAATTCGAATATACATCACCTACTTTTACTCTTATTTTCCTGTCACTAAGATAAGAAGAAATCAAAGGAACAAAAGACGTTAGTCCATAGCAAGGGAGTTTGGACAGCAAGGAACGGTGCCATACTCTGTCGGAAGCTTTAGAGATATCAAGAGCTACTGCATGAGTTTCTCCAAAAAGATCAATTGATTGATGGATGGTATGAGTTAAGAGATTGAGTATGTCAATGGTGGATCTTTCGTGGCGAAAACCGTATTGTCTATCACTAATTAAGTTGTTGGATTCAAGATGTTTAACAATATGCTTATTTGTGGTGACATGTAGAGGTGTGCGGTACATAGGAGGACTACTGGGCCTTGAAAGCAGGCTGTGAAGCCTATGCCCAGAGTCGGTCACATAAAAAAAAAAAAAAAGAAATTAAAGTTTCAAATACCTTACCAAAAGAAGATGTGACAGCTATTGGTCTGTAATTGGAGGGGTCAGACGAACTCCCTTTCTTCGGAACTGGGTGGATATTGGCTTCTTTCCATGAATTTGGGAATAAAGAAGTATGTATGCATAGTCTGAATAATTTAGCTAGGACAGAGGCAAGTTCAGGGGGACACTCTTTCAAAATAATTGGCGGAATTCCATCTGGGCCTGGAGCTTTGTTGGTAGGTAAATTGTCTAGGATGGATTTTACGTATCTTGTCTGTATTTTAAGTGGGGCAATTTCGGGAGAGTCAAGTTCCAGTACTGAGACATTCTGGCTGGTATGATCTATGGTAGAATTTCTGGCAAAGGCACTAGCAAAGATATCTGCTTTCCCACGTGGGTCATTTGTAATATTGCCATCTGAAGATTTTAGTGGGGGAATGGAAGATGACTTGTTAAAGTTATTATTGAAAGAATTGAGAGTTGACCAGAATATTCTATTGTCATTAGGGTTGTTAAGTAGTTTTGATGCTTGCTTTTGAAGAAAGTTTGATTTAGATAGATTTAATACAGCTTTTGCGTGATTTCTAGCAATTTTAAATTGGGATAGTGATTCAGATGTTTTTGATTTTAAATAAGAGTTATATGCTAATGACTTTTGGGCTGTTGCTCTGGCACAATTGCCATCAAACCATTTTGGAGAGTTTGATCTTTTAGTGAATTGTTGACTTGGTATGAATAAATCCATACCAGCTAGTATTAAGTCGCAAATGTCGGACTGGGTAGCATTGGGATCACTAGAGAAGAAAGACTGCCATGGAACATCAGCAAGATAATTTCTAAATCCATCCCAGTCTGCCCTGTCAAAGTGCTATCGGGTCTCCTTGACAGGTTCAGAATGGGGAGGTGTAGGAGGGTTAACTAATGAGGCTTTGATGAGATTGTGGTCAGAGGATCCAGGTGGTGACAGTACCTCTATCCTTTCCCTACCACACTCAATAAACTTATACCATGATAATTTTTGCACTCACTTCGCTCACATTTATTTTTTTATAGGGGTACAATCACAGCGTTTTTCCACTCCGCAGGCAGTTTCACTCATCCATGCCTTCTTACATATCTCCAACAAGCATTTCATTCCACTCTCCCCACTACACTGAATCATATCTGCATACATCTCATCAACTCCAGCTGCTTTCCCATTTTTCAGCCGCTTCACAGCACTCTTCACCTGTTCGCGTGTCGTCTCCTGGCACTGAATTCCGTCTCTGCACACCCCCAAAACCAATCCTGTTTACAGCCGTTCTGCTCTCTCTATTCCCATTCATCAGGCTTTCAAAATATTCTTTCCATCTGGTCCTTACTTCATCCCCATGGGTTAATAATCTACCACCTACATCCTTCACACCATCACATTTCTTTCTGCTGTCACTTATACATCTCTGCACTTTTTTCCAGAATAACTTCCTATTTTCAGAGTAGTTGGCATTCATTTTTCTTCCTAAATCATCATTTAACTCCATCTTTTTCCTTTTCATTAGCCTCTTTACGTGCTTTGTGATCTCAGTACATTCAGTTCTGATTTCAAATGAACCCTTATCCTGTAACAACTTTAGCCACTTCTTCCTCTTTTCCTCCACTGCTCTCTTAACCTCCTCATCCCACCATGCCATACCTTTCTTCTTTGTTGTTATTCTTGCCACGTCACACATCGCTTTAGCATTTCTGACTATGCAACCCCTATATGCATTCCACAAGCTGTCCAGATCCAATTCATTCCAATTCATTGATTTCAACTCTTCCCCTACTTTGTTCCTGTATTCATCTGCCATTTCTTTGATCCTCGGCTTCTCAACTTTCAGTCTTTCTCCCTGACTGCTCCTTTCTCCCCTGATCCATCTCACTCCTCTCAGGTTGATCTTGCATACCAGAATCGTATGAACTGACAGACCTCCACATCGTCCTCTCACGGCCCTCGTATCAGCAACCATTCCCATCATCGATCTCTCTACTAGCACTTAATCAGTCAGGCTTTTTTCAGTACGATCCCAGGTCCCTCTATACTATGTAGACTTATGTGCATCTTTGTGTCTGAAATACGAGTACAAATGCACAACCTCCTATCCTGACATATCCGTTAGTTACTTCTCCTTAGCATTTTCTCCTGGTGCTCGATTACAACCCATTATGTTGTTACCCTCAGGACCAGTGCCTACTCTTCCATGCATATCGGCCATTACGATCACTATATAGCTCCTGGGCATTTCTCCCACTGCTTCATCCACCTCATCCCAAAATCTGTCTTTCTCTCACTCTACATATTAACAAAAAAAAAAAAAAAATGCCGATCATTTTTTTTTTGGGGGGGAGGGGAGGGGTAGTAGCCATACAAGAATACAACAAACACAATGAACCTCGCATTTGTGTTATACCTTAAAGGAATGGAGGTCCTTCATGATGGACATAGTGCATCCCACACAGCATAAAGACAACCAGCAAACTAAGAGAGAAAAAATACCTCCCTTCCTCAGGTACACCTGGGTTTCACACACCCAGCATGAAGTTCTGAGCAATATAATGCAAAAACATAGTGAGCCACGAAAGTAACCCCTTTACATCCTGCATGGGCACAAAAAGTTAGAGAGCTACTTAGAAGGATAGGGATCCCAGGCATCTAAAAGTTACTGAACTATAACATCGAAAAATCGACCGGGTCTGTCAGACCCAAGTGTACCTGAGGAGCGTTAAACTAATAAGGTTGTGGGTAAATAATTCATCTTTGTTATTTTTTTTGTGGTAAACATTATACAAAACACGTGGTGCCAGGCACAGCAAACCTCGTCCAACAGCAGTAATTTTATTGCTGTTAAATACTGATTCGGTACTGCTATTTAGTGTCAGTAAACAATTAAAGTCTAAAGTAATGGCACAAATGAAATGTAACTTGTTATCTGGCAATACCAATCGTAACTTGTTTCGAGTTAAAATTCCCTGAATATCCGTGACCATGGGTTTGACCTTTCAAGGTCACTTAATGTTAAGGGTCATGGTACCAATTAAAAACCCATGTGGGACTTCCAATATGCTGATAATAGCAAATATCTCTAACTTCAACAAGTTTTGAGTTATAGCCCCCTGAATATCCGTGACCTTTCGTCTGACCTTTCAATGTCACTCAAGGTCAAAGGTCATGGTACCAGTTAAAAGCCTACTGTATATGGGAGTTACTGTATGTTGATAATAGTAAATATCTCTATCTTCAACCGGATTCAAGTTAAAGCTCTCTGAAAATCCATGACTTTGATTTTGATCTTTCAAAGTCAGTCAATTACCTCCAAAATCTAATCACTTTGTTTGGGACCAGTGCCCACATCCTGAAAGTTTCATGTAATTTCATTCGGCCGTTTCTCCATAATATTGCTAACAAAGAAGGAAACAAACAAAGAAACTCGACCAAACACAATACCTCGTCGGATTCCATCCCGGGTGAGGTAAAAATTTGGTACGGCCATGGGTAAGCCCCTCTCCCTTGTGCTGGTAATTATATACATGAAGTACTTTGAGAGTAATTTGTTGACCTCAAAAATGGAGAAAAAGAGTCTGACTCCAATACGTTGCTGACATTCTTTGCTTTTGGCCTAACAATCTTCCTTCTGATGAATTTCTACTTCAATTAAATTCCCTACTCCCATCCATAAAGTTTACACATGAAGTGAAAGTGGATAACAAACTGCCCTTCTTGGATGTGGAGGTCACCAGGGATTAAGGTGTTCAAGAGGACTAAGGTATACAGAAAAACAAATATTCCGGTAATGTCCTATGTGCATTATTATTCCAATCATCATATTAAAGTAAAATGATGTATCTTCATATCTACGTACCTGAGAACATATAAATTTCAGACCCCGAATTTCTAGGTGAAAACTACAAGTGATTCAGAGCATTGAGAAGAAGTATATCCACTCAGCATACTGACCCATTATACAGCAAGGAAACACTTCTCTAGAGTTAAAACCAGTAGGTCAGAACTCCAATCCAACCACAGAACCCTTGCCCTCCCTGTCCATGAAAATTTTCTTGACACTCTTCATATACTGAAAAAAATAAAAATGTGTACTCGTACAGTAGCTTTCAAATATGAGAATACCTTCGAGAAAACCATCATCCAGAATAGACCATCAAGCATTTCAGGTGTTGTATATAATATTCCATACAAAATCTGAAATACAACTTATACAGGACAATCTGGGAAAGATTTGGAAACCAAGATATCACAGCATAAGTATAAAGACAGCCCAACAGAGTAGTGGCTAATTCCAACACAAAGCATCCATTGATCACCACAGTGTCTGGGCAGGTTCTAAGATATTAGCAAGATCAAAGAGCTTCCATGACAGAAATGTAACTGAATCATGTTTAATTTCTGGCACATATGAGAATAAATAAACATGAGCTACGGCCATTTTAAATGCGATGAATTGTTAACAGAACTGACTAAAGCAAAATCCCCCAGGCTAACATTGTCTGCATTGATTGCTATGGTTAGGATGTAAGTTCAGCCGAGGTGAGGTGAGGTCATGTCGTTAGGTCCCTCTTTGCTCTGTGTATCCTTCCCTGCTGCAGGTGTGTTATAACACCTCCACCCCCATGTCTCTATGTCACTCTGTCTAAGATGAAATATACGAAAGTGCTGACTGTGTCATAAAGACTAAATGTCATGAATGACTTTGTGGTTCCTTTTGGTTGAGTTATATATATATTAGACTTATGGACGAGCGGTTTTATATCTTGGAGTAGCTTCCCATTTGTCATGTAGTGACAGGAGAGGTAAAGAATAGTATGGGACTATTTTTATTTGTCTTGGAAATATTAACAAGTCTCTCACACAGAGCGGAGTATAAAGTCCCGGGTAGCTACCTCCCTGTCTCGCTCTCTCTCTCCCATGTTGCTAAGCCCTTCTCCCCACTGACCTGCCTGTTCTAAGGCCTGTCTCCTTCTGACCTCTCTGTTCTATGGCTAACCTCCGTCTGAGCTCTCTTTCCTAAAGTCTGGTGTAGCAGGGGTGTGTCACGTGTGTTCCTTGTGAGTGGAAAGTTCTAGCAGCCTGTGTGTGAGTATGTGTGTATGTGTGTGTATGGTCACTAGGCGCTGTCGTGTGCCTATCAAGCATTCCTCGAGTTAAGAGTGTGTAAGCATGTTTAGCACTGCTCGATTCTCGCAGACACAATACCTTCTCATCATCTGACTCCCTTCTTCTAACTGTCTCTCTATCTATCTATTTATCTATCTATCTATTATGATTTGTAATTATAATATGGAGTCTGGATAACTGTCTTCATTTTAAATTTTCCTGTGGTCATTTTGCAAGCATTTCTTCACGGTGGTTTCTGCATTATATACAATGTATGCAGGGGTCCACTGCTGCCAGAGCTCACTGGAGCGCCGCTCTGGCATCTGTTTGAATATTGCTTAAGCGTGAATAACGTGTCAGTTCCAAAATACAGAATTTTTTTTTTATTCATGTAGATACGAAATACGATAATAATTTATGTAAAGATTTAAGCTTATTTACAATCGTACGTATTGAAAGACTAGACAGGATTTGTATTGGTCTAACCATATAATACCTAATGTGTGTGGACATTGTGAGTATCGACACCCACAGGTACGCTCCATGTCAAAATGTTTCTGGGCAAGAAACAGTACGAGGCAGAGTTGCTAACTTACTGCTTTTGATACTAGTATTCAGCGATATTCGCGCAGCATTAGCAATAGTTCATAAGACGTATTCATACTTGATTACATGGTACCAGCTTAGGTGGCTGAAAGTGTTAAGAACACTTGATTTATTTATAATCTTTTTACTTGGATTTTTAAATTATCCTTTGTACAATTTGCAAGGTTAAAGGACAGATCTTGCATTTTTTTTAAATAATTTTTTTACAACATTGCTATGATTAAGCTGCATTAATAGGGCTACATCAGTGGTGGTCTCTAATACTGAAGTTAATGTTCCTCACTAACTAGGCCATGGATTCTTAGCACATAAAATTAACTTCTACCTTTCGTAAATAAACCGAGAAGTGTAACAAGAACAACGTACAAGAGACAGATAACAGTAAGTGTGACAAAAGCTGTGTTTCACCTGCATCTAGTTCAAATTGCCTAACCGGGCCCAAATACAGTTCTGAAAGTAACAGTGCTTCGAAGTCAGGCCTGTATCCCTGTCCAGGTGATTGATCTGAAGAAATGTGGAAGAAAACGAAGGAAACTTATTCTAGTCAGACTTCATGAATGCTAAACTTGAGCGTAAAGTTTGTGCAAACATAAACAATCTGACACTTTTACTTCTCAGGGCTTGAGGCTGTCAAATGAAAGGCAAATGTGCCAAGTACCCTACAACGGAGCCTATCGAAGCTAATATACACTTGAAGTCTCAGAAAAACAAAATGATTAGAAACTATAAAAAGCTCACATTGCTGCCCCAAGTGATGAAAATAAAGTTAATGAAGATGCTCTTGGAAAACTGTGTTACACCATGAATGTTTTGCATATAAAGGCAACTCGTTAAATTTTTCGTACTGCATATTGTTACCTCCCCGTCCCACAGTGCCACAAGCTCCAACAGCAGTAGTACAATACAGGAAGGACGTTGCCCAGTGAGTTATTCTTCTTATGGTCAGCCTGTCGGTGTACAACAACAAGATCGGCTCACGTGTGGTAAATAAACACTGGCTTCTTGTGTTCACTGTCTTTATTTTCCAAAGGCTTACACTTAATGCTTGCCAACTTCACTTCGCTGTTTTCACAAGAACCGGAGCTACACAATCTGCACTGACACTGAACTATACTCAAACTGAATTGAAAAGAAACTGACTCCCCTAAGCTCTTCCACCTCTTTATATAGCTTTGCATTACATTTGAAGCTTCTAGTTTAGCACCTACAGTTACCAAATTAGGGACATCCAAAACATGCCATAGTGTTCTTACTTTACATATCACTAAATTATTTAGCATCCAAAATGAGAGAAAATTACCTAATTTGATATTCACATAATTAAAACATTATAGAGAAAAAAAAAAAATTTAATGCACAGCTTTACAAAATACTTCCACTCACAAATAGCAGGCTAACTGGCAAACCGACACGTGACCGAACAACGAGAAATACTGAGAATCTTCTAGTACCTCCTGTCTAGCAAAGACCACTTCTCAGTAATATTATTTAGCACAATGACAGACCATACTCTGATCACTTAGGCTTACTGAAACTTCAAAACAAAAATGGTATGGACATTGGATTTGGACTGCATTCCCACGCTAGAGCTACATACATCATTATTACATAGCTACATGGGCGTCCGGAGTGGGGGGCAAGGGGGGGGGGCAGTTGCCCCGCCTTGGAATTCGATGGCTTCAATTCTTGTTCAAGGATGATTGAGTGATTTGAGTTGATTCATGCATTGTGTCACTATGCATTTGATGTAAGTCATGTAACTCATGTAAGTATATGCCTATGCCTATCTGGAGTGTGTATTTTGATATGACCGCACATATATGTATAATTTCTTTTATTTTGCCTCCCCCTACATAAAACACTGCGGACGCCCCTGCATAGCTATTAATATAATGAAGGAAATTTGCCAGCATATCAAGCAGATAAATGGTAAAATTTGTAGCAAACTTCTTGGTGTCAGATCTGGTCTTGCTACAATTCTGAAGGAACATTACCCTGGTGTGATAGCAAGGGACTGTCTTAACCACAGGTAAGAACTTGTGAGTGATTTGGTGACAAAGTTAATGGAATTAATAATTTTCAGTAAATTACGGACAAATTCTTCTCTGTTTACAGTAGACAACCTCCAAATTAAAAAGAACTGTCAATGTGTCTCTGAGCAAGATTATTATTATTATTATTTTTTTACAAAAATAGGCCGTTTTCTGAGCACCAGATGGGTATTTAGCTCATTTCGAACAGCTTCAGTAGTGTCACTGAACTGTAAAGCACTATGTTGCAATTTTGAAAAAGCAGTGAAGGATGAAATAATGAAGGCCCGTTGAAAGGAATCTCTTCGGAATACATTGTTTTGGTCTTAGCTCTAATGTATGACACGTTACATGAATTTGGTTTACTGTCAGAGTATTTACAGAAACACAATATTACGATTGTGTATCCAGACAGTCTTAGTCAACGGACCACAAAATCAACGCATGGACTGAAATAACAACCTGGTACAACAACTCCATAAGTTCGAGAGGCCGTTGGAAAGGAGAAGTTTGGAGAAAATTCCTTGCTAAGGAACAACAAAATTATATTCATTAATTACCTACAGTTTTTGTACTACTCTCATAAGCAATTTGCAGCACCGTGTGTTCATGACAGCATCCTTGAAAAAAACAATCCTCTGACCCTTGGAGTATACATAACCCTCTACTAAACGAAATGTGTGTCCTTGCTAAATACTCCTGGTTTGCTGAAATACTGCCTAATTGTGAAGAATCTGCAATATCATCTCTCTGAAAGAAGTTTAAACTTTCCCCTTCCTCTAATACATGTCTTCAGAGATGATGTAGAGGATGGTGTACACACCATCCCCGAAGTTTTACATCCATTACTAAGCTGTTCACAAGTTATTCTTATTAGTACTGCTGGGTATAAGAGGGGATTCAATCACATGAACTTCGTAATTCCACCAACACACTCAAGGATTCTCATAAATCATGTATCGGCACTTATGTTTATTAAACCACACGGACGGTTCAGCTGAATCCAGAACCGTGTGTCACATCTTGGCTGCGGTATCACAGATCACCAGACACCAGGACTGGAGTTGCCTCAGACCCACTAACACATACTACATCTGACCCTTTGTGGAAATTATTATGAAACCTCTCACTGATGGCATTAGATATGTGGGTAAGTGCTTGTTAACTGGCAAAATTCATGATTAGCGTCCATTTTTTCACTAGCTTAATTATTATTTTATGATAATTAGCGAGTGCAGCTGTGCAATACTGTCATTAATGAATTATATGTTTTTAATTGTTCCAGTTATACACCGATATGTAATGATAGGTTGTATTCTTGTTAATGTCTAGATTTGTCTGGAACTCTGCAATGCATATTTCGTTCGTCTTGGTTTAGTGTAAGACATTATAAAAAGCTGTATTCATAATTCACACACACACACACACACACACACACACACACACACACACACACACACACACACACACATCTACAGTATATCTATAATCTATATCTATCTATCTATCTATAATCTATATCTATATCTATCTATCTATCTATCTATCTACCTATATATATATATATATATTTAATATAGGAAATGGCAAGCATTTTGACAGCTTTGACAACTAATTAACAAATTAGCACTTCAACACTGGAGATAGAGTGATAGAGAGAGAATGTCCCGAGCGCTTTCGAGTAATGGCATCTCCCCTGTAGCTGTGACTATACGAAAGGACTAGCTCGGGATATTGTCGTCTCTCTTTTTCGTTGTGGATATATTATATATACCTGTGTTTTGCTTGGTGTTTTTTTTTTTTAGGTCGACTTCTCGCCCTAAAAACACTAGCTACTGAGCGGGGTCCTCTTTCAAGACCGGAAATAGAACACACAACAAGTGGAACAGGGCATAAAAACTCGGCAGACCAACCTTACTCATAAACAGCCTTAATCTCGATTTCCTTACAATATACGGCAAGTGTATACAATCTAGGTATTATGGACAGTGTTAGGCTTTTGGTACACAATATTAACAGTACATAATACACACAAGGGCAATTACCATCAGTCAATAATATTCACTAATAGTACATAGGAATTATAGGCACAGTCCATATAGTCCTTCCCGTACAGTCCTAGTGTACCACTGGTTACTTTCAGACTAAGCGATTCTCATTGTACATTAAAGGTGTCACTGTGATTCAGTCTTTACTGAACCACTGATATAAATAAGCCACATAATTCAGACACTGTCAGTTCTTGATCGGTAGGGAGTCACTGTTATTACATTAGTGGGTTTTCTTGGCCTGCTGAAACCTCGGCTTATCATAGGTGGCACCCGGGCATAGGGGGCTGGTCCTCGGGCATGCCCTTCCGTAGGGGACACAGGACTACTGCCGGGACTGCCGGAGGTGAGGTCGTCCGGGTGTGGTCACTTTCCGGGGTGCAGGGAGGCCCTTCCTTAGTGGGGCCTCGACCCGCCAGGTGGCCCACAGGGTTGGGGCCAAACAAGGCTAGGAGCCTTGCCTGTCGTCGTCTGCTCCTGGCGGAGGGTTGGCGGCGGAACGGGCTCGGGAGGTCCCACCCCAAGGTCCTGGGTGTGTCCCTGGTTGGCTGGGGGCTGCGGTCACCGCTAGTCTGGACTGCCGTCAGGAGTGGCCTGTGGCGTCCCTTCCGGGTGACATCCGTCAGTACCGCACGTTGTCCAGGGGCTACTCATAGGGCGTGGACTTCCTCTCCCGGGATTGGGCCCTGCCACCACTCCTCAAAGGGCAGCTCCTCTTTCTGGGGACCATACCTGTGGGGAGAGTGGGAAGGGTGTCCCGCGCAGCCTCTGGAGGACAGGTAGGCCGTGAAAGGGACTTCCTCTGATGGGGAGGCCCTAGAGACTGCAGACAAAGGGCGTACGGTGGCTGACCCTTCCCCGACATGGACAGTGGCTGACGTTGCAGTTCCACAGCCCCTGAAGGCAGCAGCACAAGGGTGTACAGTGGTCGCTCCTTCCCTGATATGGACAGTGGCTGATACCGTGGTGCTGCTCCCGGAGGAGGTGTAGGCAGATGAAGGGTGTACAGTGGCCGTTCCTTCCCCGACGTGGACAGTGGCTGACGTCGTGGTTCTGCTTTTCCCTGGCTTGCCAGCCGAAGTAATTACAGTGGCCGTCACGTCCAACCCGGGGCGTACATTGGCCACCACCGAGGGGCTGGTTCCAGGTGTGGCTGCAGCAGAAGGGCGTACAGTGGCCGCTCCTTCCCTGGTATGGACAGTGACCGATACCACGGTGCTGCAGGGGGCAACAGCAGAAGGTCGTACAGTGGCCGATCCTTCCCTGGTATGGACAGTGGCCGATACCGCGGTGCTGTGTGGGACTATCAGAAGACAAGTCTCACCCCGATCCTGGCGAGTGCTGGCCCGGCTGAGCTGTAGTTGACCGGGACTGTCTGGTTGTCTCTGGCTGTGTGGAGGGGAAGAGGGGTGTAGGGGTGTTGTGTACCTGGGCACGTATCGCTTGGACCCTGTGCACTGTCTTCCTGCCCCTCCGTGGTCTCCTGGGGTGGGGGTGCGTTCGTGGCTCCATCCTACTGTAGGTGGGGTTTCTCCACCGGGGAGTGTATTTCAACCTATATATATATATATATATATATATATATATATATATATACACACACACACAGAGAGAGATAGGTAGATAGATAGATAGATAGATTACCATTCAGTACAAACCCCAACACGGGAACGTTGTCTCTTAAGGCCAGGCAGGAAGGGTAGCTAGCAACATGAGAACAAAAGGATACAGTGACGCATACATGAGGCAAAGTTGATCATACTGAGCACAGTCACAAACACAGTAAGGAAACACAATACTACATAAAAATGTGCACAAATACAACAGAAATCATACATAGCGACTCACATGCTTCTCGCATTCATCCTGCTCGGTTTTTATGTAACACAGATGTTTCATAGAAAACTAGATATTTTAGGGTCAGCTTATGTAGAAACAACAGCCAACAAGCAAATTCCGGGGCACCACAGATGACGCCACGCCCCACAGTGCCACCCCACCTTTCACTCGTCGTCACACTCACTTTCTCACTAAAGTCCCGACCTTGCTAGAGGTCATGTTGTGCGCTTTGTTGCACGTCATTTTGCCCAACTCGTGTTGCTAAGGCTGGTGATGTCCACACTATGTATATTACAATGGGCAGCGTGCGCCAGTAACCATTGAGCTGCGAGAAAAGGAGGAAGCATACCCAAACTTCAGCAGTTCAAGAGACTGTGATATTGAGAATTGTGACACCATGCTGTGCCAAGCAGAATAGGAAAAAGTTGATGTGGTGCTAGCAGTGGCTTTCTCGACGTAATTTCAGAGGAAGCTTCAACCAAATTTTCTCAGAGCTCGATACAGAAAGTGGAAAAGACTTTGAAAACTACATCAGAACACCAATAAGTGCATTTTATGGTTTACTTAATAAAATGGAGCCATACACTTCCAAAGAGGATACTCGTTTACGTGACAGCATCTCAACCTGAGCTCTTCTTAAACTCTTGTTCATGTATTGCGTGTCTTTCACCAGCCAGATACATGGATCCATTAGTTCAGTAAAATATATGGTTTTGCCCCTTGACCATTCAATATCTGTACGTTCTTCTTCCATTGCTTCTCGCCTCTCCAGTCCTGATAGATCCGTCCCTACCATAGTCCTATGAACCCTACACAACTCCTATGAACCCACAATGTCCTCCCTGGCCCTGTCTCCCGCTTGTTATAGCACGGGACCAGTTTGTCAGGCTAGTCTCCCTGTCAACTTGCAATCTAAAGTCTGTATTAGTGCATGGTGTAGTGCTGCCTCTACTGTAGCTGAACATCCCATCATTCAACATCCTGTCTGAATCATCCGCAGGAGTATCCAGTAATTATTAACAATATCCAACTCAATCTTGCATCATCTTTAAACATACCTCGGGTTTCATTCTCTCAGGATTTATCATGGAAAGATCATAATTATTACCTCTCTTGTAAATCTGCTTCCAAAAAACTAGTAAGCCGACTCATTGCCTTCTTTGCCCCTGCACAGTTATTGACATTATACACGGGTGCTATTTGCTCCTGTGTAGAGTACAACTCTTATGTGTGGGGAGGCTCCCCACATGCAGCTCTTCTCAACAAGGTGGAGTCAAAGGCATTTCCTCTCATTAACACTCCTCCTCTTACTGGCTCCCTGGCTCTCTTCAATCTCTATCTCTTTGCTGAACTGTTGCATCTTTATCTCTTTTCTATCACTACTTTAATGATCACTGCTGCTTTGAACTGTCTACCTTTCATCTCTCCACTACTAAGGTGGGCGCATAGCACCTGTCTAGCAACAAACTCTCATCCCTTTTCTGTCCAACTCTCTAACGCAAGAGTTAACAATAATCCCAGTCCTTCATGTCTGCAACAGATCAACTCTGGGACTGCCTCCCTTTGAAGTATTTCCTACTGTCTGTGACCTCCAGTCTTTCAGACAGTGTGTCCAGGCATCTCAAGATGAACGGCTCTTGAATTTGGCTCTCTTTTATCTTGTTTTTGTTTTTGCTTGGAGGGAACAATGTTGTGGGCTTCTGGGCTTTGGTTCCTTCTTCCTTGCATTAAAAAAAATCATCCACTTACTTGATGTAGTGCTTCCTACTTCTTCCTTCCTGTCTCTCATTCTGTCACTGTATCTGCCCTCTCTCTTCCAACTTCTCTGTTTCTTTCCTGACATTATTAACTATTCTTCTTTCCACTTCAGGAGGCCCTATGCTGAGCGACAAGCCTAATGCTTTCCTGTAACCCAGGACGCCATTGACAATGGTGGGTGGTAATCATATAACTAAACTACAGGGTGAAGTGGAGTCTACATGGTGTGCCTGTTAACTGGGTGGAGATATAAATGCGGCGTCCACTCAGGAACAAAACTTCCACGTTATTCCCCGAGCCTTGTTTGTGACGAAGCACTGTCGGCTGCAAGGTATCACTGTTTCACTGCACGGGTCTGCCCTGCAGGGGCCGTTGCTTGCCTGGGATTGATGGGTTTCTTCAGCCAGAAAGACTGAGGTTAATCAACAACAACAACAACTCAACATCCTCATGACACTCTTCGTCAGATGTCTCCTACTTCTCGAGCCATATCAGTCGACAGGAACTATCCTACCATCATCACCACCCCGACCTCTGAGGGACTGTTTAGGGTCATATATTTGAGGTTCATGATGCATTACATCGTTCAAGAAAGCTCCCTGAATATCTCGTCAAGCATGTAGCTCCTAATTATCCTGTCTTTGTCCTACATGACTTACTGGGTGCAGGGCGGTCACATCGCCTGCTTTATTCAGACGACAGTGAATCAGAAGAACGTGACAGAGTCAATATTGCCACCACTAACCCTCTCATAAAATGAACACTTCTATTGTACTATTCCGGTACGTCAGACGACGTTATTCATCCGAGTGATCAACAGGAACCTATGTGAACAAATAAGAAAATATGAGAAAACATACAAAAAAGGCTTTAATTTTTTTAACATAAACATGAGGGAAAAAAAAGACAGGATAACATGAAAAATATCATCATCATCATCATTATCCGGACCTCCTTTCCCACCCTAGGGCAGGGTGAAAAGTGGGAATGTCCAGACAGCCCAAATTTGCCCAATCCAATGGGCCACGCTTCCATTCACTCATCATTCAAGACCCCGGAATCCTGGCTCTATAGGAAACGCCAAAAACATTCACCATATTCTGTAGATTCACATAGGCGTTTCCGACTGAGTTAGTCCAGACACTGCTACGTTAAAAAGGGGTGCCAAAATCCCTGATCATGCACTTCTCCTCATAACATTCATCCAGCCAGCTTGATTTCTTGTCAATCCCTAGTCTCACCGGCTTCCAAATCTCTCTTCCTCACACACTCATCCACCATGTCTCTCCGCCTCACCTCCTCCCTCCTTCAAATTCACTCAGATATACCTTTTTCACCACTCTATTGTCATCCATTCTCTCCACATGACCATACCATCTCAGAACACACTCTTCGATTCTGGTGTCCATCGACTTCCTCACTCCACATAATTCACGAATCACATTATTTCGTATACTATCCACCCTCTGCACACCACATACATTCCTCAGCAGTCCCATCTCCACTGCTCTTACTCTTGACTTTTCATTTTCATGCCACACCATAGTCTCATATCCGTATGTTTAAGTTGGCAATAACACACCCTCATGAAAGCCTCATGCAGCTACAGCACTCAAGCCTCTGTTTCCTATCAAGGCCTTCATTGCACCAGCTACTTTTCTTCCTTGTGTCAGTCTACTTTCCACTTCTTTTGCACATTTTCCTCTCTTTTCTATCTCTGTACCCAGGTATTTGAACTCTCTCAACATTTTCAGTCTCTCTCCTTTCACTCTAACATCACACTGAGAGTCACTCTCTCTCAATAACCATCACTTTACTCTTTTCTGCATTAACTCTCAAGGCACGCCACTCACACAGATCAACAAAACTCTGCACTAGCCTACCAAGTTCTTGTCCGGTACTTGCTAGCAGTACAGTGTCATCAGCATACAACAAATTTGAGATATTCCATCCATCACCATTCATTACCAACGCCATCTCTCTTTCCATTACTCGTGTTTTTACCTCTCTCATCACCCCAACTGTATACATATTGAACAACCATGGGGACATCACACAACTTTGTCGCACGCAAACACTAATCTGAACCACTCACTTAGAGACCCATTAACCCTTACACATGCTTCGCTACCAACATAAAAACTCTTGATGGCACCTAGCAGCTTACCATCTACACCGTACATGCGCAAAACCTTCCACAGTCCCTCTCTGTCTACATTGTCATATGCTTTTTCCAGATCCATGAATGCGATAAACACCTTTTGGTCCTTCTCATAAGCCTTCTCTGCTATCTGTCTCACTGCAAATATTTGATCCACACATCCTCTGCTGCTACTCCTAAAGCCACCTTTTCATTACTCACTAGGACTTCTGATATCTCTCTTACTTTCTCTATAATAATTCTTCTATATACCTTCTCTCCCACACTCAATAAACTTATCCCACGATAATTCTTGCACTCACTTCGCTCACCTTTATTTTTGTACGGGGGTACAATCACAGCCTTTTCCCACTCTGCAGGCAGTTTCACTCATCCATGCCTTCTTACTTATCTCCAACAAGAAGTTCATTCCACTCTCTCCACTACACTTAATCATCTCTGCATACATTTTGTCAACCCCAGCTGCTTTCCCATTTTTCAGCCGCTTCACAGCACTCTACACCTGTGCGAGTGTCACATCTCCTGGCTCTGCATTCCTTCTCTGCACCCCCCCCCCCCAAACCAATCACGTTTACAGCCACTCTGCACTCTCTATTCCCATTCATCAGGCTTTCAAAATATTCTTTCCATCTGGTCCTTACTTCATCTCTATGGGTTAATAATCTACCACCTACATCCTTCATACCATCACATTTCTTTCTGTTTTCACTTCTAAATTTCCGCACCTCTTTCCAAAATAATCTTCCACCTACATCCTTCACACCGTCACATTTCTTTCTGGTTTCACCTCTACATTTCCGCACCTCTTTCCAGAATAACTTCCTATTTTCAGAGTAGTTCGGATTCATTTTTCTTCCTAGATCGTCATTTACCTCCTTCTTTTTCATCTTCACTAGTCTCTTTACGTGCTTCTTGCTCGCAATATACACCATTCTTATTTCAGTTGAACCCCTATCCTGTAACCTCTTTAGCCACTTCTTCCTCTTTTCCTCCACCACTCTCTTAATCTCCTCATCCCACCATGCCGTACCTTTCTTCTTTGTTGTTACTCTTGCCACACCACACACCACCTTAGCATTCCTAACTAGGCAATCCCTATTTGCATTCCAGAGACTGTCCAGATCCATTTCATTCCAGTTCACTGATTCTAGCTCCTCCTCTACTTTGGTTCTGCCATTTCTTTGTTCCTCAGCTTCTCAACTTTCAGTCTTTCTCCCTGACTTCTCCTCTCTCTCCTGAGCCACCTCACTCCTCTCAGCTTTATCTTGCATACCACAATCATATGATCTGACAGACCTCCACATCGTCCTCTCACGGCCCTCGTATCAGCAACCATTCCCATCATCGACCTCTCTACGAGCACGTAATCAATCTGGCTTATGGAAAACATAAAAAAGTTAAAACATAAGCAGCGAAAAATAATGAATGACTAAGAAAGCATAAAAACATTGAAGTAACCGTAAGAGAAAAAGAAATAACATGAAATTTTTAGAAAAAAATAATCGAGGTTCCCAAGCTGCCTAAAAAGTGACAGGGATAAACGTCTATCAGTAGAAAAAATTAAATTTTGCATTCCTACTTTAAAAACCATGACTGAACATAATGACTTTGTCCTGAAACTCTATGGGCCGTGAGAGGTGGCCTCTGGGGTCACACCCTGACTAAAATGTGGCCTCAGTAAAGATCTATCATTGTTTAAAATTTCATATTCTTTAGGAAAAAAGCTACGGCATTGTCCCCCCTGGTGACCACCCTTGCTTCCCTGCCATGACGAGAGGTCATCAGTGATCGTTCCCAACCAAAAACATGGCCGTGTAAACGTCTACTAATATGAAAAATTTCGTGTTCCAAGGTTGAAAGCTATGATCGTGCATAATGAATTTACGGGGACCTCCTTGGGCTACCCCCTCCCGCTTGAGAGGTGTCAGGGCCACAAGGCTATACTGTAGTTTGACAAGTTTACACACACACACACACACACACACACACACACACACACAAAAGGTTGTCCAGCTCGGTTACAACCTGTCAATCTGTCAAACAAAATGCAATGTATGGTTGTTTCGAGAGCCAGTGGGCCTACATTTCACCTTTTCTCTTATTTCACCTGTTTTATTCTTACTCTCCCTCTACCCTCTTTGTATACCCTACATACAGTACAACAAGGTCTATGTTTCACAGATGAGTGAGTCTGTCGGTAGAGTGTCCTTACAAGGGGTAGCTTATTGGTAACATGTTCATGACGTCACTCCAATACTGTGTACGCATTACATCTGTGTCACTCAAAACGATCAACCAACATTCTCAAATTTGTTTTGACTAAATAATCATATAATCTTTTTCACCAGAGGGAGGCAGTGTTGACCACATGTTCATCCTGCTTCCTCTCTCACTTCCCCTCCAGGGAAAGTCAGATTTCTAAGCCTTCACGAAGAGTGTGTTAAATGTCAGGTCCTAAACCTCTGCCCTTGGTCACTCGTAGCCTGCGAGCACACAAGCCTCCTGTGTCCTGGCCTACCACCAGTTTACATGAGTGTAACTACACATATCTCCTTTGCTCTAACTATCTATCTATCTATCTATTGCTTGACGCCTCAATCCCGTTCGGGGTGGCCACAAACAAATCGCCTCCACGTCGCCCTGTCCCCCGCCATTTCACCGCCCTGCTCCTAACTCACACCCCCCTCTTTCATATACCTCTCCACACCATTCCTCCATCTCATCCTCGGCCTCCCCCTCCCTCTCCCCCCTCCACCTCACTCATACACTCTCCTCGTCAGTTTCTCACACTCCATCCTCTCCACATGGCCAAACCACGTCAGTGTGTTCCTCCTAATGTTTCCTATCACATCCACATCCACACCACAACTCTCCTTTATATCCTCATTTGTCAGCCTGTCTCTCCATGCGACTCCACAGGCTCCTCTTAAATAACTCATTTCCCTCTCACTCTTGACTTGTGTCCTACCAACAACGTCCAAGCTTCACTTCCATACGTTAGAGTTGGTATCACATTACTGTCATGTAGTAATTTTTTCACTTCCATGCTCACTTCCCTGTTTCTTATCACTACTTTCAAGGAACCAGCAACTTTTCTTCCCTGCTGTACCTTTTCAAGCACTTCACCCTCCAAACTTCCAACCTAACTCATCACACTACCCAAGTACTTAAATGTACTCACATTTTCCATTTCCTCACCATCAAACCTCACTGTACATTCACTGACTTCACCTCTCTCAAAGACCATCACTTTACTCTTCCCTACATTCACCTTTAGATTCCGTTTCTTACACACTCTCCCAAACTCATCCACCATGCCTTGCAGCTCCCCTTCGTCTTCATTCAACAACACAGTATCATCCGCAAACAACAGTACAGGGAGTTTCCAAACATTACACTCTCTCACCAGGGCTACTCCAAAATCCACTGCTCTACCTTGTATCTCTTTTATTACCCCCATCCATGTACAGATTGAATAACTATGGAGACATGACACATCCCTGTTTCAACCCAACCTTCAAAGAGAAAAATTCACTCAGTTCACCATCCACACGCACTGCAGCCTTAGTACCATCATACATACTCTTCACTGCATTCAACAACTTCCCATCTACTCCATATATTCTTAATACTTTCCACAATCCTTGTCTATCCACCCTCACACATGCTTTCTCCAAATCCATGAAGGCCGCATACAACTCCTTTCCCTTCTCTAGAATCTTTTCCACTAAAGATCTAAGAATGAATGTCTGATCTACACAACCTCTTCCTTTCCTAAAGCCTCCCTGTTCTTCTCCAACTAATTCCTCTGTTCTTTCCCTAACTCTGTCAATATGTATTCTACCAAACACTTTTCCTATTACACTAAGAAGACAAATGCCCCTATGATTACCACACACTTCTTATTCCCCTTTTCCTTTGTACAAGGGAATAATTATACCTGACTTCCAATCCTCCGGGACTCTACCTTCCTCCCAGGCCAATCTGCACATGTTCCACATTCATTCTACTACTATCTCTCCCCCATGCTTCAGCATTTCACCACACACTCCATCAGTTCATGGAGCCCTCCCCAGTTTGACTGTTTTCATTGCTTCCACAACTTCTATCCTAGTGATTTCTTCCTGTCGTCTCACCCCCCTCCTTCTCTAACTGCTGTTTAATAATAGCAAAGTACACCTAATTAATTAATTGAGACAGTCTGGTCGTCCCAAGGGCGATTCCAGCTGAGGGACATTAATATAGCTGGCTAGGCAGATGAGCCGACAGGTTATATCGATGCCACCACATGACCGCGTCCCTCTCCCGCACTGCTCATGCACTACTGATTAAAAAAAAAAAAAGGGGGGGGGGTATTCAAAAATCAAACTCATATTTTTTGTGGGTAATATAAGTTGCTAAATTTTTATTTCATATTCATATTCATGTAAGACCTACTGTACCTTGGAATTCTTTTCCTAAACTTAATTGTAGTGCACATAACTGTCACAGTGTCAGTATTACTAACACATATTATTGATGATATTCCGTCTACACACTTAAAACAATACAGTGCTTGAATCTATTACTTAAAAATAAAAACACTATGATCATTACACCAGGCCTGAAAGAGACACCCCAAATATGTACTTAATTTGGGTTTATGAACAGATCAAGTTCTGCTATTTCTTAGTTATATCTCATATTAAACACTATTACTAATTATCTGATATATATATATATATATATATATATATATATATATATATATATATATATATATATATATATATATATATATATATATATATATATATTCCTCCTAACTCCAAACGATTTTGTTAGGGATAAGAGAAATCATTTGCAGGGACAGGTTTGGGGACCGTCTTCATTAACCACTCCACACCTCATTTCTTTCCGTTAGCTAAAGAAGATCGGCTGAAAGTAGCTAATAATAATAATAATAATAATAATAATAATAATAATAATAGTAGTAGTACAAGACTGGCAGAATCCGTTGCTGATCTCCATCTTTGAGAAAACTGCTGACAGGAACAACTTAATTTTTTTTTTTAATAACTCAAAAACCATTGGTCAAACTGCCACTAAAAAGTATACAGACCTGGTGCAGGACCAAACAAATCATGTATGCCGAGAGATGCCCCATTTATGTTTTGTTTTTCCCCATATGAAAGAGCAATTGAAAAGTGGGGTGTCCGAAATACCGTAATGTCACACATGAACGATCTTCAAACTTTCTTTTCAAGCAAGTATTCGGAAATTACTTTTACCATGGGATTTCCTTCCATGTTCATGTATCTATAGGAGTAAGCTGATGTTGAAAATTCATGATTTTTGGACATTTCTGGATCTGTGAACTTGGTCATTGAAACCCTTTTTTTTTTTTTTTTAATAACTCAAAAACCATTGGTCAAACTGCCACCAAAAGGTATGCAATCCTGATCCAGGGCCAGACAAAGCCTCTAGGGCCAAGAAGTGTCTCATTTTACGTTTTGTTTTTTCCTGTATGGAAGAGCAATTGAAAAGTGGGATATCCGAAATATCATGTTACGCAAGAAAGATGTTCAATTTGTTTCCATACAAATGTCTGGAATGTAATTTTATTACGGGATTTCCTTCCATGTTAATATATCTATAATAGTTTTGGAATAAATTGAGATTGAAAGTTCGTGATTTTTGGACATTTTTTGACCTGTGACCTTGATTAGTAGCTGATGGTCAGTGAAACTGTTTTTTTGTAATAACTCAAAAACCGTTGGTCAAACTCATACCAAAAAGTTAACAGACCTGGTCCAGGACCATCCAAACTTTTAGGGCCATGAAGTGCCTCATATTTGTTTGGTTTTCTCCTGTATGGAAGAACAATAGAAAACTAGGGTGACCGAAATATTGTAATGTCACGCATGAATGACCTTCAAACTTTCTCCATGGAAATGTTTGGAAAATAATTTTATCACGGGATTTCCTTCCATGCTTGTGTATCTACAACAGTTTTTGAGTAACCTGGAGTTGAAGATTCATGATTTTTGGACCTGTGGTCTTGAAAATTAGGTCAAGGTCACTGAAAATGGATCAGTGTAATAGGGTCATGGTGGTGTACAGTACATACTTAGGATGATGAAAATCGGAGATGAAAAGTAACAGAATAATAAATAAATGACTAACTGTCTGAGACAGTTACTGATCTCCTCCAAGGGGAATATTGTTTTTTGCAATAACTCCGAAAGCGTTGGTCACTCTGCCACCGAAAACTATACAGACCTGGTCTATGACCAGATAAAGCTTGTAGGACTAAGAATGCCTCATTTATGTTTTTTTTTTTTTTTTTTTATCTTTTCTGTATGGAAGAGCAACTGAATACTCTTGAAAGGTGGGGTGTCTCAAATCCCGTAATGTCATACCTGAATAACCTTAAAGTTTTTTCCATACAAATATTTGGAAAATAATTTCATCACGGGATTTCCTTCCATGTTCATATATTTATTAATAGGTCTGAAGTAAACTGAGATTGAAAATTCATGATTTTTTAAAATTTCTGGACTGTGACCTTGAAAATCAGGTCATGGCTTATGAAACTTGATCAGTGTAATAGGGTCCTGGTGCTGTACATTCTTAGTAAGTACCGGTATATTAAAACTGGATACAAAAAGTGACAGAAAAAAAAAAAAATAATAATAATAATAATAAATAAATAAATTATAATAATAATAATAATAATAATAATAATAATAATAATAATAAATAATAATAATAATAATAATAATAATAATAATAATAATAATATAACTAATAATAATAATAATTAAAATAATAATAATAATAATAACGATAATAGTAATAAAAATGACGGAAACAAAGATCTCCACCTAAGCTAACAGGTGATCAGTAATAATAAGAATAATGACCGATACAATGATCTCTACCTGTGGTAACAGGTGGCGATCAATAATAATAATAATAATAATAATAATAATAATTCATTCATCATTCAATCCTACGTTGCCCCATGAGAAGCGTAGGAGCCCGGGGCTAGGCAAGTTGGTCCTGATATTTAAGATGATAGTGACCGGCCTCACTCATCCCTGACTGGCATTACGTTAGCAATAAACCCCAACCAACCCTTGGATGTAAACCTTCACCGGCTCAATCCGATTGGTGCGCCGTAATTACACACTAAACCACCAGGTGCCAAAATTATAATAATAATAATAATAATAATAATAATAGCTTTTAATGGATTAATAAAAAGGGATGCTGAAGGAAGATTAGGACCCATATTCATTTTCCAGTTTCGTAACACCAATTATAAAGCGACTTATTGTACACATTACACCTGGATATCCTCTTGATTTTACAGAAGCAAACTATGTCGCTGTTAAAAATATATACATTACATGCAGTATCAAACAATCAGCTGCAAAATAAATCACCAAGGAAGAAATGCTAAGAGGCCTCTCTCTTTGTCATGTCCAAATAGCCCTAGTCACAGCGGTGAGAGGCAAGTGGCGTTTTCCTCCCATACACAGTTTTCACTTGCTCCGTGCCGAACTGCCCGTAGACGAAGACGCACTGGGAGGGGAAGCCGAGGGTGCGTAGCGAGTGGAGGCAGGAGATGGTCATGACAGGACCTCCACACATCACTATCTGTGATGTTAAAGAGTAAATTATAAGCCATGCGGAAAACGCAATATGGTAAGGCATCTTACTGCAGTTGACGTACTGGAGAGGGACGCCCTCCCGTGGTGGCACAAATATAATCTGGTGGCCCCGATGCCTTGTTATGCAAGGTGATTTACCACTCTGAGACCCCAGAATAACACCAATACTGTGTATCCATTATTAATAATCGGATTTCGATGAAATTCCGTGCATACAGACTTCAATCTATGTCGGTCATAGACTGCATCCGAGGAATTTTCAAACATTTGAAATAAAAGAGACATATGACGGAAAGTATATGTTGTTCTTTCACCAGCGCGGCACTGAGTACCTTCAGTTGGTCAACTGCAGTTATCAAGTGATCATACCGTACCCAATTACAAACCGCCTATTTATTTTATTCTCCTTGATTTAAGTCAAGAGTATCTTTTTTTCCTGACAGTGGATCAACTTAAGGGAAAACTGTTTATACATAAGCCTTGTACACTTGCTCATATATATATATATATATATATATATATATATATATATATATATATATATATATATATATATATATATATATATATATATATATATATATATATATATATATATATATAAAGAAAACGTTATTAGGGAAGATGCAGTCATCCCTGCAGATGAAGTTGCACTGAAAATTTTTAATTTTGGAACCTGGGCTCTTTTATGTTTAAATGTTGAATAAAACAGCTTTCAAAACTTGAGATAACTGTGGACAGATTGTTATGATGTGAAGAAAGTTAGCACTTGGTTTGACTTAAACTAATTAATTATAACAAAATTACTGGTTATTTTGGGGGCCTCAGAGCAGTGAAACACCCAGTTCAAGCGTCTGTCAATTCCCAGTCCATCCCCTCAAAATAGAAAGGAGAAAAAAGTATCTTTAGCTTGCAGTACAACGGCTTCACGCTCAGATGAGCCAGGGAACACAACCACAACAATAGCAAACTCCGTATTTTCAGGCTCCAGTAACCTCATTCTCACCTGACTAAAACAATCTGGATCTAGCTGAAGTAGACTAATAAAGTTGTCTCTACCATGAAAGGGTCAATATGACTCCCAGTCACAGTATTTATAAACCAACAGAATAAGATAAGACAATGCTTACCCTGTTCTTAATGCCATTGGGCTTAGAGACGTGCTTATCAATCATCTGAGTGTCTATGAAGCCTTCCTCTCCCTCCCAGTTCTCCGGTGTCTCTCCCAACGTGTACACCAGCTTCATTCGCTTGTCCGCAGCTGAAGCCCAAAACTTTGGATTAATACCTATCGACTGCACGAAGGATCATGAAGGCAGTGTAAACTTTTTTAGGGTTAATCTTTCTCTAGAATATGACACATAAGCATCTAACTTAAATCCAGATTCCCAGTTGTACTGCCGTGTGAACAGGGACAAAGGGGGAAACAGATTTTGCTGATGAGTGCTTTATTCTGAGGAGTTACAGCTTTACGCACTCAATTTTAAAATACTCTCACCTTGGTACTTGTCCAGTTCCTCCCTGTAAAGAATTTCGTTGTAGTTCTCGGAGAAGTAGAGAAGTGTGACTTTGGTTTTATCATTAGGGTCTGCCAGCACCTGCCTGACCAGCTGCAAGCAGGGTGTGACCCCCCCACCAGATGCCAGCAGCGTTAGTTCTTCCAGCACGCCCGGCTCGTATTCAAATCCTCCACACGGTCCTTGGAACTCCACCGTATCCCCTGTCACAACGACATCAAAACCACGTTCAGCTGATGTTCCAGTCTCAGTCTCATTCACACCACTGGACTACACACACTGTGGCATGTTCATCAAGCCTGAGGTTTAACCCCTGTACCCTGGGTGTGGGATACAAGTGTTCCCTCCCATACAGATATGTATTAAAAAAAAAAAAAAAATGCTCTTTTTAGCTCGCAAATACTGCCCAACATATTCAGTCCTTCCTCCAAGATTCAAGAAAGGATTCGTTATTTGCTTGCATATTAAACCTTAGGCAACACGAAAAATCCCAGTAATTTTTTGCGAACATCCCTTCTGGCAAAAAGCAGTGGCACAAATACGGATGAGCTGTAATAGACTTAAGTATGTACACCTATCGTGGTAGCTGGAACAGATTCAGTTAGCTCTAGGTGTTCTAGAGTTGTAAATGATGATTGAACCACAAGATATCACTCCCTTAAACGAAAATTCCCCCTCTTCGTATGACATCCACTGGAATGTTGCTCTCTATGTGACGTCACATGATGTTCCACGAGAGGGAAGGGGTGTAAGGGTTAAGCTCTGCTACAAACTACAGTACACAGAAAATATACTTAACTTGACGAAACTTAAATTTGAAGTGAGGGAACAATTATTCATGTATCATAGATCTGTAAAACTGATAAGTATAATATGAATGAGGGTGAGAATAAATAAACTGCTATTATTAACTATGACTCACCTATTTTAAGTGCCTTGAATTGCTGTGACATGATTCCTTGCTTTTCAAACCTCAGCACCAGCTCAATCTTGCCAAAATCATTGGGGAGAGACACAGGTGAAAAATAGCGCATGTGTTCCCTGCCATCGCTCTTTACTCTGGCCTGTGAAGGAGAAAGGAGGTTCTTGATACCTAAAACACACACACACACACACACACACACACACACACACACACACAAGAACCACATATCCCATATTTCTGAACTTTGCATTCTATTGGCAACTTACAAATGGAAGAAGTCATGGGGAAGCAACTCACTATTTCTTCAAGATGCCCACTCAGTCGTTCATTCATACTTCCTCATCAACACTTTCCTCCTAAGTAAATGCAAAGGAGCATGTGGCATTCGTTTAAAAAGTGCTAGACACATTTTTTTTTCTTACAAATAATGCCAGTAAGGTCTAGTTTAAAAAAAATAATAATAAGTTATATAGAAGCAAGAGAGGAAGGGTTGATATAATTCAGTGCCTTTCATTTACCCCCATTTAAAATTAATAATGGACGATAATTACAGAAGCAAAAGAGGAAAGGATGACCCATCCCTCAGAATTTCTAGACAGATGGTCTGATGCTGATCACAGACAAAACAAAAACCGTATCAGTGATTCCCACTGCATTATCATGCAATAATATATCTGTATGTTAATTCATCATGCTGTTGTTACATGAATTTTGATGCAGTTTAGCCGAAAATCATCATCATTATCGCCAAGTTAAGAGAAAACGCCGTGGGGCACACAGCCTCACTCGCCCATGGGGTCCCTCTGTGCAATCCTCCAGCCAGCGACTCTTCACCTTCTACGTATCTCTTGACAGGAGAGATCAACCTGCTTCAGCCATGAGTTGCATGGCCTTTCCCTTGGTCTCCTACATCCCTGCTTAACTCTCTCTGAGAGTATCCTTTGAAAAGGATCAACCTCAGGAAAAACAGACCACGTGCCCATATAACTTGATTTGGTGCTATTGTTTGATGAAGGTAATATTCCTCACTTCAATCTTATGGAGTAGTTGCTCGTTAGGTATCCGGTTGTACTACCACTATCTCATCCCTTCAGGTCACTGCTTACTATTCATGTCTTACAACCGTATAGTATGGCAGGGAGCTCCAATCCCTTGCAGATGAGAATTTTCCTCCTTCAACACAAATAACGACAATATCAATAACGTGAGCAGAGTGAATTCATAACCCCACAGGCTAGACCGATGAAACGAGAAATCTCGTAGTTTGACGTACCATTATTCTGGACCACATTATCAAGATAAGTGAATCTTTCCAAGACTTCCACATCATCACCACATGCTTGTAGACTGAACTGTTTCATTCAACAAGCCACCAAATGACTGGCCCTTGATCTCGGCCAAGAGACCTTTAATCTCAATGGCTTCTCATTCTCATGAAATTCCTCGAGTACACTCAGTAGTATCTCCAAAGACTCTGTTAAGATAACAACATCATCAGCAAAGTCAAGGCCAGTAATCCTGAAACTGACAACTGATATTCTACACTGACTTCAACTCACGGCCTGGCCAAGCAACCTATCCATGCATATATTGAAAACTGTGGGACAAGAGCACAGCCCTGTCTTACAGCAGTACTTACTGGTAAGATGATGGATGTTCCTTCTTCACACTTTACAGTACTTTAAGCATTTGAGTACAGGCCAGCAATCAGTCAGATTATCTCTGTGGGGATCCAAGGGAACTGTGGGAGTTACCAACGTTCCTCCCACTTTACCAAGTTACAAGCCTTCTTGAGATCCATACAGGCTTCAGAAAAGACCTTGTCAGTACTCAAGCTAGCATTCCACAAGAACTCAAAGAGCTAGGATATTGTCAACTGTGTTCATCTTGAGTGTGAATCCAGATTTCTCAGGCCTCTAACACTTTGGCAGATGGTCTCGAATACGCATCAGGAAAATGTAAGCATGAACCTTGCCTGGACACTGATCACTGTTATATCACAGTAATTACTAGTCACCCTGGGCTGCATTCCATTTCCAGATAGGGGTGACCAGACCCCTTGTCCAGTCCACCAGACGGCTTGTATGATTGCACATAATGCCCTGATCACGGATTCACCCCCAAGCTCTGATAGCTTTCACTGGGATACCACAAATGTCAGGTGCTCTACTACTTTTCAACCGATCCACTGCCTCCTTGATTTCGTCTAGAGAAGGTACAGAATCATCAACTCATGGGAAAACAGTCAATGATCGTACACCAGCTGACAGAAGCTCTCCACTGGGAGGTTCAGCCATATAAGTTGCTCAAAGTATTCAGCCTAATGAGCCCGTATACCCATTCTTCCCTAGCACAAGCCATCCATCTGCTGTCCGCATAGGGAGCAGATCTGAAATGGCGCTTTTTTGTGGTTTGATAAGCAGGTCGAAGGCTGTTTACATGAAAGTCCTTCTACCTCCACGGTGATTTCCCTGACATACTTCTCCTCTTCCCTTCTCAGCAAAACTCATGCCCACTGAGACAGGAGTCTGTGCTGCTTCCAATCCCCAGCCAGTCTGGCAACGTGATTCTCCTCAATTATGGCCAGTGTCCCGGGGGTACAAAAGCCATCTTTGATCTTGGGCGCTCACCAACACACTCATCAGCTACAGTACTGCCAGGGTGGCATGCTTATAGGTATATCACCTGCGCCCTCAGCAGTACTGAATACTCCTCAGACTGATTTGAGAGTGCCACTGCATACTCATAAGCACATCCCTCATCCCTGAGTTACTCAAGATGGTACTGTTTTTGGTAATAGCCTGAGCTTTTCTGTTTTGATTTGTAGCCTTAGAGTAACAACACTCCTGAAAACCCTGTAAGTACTAACAAAGATGTGGTCAGTCTCCTTTGCAACCCCTCCAGAATTGGAATACCATCTCCACTGGTGAAGATCTGGCTCTTGGAACCAGGATTCAGCTATTTTCAACATACGGGACTTGACAAAATCCAAAAGGCAAGAACTATTAGAATTATCTGTGCCGCAGCCATGGGGAGCTACGCATTCCTTGAAGTCTTCCCTGTCAGTGCCACTACCCACACTGAGGTCACCCAGGGCCAAGAGTTTATTTCACAAAGGGCACTGTTCCACAATCGAGTCAAGTTTGTTGTAGAACAGCTCTTTGTCTTCAAGATCGCTCATCCCAGTTGCTGCATAGACTGCAATAAGACATATGAAGCCTCAACAGGATGGTATGACCATCAACCAGAGTAACTCTGTTGACACAAGAAACATAGTGAGCAGCAACTGCCACAGCTGGACATCATCATCACAGACAGACCAGTAGTATATGTAGCCATCGCTACTGATCTTGCCATGTTCAGGTCGCCTTACTTCAAACAGTGCAGCTATGCTAACCCTCAATTGCCCTATCTCTCATGACAAAGGCAGGCAATCATCCTTTGAAAGGCTAAGAACCTTCCAAATCCCCTCTTGGAGTGCTTTTCTAAGTTTAAACCCTGCATGTCGTTCTACAGGTTCATGTGTCCTCTGTGCCACCACAAGAGTTAAAAAACAAAGTTGGGCTCCTCCTTCCATCAACCGGCTGCTGGGGGTCCCATTGGCTTTATCCAGCAATCATCATGATTGGTGCCAGCCTGACAGAACCCTAAAAGCCTTGTCAGACTGGCAGCAGGCTGTCGATTCCCCAACAAAACTGGGTCAGCATTAGGTACACACAATGACCCTGATCCAGCTTCTTTTCCTTAAGTTGCATGTGATATAAATTTTTACACGAAGAGGATGCAAACCCCACCACAACCTCCCACGTCAGAGGACTCACCACTAGCCTATGGACAAGGGTACGGGATCCCTGATAAAAGTTATCCAGGTTTGATTCAGAGTTTTCCTTTTCCTGGATGAACTTCCACCTGAAACTAATGTGCTCCACCCACTCTGCTAGATGGCCATTGGCTTAATCCGAGACCTACGGCCTACCTCATATGATCCAGTTCTGAGGACCTGCGGTCTACCTAATACGAGTGGGAATCACAATAATGTACCACGAAGTTTCTGGAAGTAGCAATATCATGGATGTTTTATGGCTCCTTACGGTGACTCTTATCTCCTATCTCAGCCCCCAGGCTTGATGCCATATGTACAGTAATACAAACTACCATGAGCCAAAGTTACTCTCTTCGTAACTAGTTTACCATGGCATAATCATCCCAGAAAGGGCAGCCATGGTCCGAAGCTGTTTAGAATAACCTACAATCATATGCACGGTCACCGGTCACTAGGAGCTAATAAGAAAGAATCATGGTGGTAAGAAAGCTCGTCATAGTAGCATCAAGAGCGAATAGCAATGCTATCATACTAATTGGCAACACATCCCTTTGCAGGGGATGAGTTGCCACCCCTCCCCACAACTTATTTGTCGTGTACTCATCAGAACAAGGCTTGTCATAATGAGTGATACACCTCGCTCGTCGTCTACTCGCCACATTACTCACCACCATGCCATCAGAACTCGAGGAAAGGTACGACCTATGGCCCTCAACAGCAATCAACACCCAGTGAGTGAGATGAGATGTAACGCTGTTTGTAAGGAGTAGGAAACAGTGAGAGAGTGGTGTGAAGCCAAAATGACAGTCAGATTAACAGACTAAATATGTAAATAAAAGTATATCTGTTTCTGAATTAACTGATCCCCTTACCTGGCTAGGAAATAGAGTTAGGATCCTTCATTGTTGTAGTAAAGCAATAAGTATAATTTTCATTGTATGTAAGCAAAAATAGGTCATTTAGGTAAATAAGTAGCCAAGTTAATTTTCTTTCAGGTAAAGACCACACCTAAGAAAATGAAGAACAAAGGTACACATATTCTGATGTAATGACTAGAGAATAAATATAAATAAGTTAGGTACAGAATATAGGAAAAAATCATCCTATCGTCAGTGTCGGAGATACTGTCTCCCTCCCTCACCTGAGAACAGTGCATGAGGATTGCCTTAGGCTTTAGGTAAATAATATTGCTATACCAGTAGAATCAGGGTAGTGTTTTATATCTGGACATGTGAGGAACATTCTAGAAATTAAGTGTTATGCTGGTAAGAGTAGGGTAATGACTGTATATGAAGATGTGAGGAACATTCTGGAGATTTAGGAATTTGTTTTGTTTTCTTTCTGCCTTACAGTAGGAATTAGTTATTGTTATTAATATTTTGGGCTGTGGTAGTAGGGAGAGCCGGGGGGTATATTACGCAACTCCCCCGGGCCCCGACTGAGAGTCAGTCAGCCAAGTGTAACCGACGAGGGAGTGTGTGCGTGGTGGCCAAGAGTGTGCCATATAGTTGAGCTTTAGACGGAAGCCACACGAGCCCCAAACATGTGATCGGCAAAAGGAAATGAAGCTCAGGGGTCAGGCTAGCGTTCAGACTCGGATATTGCCATACACCTCCAACCCGGTGTTTCGTTTCTTGTCGATCACATGTATTGAGCTCAGTGTATCTGTCCCCCATGGGGAACACATGGAGTGAGTTGTGTTTTTTGTCAATGAATCAGTAACATACTTAGTGAGTCAAACAATGAGAGTAATCAGTGAAGGATGGAGCAGTTAAGCAAAGAATCATGGAGAGTTAGCCAGTGAACAAGTAGTAGTGAGTGAAGGACAGAGTTAACGTGGGAGAGAAAAGTCAGTGTTTTGCAAGTGTACCTCCATTGCACTATCGTGAGCAAAAGTTCCCCGACAATCCTCTACCAGCAGTGTGTTTCAGACCCCAGTACACAGATGTCTCTCTCTAAGCCAGGCTGGGGAAGAGGGAGAGCACGGAGGGTGTGGGGTGGAGGTGGTAATGGAAAGGAACGGCTTCACGTGAAAATGATATAAGAGACGGGGAAAGTATTAGTAAACAGCTAACAAAACCTTACAGACAGGGAAGACAATGTCCTGTGTTTTGATGTGAGAAATATGGCTAAGACAATAATAATCGTTAGTTATTAAGCGAGAGAGAGAGAGAGAGAGAGAGAGAGAGAGAGAGAGAGAGAGAGGCTTACTATTAGTTTGACAATTGGTCATAAGATTATGGGTGAAGGAAAGATAGGAAGAGAAGACACAACAATTGTGAGAAAAGGAAAAAAAAATGAAAATCACGTATACACAGTGAATAAATCAGTTAATGGTTGTTAATATGTGGATTCTTGTGATCAGATGTGGCCAGCAGAAATTGACTGTAGTCTTTACGTAAACCTACATAGATATTAAGCATCCGACAATTGGAAACACATTTCGTGGATTAGTTCTTATAGCAAGAGGCGTTTCACTCGGAGAAACCGCGGCACTTCTGGAATGTGGTATCAAACTACGCATAACCACAATCCCAAGTGAGGAACTGATTATTGAAGCAGTTTGTTAATTGCTTCACAAGCCTCACTAACCCGAGTCATGTGTTAGACTCTAACACATGACTCGGTTAGAGGATGAAGTTTTGCTCTCTCAGTCAACTGTCGTCACGGTATCAGGTAAGGTTGTGGCCGGTTTGTAGTTATAGGTTTGGTGATAACCAAATATGATAACATTTTGTCCTTTAATAATCTGCAATGATTTGCTTTAGGTAATCTCATACCCCAGCATGTTATGTGCAATGTTTGGAATACATTAGTGTAATAATTATATTTAGTAATAGTAAAACTTCATCCATATCGTTTACCTCCAGCATAATACCGATATTGTCCCCTTATAAGATATCATGGCTGAGCACCGTCAGATATTCTCCATTGTAATAACAGACCATGGACGAATTATTGGAATGTTGGAGGCTGGTATGGCTGCACGGGAAATTTCATGTGAAACTGGTCTACACGGGTCCACCGTTAACAAGTGATTTACACGGTTGCAACAGGAAGGGTCATTAAGGACAAGACCTCGTAGCGGACGACAAAGGGTAACTACGTGAGAACAGGTCGAGGCTGTCGTAGAGACAGCACGACAACGCCCATTGACATCAGCAGCACAGATTAGGCACGGCCTCCGCTTGACCTGCAGTGATTCCACAACTAGACGGCGCCAGCACGAAGCAGACATTTCCTGCTGTGTCCCAGCTGCGAAAGGAGATCTGTCCTCAGCAAATAAAGAGGCTCGGCTGGGTTTTGCACTTCAGCACTGTGTTGAAAGTGATGATTTTGGGGAAAATGTGATCTTTACCGATGAGAAGTGTTTTTCGTCTACGAAGGCAGGTGCGGTGTGCCGGAGGCCTAAAAATACTCGATATATGCAACAGCACATAGTTCAGAATGCACATAGTGGTCGTGTAACCACAGCCCTTTGGGGGTGGATGAGTGCATCTGGCCCAGGTGAGTTGATACAGACTGAGAACAGACTAACCGGTAAGGAGTATGTCCGTATACTAGAGGAGGTCCTGCTACCCACCGTGCGAGTGATAGCCATTCCTGCTCCTCAGACAATGACAGTTGCCCCTGATAGGAGTCCAGTCCATATAAGTCAGTGTGTGAGAGTGTGGGCCCAAGCACATCCTGAGATCAACTTCCTGGACTGGCCTCCAAAGAGATGCGATTTAAACCCCACTGAGCATTTATTGGGTATTTTGGTGAGAAACTGGGATGTCGGACAGAAGTATACTGCTGCTGCCATTGTCAAAATGCGCAAGAAGTGTGGGAGAGCATCCGTCGCCGCCTAGATATTTGTCCTAACCTTGTAACATCCATGAGGAATGGACCAAATGATGTCATTGGTGCTGGGGGAGGATGGACATCTTACTGAGCCTGTATACAGTATAGTGATATGGTATACTTTTACAAACATTTTGCTTTCCTTATTAATGCATACTGTTATAATAAACTGCTGCTGTCACACGTGTTTTTATAACACACATAATATAAACTACAAGAGAATAAAGAATGGTATATGAACAGATTAATATTTCTCATATCCTGATCCTAACTTGTCTTATAATTATGTAATCAGTGTCTAATATTACAGTAGTGCTGAATGAATGCTTATTTACAAAATGCCATTGATTTAGATGTCAAACACATTAATGCGCTACATACCACGTAACA
>NC_137014.1:32034214-32099214 GCF_032717465.1 Coenobita brevimanus | reverse complement strand
GAGGAAGAACAGGTCCATAGGGGAATGTGGTCCAACCAGGGGAAATTATTTTATGTCCATTGAGAAAACTAGGTCCAGCAGATGAAAATAGGTCCAAGGGAGAAAATACACAGTGGAGGACATTACCCGTAGATGAAGCCGAAAATGGACTTACGTGCTCGGAATTGTAAAACGTGCTCTCTTTCACGACGATGAATCTTGTATAAGTCATTACTGTCGCAGCGACATAAGTTTAATGAGCATAATAAATCCATGTAGGAATTACATGCTTCTCCACTGGGATAAATTATGTTCATATTAAAAAATAGGTCCATGAGGAAAATAGGTCCATGGCTCTAATCAGGTCCCTGTGGGTAACTTAGATACATAAGAAATAAGTCCATGGTGAAATTAGTCCCATACAATGAATTAGGTACATGAGAGAAATAAGCCCACTGAGAAAAGTCAGAATATGCCGATAAGTTGGTCTCTCTCTCTCTCTCTCTCTCTCTCTCTCTCTCTCATCGGTCGGTCCGTCTTTGCAAATACTGCATCAACGATTATTAGGTAATGGTAGTAAACTTAATTCTGACATTATTAACTTAGATGTATACTGGCAGGCCTCAAATCCTGCAGGTAAAGTCTCCAGGTACTTGAGGTTGATGAGGTGGGGATGTATACTGCCGCCACAAGAATTTCAGCTTTAAAGTGAAATCCATTTTATGCCAAATGACCTCACACTGTATGTTGAAGGTGGCTAGAAATGGGTATATATAAAGCACTACAGGCATTTTCGATCTTGTTTCTTCTGAGAGTCTAACAACCAGATTCGTCGACCGGATGATCTGCGTCCCACCTTGAAATTGTCAAAGAGTGATTTAAAAATGGCTGTGGTGAACAAAATATTGTGTGTGACAGGCTAAGAGTTTGGTGTGTGTGTGCGTGTGTGTGTGTGTGTGTGTGTGTGTGTGTGTGTGTGTGTGTGTGTGTGTGTGTGTGTGTGTGTGTGTGTGTGTGTGTGTGTGTTTGCACGCACATTAGGATCACTTTTGTGTACACCATAAAGTACAGTACATCTTTACTGATGTGGAATCATATACTCTACATACGGTATATATGAAATAGAAATGAATTTTACTGGATACTAGCTCAGTCAACCATCCAGTTTTACAACACTCAGCCATGAGCAAAGTCCTCATAGCCCTTCCAGTCTGATTTCACTTGGCCATCACCCGAGATGAAAGGTGTTAGGAATCTTTTGTGGTTATAGTCAATCCACCATAGTTTGTTACTGTGCTCATCGAATCTGCTGTGGTTATACATCTTTGTCAAGTTAAAATAAACGCATTATAGTTAGGCAGTGTACGCACCGAAACATACTGTCCAGCATAACAGCCCGTGTGATCCGTAGCACTGGGCAGCGCGAAGACGAAGGATCCCATCTTGTCGCTCACATCATGGTACGACTGCAGCTTCAAAGGCAACCATTTGTCAGGCTTCAGGGCAGGTGCGTGACTTATCCCATCACTTGTCTTTATCACCTGTTGGCCAGTGAATAACAATTACATCATGTCTTATTCACCCATTTCCCACCATTTATCATCACCTGTTGGCCAGTGACTAATATAATCTACATCATGTCTTAATCACATGTTTCTCAGTAAGTTAAGCAATCTACATCATCAATCTGCCCATTTTTCAGTTAGAGGATTACATGATCTATATACGTATGTGTGGATTCATCAGTTATTATATCATTCAGTTAATCATAATGTGTCATTGTCCAACAAAGTTGTAAGATTCATCGAGATGAATCCTAATGGGTTGAGCAGCTACGGATGGGAAAATGTTACTTCAGTAATTGTTTGACAGTGGGATTTAAAGTGTTTACAAGACCAGATATCAGTTATGAAGCACTAACAGCTTCGATAGTTATGAAGCAGTAACAGCTTTGATTAACGCAGTGCATTATTCATTGTGTACACACAATTAATATTTGTCACAGTTGTGTATAGTCTAGTAAGGTGTATTTCAGGTACAAGAAACTATAAGGTCTCTGCTAAAAGAGTGATTACTGCATACAAGCGTAACACTCATCAGTGCATACTTTGTCGTTCACAGCTGGTGGGCTTGTGTTGAACGGGTTTTCAAAGTCAGTTTCCTGGAAAGGATGTTTGGCTCCTCCACCTTTTTCCTCAGTTTCCACATCTTCCAATAGAAACTGTGCCAGCTTCTTCTTCTCGGCTACACTCAATTTCTTTACCTCATGGTGAATAACTCGCTCATTAGCTCGTTGTTCCCTGTTAATATTAAGGAGATTCAGAGGTGTCTATATTAAACATATAAGCACACACATAGCAAGTTAGATTCTCTTGCTTGTGGTGCAGTGCAGTACACAAATGCGGCGTTTTCAGCGAAGGTGAGGACGACTAAATACTCACCCGACATTATTATAACAAATATGGGGAACAAAGCTGCTATCGGTACTAATTCAATCAATTAATTGTCTGAATGATGTCAACTAGAGACAAATTCAAGGAATAAATGGCTGAAGGATAGCTTACGGACAACTTTAACGATAAATGGCGGAAGGAAGCTCACCAGAGTTCAGTATGGGATATAAAACGTCCAAATATTCAAGCGATAAATGTTTGACTATAAAATCTTACCACATGTCGAAAGCATCCATGCCACAGAGCACCGTCTTGCCCACCATCTGGCGTATCACCTCATTGGATGGCCCCATCACCCAGCCTGCCTTCCCGTCCCTCAGCAGCCGCTCTATACCCAGATCGGTCTGGCAAGAGGGGCGGGGGTGTAATTACAATGCTGTAGTGTAACGGGGTGGTCTAAGTATTGCTTCCCTTCAGTTTTGAGGAATAAAGGATATTTTATGGAAAGAGAAAAAAAGGCTGCAGGCCTGAAAGTTATTATTTCCGGGAAAAAGTAAACAAAAGAGACCCTAATTCAAGTTCCATTCACTTAGAGATACCTGGACACTGTATTTAAAAGCCCAGAGGTTACAGACAGAGCGAAATACAGACTGAGGAAGACACTTAGAGATGCCCTAATGCATACATGAAGGACTGAGAGTATCAGTTAACTTGCATTAGAGAGTAGAACAAGGTGGTAATGTACGTATAATAATCCAAACAAGGGTTTCTCAATCTTTTTTCGCTCATGGTCCGCTTCTGTGCTTTATTTACCTCTGTGGCTCCCACCATGGCCACTGCTAGATGGATAAGCAATGAATAAATTTGAATCTAACTTTCAAATCATACCTTGTGTTAGACAATAGTAATCAAATGTAATGAAGTGTCCACGTTGAAAACAGTATAGCGACTAACCTTACGTTGATTGAATGTGTTTGAGCTGCCAGGCATTCCCACCTCAAAGTGTTTTTAATAATAAGGTTTGTTTCTCGTGAATATAAAACTTCACTTAATACAAACTGTTTCATTGCTATATATTCCAGATTATAGCAGTTTTCAATATTTATGATGTTGAAATTAGCACAGAGAATGAAATGTAAGGATTTGAAAAACTGATCATACGCTTAGCAGATTGTTCTAGAAGGCCCCCTCAGAAGCTGACTGTGCCCCTCTAATGTACCATTTTTCCTATATGGTCCCATAGAAATATGGCAAGGCTCCCTGGGGTGCCACGTCGAGAACCACTCAGTAAACAATTTTAAAACATCCTCACCTTGTATCCAGATCCACCAGTGGCCTGCATCATGGTATCAGTCACATGAGACACCACCTTTGCTGCCGTGAACTTGATCTGCAATCCCCAGTACATCAGGGGGGCCCTGAGTATAGACGTTAAAAATTATTATACATTGTCCAATTGGCGATCAAGGGAATTTTAAGGGAAGTTAAAGTGGACAGTGTATAGAAGCACAAACAGATAAAAACTGACTGAAATGACAACATCTCTACTTGCCCGGTTTGTTTCTTGATGTCTTTGAACACGAACCATTCGTCGGTGCACTTGAGTTTGTCCCTTCCACTGGTACACATGGTCAAGTTCAAATGAAAATGGTATAGACAGAGATGAGGATTCGCTGAACTGATTCAAACTCTTTCTGGCCTCGCTTGTTTTTTGATGTCTTTAGAGATGGACTGAGATGGCGAGATGGCAAATCTAGGCCAACTTAAAGTGGACAGAGTACAGAAAGGCCAAATTAATACATAGACAGAAAAGGTACAACTCGATGAACTGAGTATAACTGTTACTCGCCTGGCTTGTTTCTTGAGGTCTTTAAATATGGATTAATCATTACTGTTTGTGAGTTGGTCCGGCGCACTGACAAACACTGGTAAATTTAGGTCAAGTAAAGTGAAAAGGGTATAGATGAAAAGATAAGTAGGTAATGCGTGGCTACTCTGATTATAACTGTCACTTGCCTGGCCGTCTTCTTTAGGTCTTTATATATGGACCAGTCGTTGTTGTTTGTGACTTGGTCCAGCGCATCGGCCACCATGAAGGTCATCGCACGAGAGGCGGTCACATCGCACATGGCCTCACCAAAGTAATCCTGGGAGGAAAAAATTTAGGGTCAGAAGATGCTTTGGAAATCTCAGTGTCACTTTTTCCGTAGCAGCTTATTCTATTGTATGTTACTGATGACAACAAGTAATCCTGGGAGGAAAAAAAAAAAAACGCTAGGAGTCGCATTCTGTGTAGTATTGAAGAGTTTGTTACATTCCTTCCTTATCGAATTAGTTTTCACATTATACTTCAATAATTCTGAGAGAAGACAATTATCCCTCAATCCGGAGACTTATTATGCTGCCTTCAAGCTCTCTTATTTCACTGAGGGAGAGAGAGAGAGAGAGAGAGATCAGGTTGTGATGCAGTTGATGGAGACTTTCTAACCCCGTCACTACAGATGATTTCTCTAAAGTTTACCATTTTGTCGGAGGTAGCAAGAATAGACTACATTTACATGTCATCACACTGAAGGGAATTAAGGACCGGAATCAAGTGGCTCTAGATACTCCGTAACACCTCTTCCATGACGAGTTATTTTGCCTATTTATACCTCAGTAACCTTCAGAATTCTGTACTGTTTCGGAGATCTCGTAATACTTCTTCCTTAACGGCTTCATCTTCACATAACATCTTTATTATCCACTTCCATATGTTTGAAGCAACTATGTTGACAACAGAAGAATGTGTTAGATGTATTATGCAAATTAGATCACTAAGGGAGAGGTCTTATGAAGCCTCTGATGGTCCTTACAACACAGCCCTAACTCCTTCAATCGGGTGATGCCATTCATTGGAAGAATGATACCCATTTGAAATCTTGTTTACTGACAAGATACAACTGTTTGGTGCTGGAGAAGGCATTAATATAACTGGGCGACTCAACTGCCTGGCTATACTAACATCCCACAAGTACCAACTATTCCCCTCAAGGAGAATAGTGAACTTCAGAAGGGCATCTTAATCCTGCAGCCCAACGGGTTCAAGTTTCAAATGAGCCAGGAACAAAAGTATCTCATCTACTTCCCTGTCCCCCGAAAGTAAGATCGTGGACTGCAAAGGGCAAATTTAGCCTGCAGTCCACCGTGTTTACGTTTCCGACAAGACTACGTTCATAACAACAACAACAACAACAGCAACAACAACAACAACAGCAACAACAACAACAACAGCAACAACAACAACAGCAACAACAACAACAGCAACAACAACAACAGCAACAACAACAACAGCAACAACAACAACAGCAACAACAACAACAACAGCAACAACAACAACAACAACAACAGCAGCAGCAGCACCAACAGCAGCAGCAACAGCAGCAGCAGCAGCGGCAGCAGTTTCGGCTCGATGTGTACCCTCTTTAGATATTCTTCACTCTTGCGGTCTCCAGATGATTCGATTCGGCTCAGGAGTGACTTTTCGAACTGGATGGATATTGTCGTGACAAACAACCTTCAGTACAATAGGTTTTTCGTAAGTCGAATAAAACTGAATTTTAGAAGCAAAAGTAAACTAACAAGGAAATTACCCAAATGCAAGGGGTTGATGACCCTTAAGCAGTCTTTTTTTTTTTTTTTTTTTTTTTACGCCGTGTCCTCTTTTTTCGATAAGGGCTGAAGCGTTGCCCCTGGGTAGAGCACTTTGGTTTTGGAGCGTGTAATACTTTATAATCGGATGCCCGTCTTGATGTCTACCAGTGGCCCTTGGGTGGATTCGAACCTCCAACCCTTCGGTCAGAGCGCTCTAACTCACTGAGCCAAGGCTGCTACAACCAGCTAAGTGAAAGGAGAGAGCTACCTCTCCCGGCAGGGCAGCCTAGCCGGGCGTGGCGAGCAATCACGACTCTTCGGTCTCGAATCAGGTGCTCTACCACTAAGCCACCATCCCCACAAAACAAAAATATTTTATCGTCATCATCATCATCATCCAGACGTTTCTCACCTAAGGATGGTGTGAGATAAGGTCCAGAGCTCGAGCAAAAAGCTAACAGAAGGAGAACTAGTAAGCCTAATAAAAAAGGTCACACAATCATTCACCACTCAAACCATCGGAATCCTGACCACATCTCACAGGCATTAACATCCACACAAACGCGCTACATATTACCTATCAACTATTTCATTCAGATAAAAATATAATCGCCTGCCCACCGACCTGGATGGTGGGGTAGTCACACACTCGCATGCCAACGTCTGCGTGCGCCTTGCGAGTGACGTGTTTGCGTGCCACGTCCATTGAGCCCAGAGCTATGCCATTCCAACAGGCAGCCGTGTTCACCAGGAAGTAATGGTTCACGCATTCATCGTTGCTCTGGTTAAAACAAAGGAGGAAGAATTGCCATATAGTATTTACTCAAAGTAAAAAATGATGTTAAAATAGTATCTCATCTGAGCAAAGAATCACCACCGACCAATTCAGTATGGAACTGCGTAGCCTACTCATCTGCACTTCGACTAAAATGAAGAAAAGAGAATTGTGGTTTGATCTCAGAGTCAATATACTGTAGTCTGTTCTTACAGTAAATAAAGAAGGGCAAATATATTCTGTTCTCAAAAGTGAATATAGTTAGAAAGGTACATTCAAAGACTAAGTATGCTGCAATGCACAAAATGTTATTTTAATTTTATTACGGTTTATGAATCATCCATAACCAATTCTATATAGCATTTTCTTGTTCCACCCGTGCTATGTTTTACGGTAAACAGTAATGTTTGACTGAATGGAGAAGGTCACTCCATCGCCATAACAACCTCTTGGGTTTTGATGAAATGCTATCACTCTGTCTTTGGTCATGGTCACGTGATAAGCTGTCAACTGAGGTTCGAACAGTGAATTGTAGTCGGTTTGTTTTCACTTTCCCATTCCTTGAATACTAATTCGTGGTTTCATGAAATTCGATGAGACTGAGTTATGAGGTAGGAATTAATCTCACTGTTACTACTCAAATCAACCTTCCAGTCTGACTACACTTGGCCATCAGCTGAGCTGAAAGGGGTTAGAAATCTTCGTCAAGTTAAAACAAATGCCGTACTACTCACCAGCCTGCCGCCAACTAAGCTGAAAGTGAGGAGGATCTTTGTCTGACTAGTATACCGGTATATTATTTTGGCCCTACTAACCAGCCTGCCATCATCTGAGTTGAAAGGAGTTATGGATATTCGTCAGGCTAAAGCAAATTCTTCAGTCTACTACTCACCAGGCTGCCATCACCTGGGGGTCCAATCATCCTGTCCATACTGAAGGTTCCCTCGACTACCAGTGGGCCAGACATATTGCCATGCATCCCCAGGGCACTCCAGTCCTCAGTGTTGGCTCGGACCTCGTCCTGAGACAGAATTATGGAAACGATAAGAAAGGCACAAGACAGTTTCGGCAGACTGCTTCTGAGTTAATGTATACTCGTATGTGGAGAAATAGTTTGGATAGTGGTAGTGGTGGTGATGAAAAGTCTGAGATGATAATTATAAATTTTTGGTGTAGTAAGTCATTGTTGTTATCTCTCCATATTAGCCTGGCCTAAGTTGGTTATCCCTCCATCTGGGCTGTAACAGGAGATTAACACTGATGTATGTTGCTAGTCAAGAAGAAGTGCCATGGAAAAGCAGCAAAGCAGCTGTGTTATGCTGCCACTGAAAAGTAACAAGAGTGTCATACCAAAAATTGATGCTTGTCACGAAGGAATGTTATGGAACTACTGAGCCGTTACAAGAGATTAACATTAGATAATACTGTTAGTAACGAAACAGTGTTATGGAAAGGATGGTTGGTTGAATTATGTACGGAGGAGCGTATGACAAGTGTTTGACAGCCATTATCCAACACAGTCGACGAACTGTTTATCTGGCTGGTGTAGTCTTTTTGATCCACCTTTACAATATATATATATATATATATATATATATATATATATATATATATATATATATATATATATATATATATATATATTGGCTCAGTGGGTTAGAGCGCACCGCTCTGACCGAAGGGTCGGAGGATCGAATCCACCCAAGGGTCATTTGTAGACATCAGGAAGGGCATCCAGTCATAAAATGCTACACGCTCCAGTCCAAAGTCCTGTACCCAGGGGCAACGTCTTAGCCCTTTGGGGATACCTGACGCAAAACCAAATTATATATATATATATATATATATATATATATATATATATATATATATATATATATATATATATAAATATAAAGGTTTGTATCCAGGTATCCCCAAAGGGCTAAGGCGTTGACTCTAGGTACAGGACTTTGGACTGGAACGTGTAGCATTTTATGACCGGATGCCCTTCCTGATGTCTACCAGTGTGACCCTTGGGTGGATTCGATCCTCCGACCCTTCGGTCAGAGTGGAGCGCTCTGTCTGTCTGTCTGTCTGTCTCTCTCTCTCTCTACTCTCTATATATATATATATATATATATATATATATATATATATATATATATATATATATATATTGTTACGAAACAGAGAGAGATAAAGAACAGTTCAAGTGAGAATACTAAAAATCACTACTGTCCCGCAAATTTCCAGGTTCAAAACAAAAGAGTTAGGTAAAATTACAAGTTAAAGTTTAATGTTCAAACTAACAACTAAACATTCAGGACTCATAAGGATAATGTAATGGTAAAAAAAAAAAAAAAAACAGGTTAAATATATGGTTAACTGCAATAGCCTCTATTAACACGAAATTAGCAAGAGTAAATTTATCTAAGTCAGCCCTGATGAAATGAGAAAACCGGATAATGCTCAGTTAATGCAAGGTATATTATTACAGATACAAAATATTATCAATAATGGCTGACATCAAAAACTCCACATGAATCACAAAAACCTTACCAGGCCTACGAATCAACACCTTATGCTATACAGTACAAGAAAAAAATGTAATAACACTTATACTCAAATTACACAGCAGCTAGATGGTTGGAGACTTCCTGAGCACTCACAAAAATAATAACAACTGTACAGGGGAGGACAGAGATGTGAACAAAATGAGGAGTAGATCTAAGTGGCAATTAATGCAGAGACTGAGCTCATTATATAGGGGCCGGCAGAGCTTGAGACAACTTGTAAGAAGGACGCGCAAATGAAGCCATAGGGAACAAAGAGTTGACACTCCTGCTCTGAACAACAGAAAGAACGACTTACTCTACTATAAGGGGGAGAAGGGGGGAGTGAGGTAGAACACGCACAATGGAAGCCACGAGGAGAATCGTGATCAAACATGCAGCATACTGTACGTTAGAATTATACAAAGGATGATGAAATCATAGGCTATGTAACACCTTCCCACAAAGAAAAAGAAATTTACAAAGGAAATTTCTTGTTACTCTAAAACAATCTGTCTAAAGTCTAGATAAGCAATCAGCAATAACATTTTCTTTCCCCTTGACATGTTGTATGTCTAATGAATACTCCTGAAGAAGTAGACTCCATCTTGTCAATCTCTGATTTTTATCTTTAAACTTACTAAGGAATTTCAGTGGGTTATGATCGGTATAAATGACTATGGGGTCAAAACCAGAACACAAATAAAATGAAAAATGCTGTAAACCCAAAATCAAGGCCAAAAGCTCTTTCTCAATAGTTGAGTAGTTCTTTTGAGGTGGAGTGAACTTCTTACTGTAATAAGATACAGGGTGTTCAATACCCTGATCATCCTCTCGCAGCAAAACAGCCCCAGCTCCTGTATCACTTGCGTCAACAGCCATCTTAAAAGGCTTAGCAAAATTTGGAGTAGCGAGCACTGGCTGACTTAATAGGATAGCTTTAAGTTTACTGAAAGAGGATTCACAGTTATCGGTCCAGACAAATTTAACTCCCTTTTTCAGTAGGTCTGTAAGTGGTGATACAAGAATTGAAAAGTTAAGAACAAATCTCCTGTAATAACCTACCATTCCCAAAAATCTTTGTAGCTCTTTCCTACTTTTAGGTCTGGGAAGATCACTTATAACCTGAACCTTAGCTCCTGGTGGTACAACGTGTCCATCACCAATTACGTACCCGAGGTACTGAACTTTAGCTTGACCAAACTCACACTTTGATAAATTAGCTACAAGATTAGCCTGAACCAAACGCTCAAGAAATTTACTGACATGGCATAGGTGATCTTTCCAGTTGTCACTGAAGATTAATACCGTACATCATCAATATAAACAACACACCCTGCCAAACCCACTGTTACAACATTCATGAGCTTCTGAAAAGTGGCTGGTGCATTCTTCATACCATATTGCATTACAGAACATGCAAAAGTCTTTCCTAGTGTTACAAAACATGAAATCTCCCTAGCACGTTCAGTCATAGGTACTTGCCAGTATCCCTTTAACAAACCAAACTTACTTATGTACCTAGCCTTTCCGATCTTGTCTATGCAATCTTCCACGCGAGGGAGAAGGTAAGTGTCTGTTTTGGTTATCTGATTAACACGTCTGTAGTCGATGCAAAGCCGCTGTGACCCACCTAGCTTAGGGACTAGAGTGACAGGAGAACTCCACTCGCTCTGACGGGGCTCAATCATCTTGTGGTCCAACAGGTAGCCAAGCTCCTTCTGGATGAGAGGAACTTTCACTGGGTTCACACGGTAAGGAGGCAGTTTAATTGGCTTTGCGTCTCCAACATCGACATCATGCATCAACACAGTGGTTCTTCCTGGAGTGGCACAGAACACTTGCGGGTACTCCTGCAGTAATGCCGAAAACTCCTGCCTTTCCTCGGGAGCTAGATGAGAAAGCTTAGTCTGGAGATCATTCATGATATCAGGATTCTTCCCCAAACTATCACTCAGGCTCATACTGCATGGGAGAACTTCACTTGCAGACTCGGGTGGAACAGCTACAGTGCAGACTGGGTTATTTTCGTCCCGCCTGTGATATAACTTTAGCATGTTGATGTGACAAAGTTGCTTGTTCTTTCTACGATCTGGTGTGGCGATGACATAGTTGACATCACTGAGTTTCTTCTCCACGAAATAAGGACCACTAAACTTGGCTTGAAGAGGTTGCCCATGAACCGGTAGCAGAATCAAAACCTGATCTCCTGGCTGAAAGTGGCGTAACCTGGACTTCTTATCATACCAAGTCTTCATCTTCTGAGCAGCTCCTAAATTCTCTCTCGCCAGCTGTAAAGCAGTGGACAGCCGTTCTTTAAACTTCATCACATACTCCAGCAGGTTGACGACATCTTCCTCCGACAGCCAGCATTCCTTGAGTAGCTTAAGGGGTCCTCTTACTTCATGGCCAAACTGTAGTTCAAAGGGTGAGAAGCCCAGTGATTCATTTGGAGATTCTCTTGCGGCAAATACAACGAATGGAAGACCTTTATCCCAGTCTTTCTGATGTTCCAAACAGTATTTCCTGAGCATCGATTTGAGTGTTTGATGATATCTCTCCAACGCTCCTTGGGTCTGGGGATGGTAAGCTGAAGACGTGATCTGGGTGATGCCCAACTCTTTCAGAGACTGCTTGAAAACATTTGACATGAAATTACTTCCCCGGTCTGACTGTACCTCCTTGGGCAGACCAAACTTGGTGAAGAACCCTAGCATTTCCTTAACCACATTCTTTGCTGAGATATTTCTAAGTGGAATGGCTTCAGGATAACGAGTAGCCATATCAATCAGGGTCAACACATAAGAAAATCCTGAAGAAGTCTTGGGAAGAGGGCCCACAATATCCACCAACACACGGGTGAATGGCGCCTCAAAAGGAGGAATGGGAACTAGAGGTGCAACCTTTTCGGTCTGATTACACTTCCCCACAACTTGACAGGTGTGACAAGACTTACAATACCAGGAAACCTCTCTGAAGATACCTGGCCAGTAGAAGTGTTTCAAAATGCGTGCCACAGTCTTCCTCACTCCAAGGTGTCCTGCCAAACTGGAATCACGAGCCACTCTAATGATATCCTGCCTACAAACACGAGGGATGACAACTTGATGTACAACCTCCCATTCACAGTCGGCTGATGCTGTTGGGGGTCTCCACTTTCTCATAAGTACTCCTGACTTTATATAATAACAAGTAGAAGCACCAGCTGACTCTTCCTTACTGCAAGCAGAGTTAACTAGACCTTTCAACTCAGGGTCAGCAACCTGCAACTCAACCAACTCTTGACGAGACAAATTATCAACACTACGGGGTACTGCCTCATCTGGTGAGTGGTCCAAATTAGCAAGAAAAGTGTCAGCTAGGATAACATGATCATCATCATTATCCTCTAAATCACCAGTAACTTTAGACTTAGCCCTAGTGACAGCACAGGCAGAGAACACATCAGGGATATCACAATCCTGGGTCGCAGTCACTGGTTCACTAGACAACTGAGGAGCTGGACACACTTGACTTCCACCAATATCATTTCCAAGTAAGAAAGTTACACCTGACATTGGGAGTGTCTCAACCAACCCAACCATAACGGAACCATTAACAAAACCAGACTCTAAATTCACTCTGCACAGAGGGACAGAGAAGTAATTATTCCCTACACCTTGTAAGATTACAGTTTCATCAGAGGAATTAACATTAGAGCCTAGAACACTGGTCAGCATAAGGGATTGGCAAGCACCTGTATCACGATATATTGTAACTGATTTCCTGTTATTACTGTCCAGAGGACTGACAAAACCATCAGACAGGAAATTAGCACATGAACTCTTGAGAGTGTCACCCATGTTACTGCTCAAAAGAGGAGCTTCATCATGAGAATTTAATTTACCCCTCAAAGCAGGTTCAGTTAACTCAGTTAAAGAATTCTGGGAACTCTCAAGGGTGGACACTAGACCAATTGACTGAATATTTAAAGACTCCTTTTTGTTCACATCACGCTGTCTCCTGAAACATTTCTCCGTAGTATGACCAAGCTTACTACAATAAGTACATTTACTTTTCTGAAATCTAGAGGTGGAGCTGGTATTTACTTCCTGAGAAACATCATCTTTATTCTCTTTCCTGTTACGTGTACTCTGAGTAGAGGCAACGTACTTACTCTCAGCTTTCCTCTTTTCTTTAGAATATCTCTTGTGAGTGAGAACATATTCATCAGCTAAAACTGCAGCATCAGACAAATTATCTATTCTTTTCTCATCAAGATATAGGCTTACATCTTTATTAATACACCTTTTGAAGTCCTCCAGCAAAATCATCTGCTTAAATTTATTAAAATCAGAATTTACATTCTTAGAATTTAACCACTGCTCTTACAGATCTTCCTTGATTTTTGCATACTCAACATGGGATTGCTTATCTTGCTTATAAGTTGTCCTAAATTTTACTCTATAGGCTTCAGGAACAAGCTCATAGGCCTTAAGAATCAAGCTCTTAACTACATCATAATTATCAGATTGATCCTGAGGCAAAGATGCATAAGTTACTTGAGCTTTACCGGTGAGAACACTCTGTAGGAGTACTGGCCAATACTTTTTGGGCCAATTAAAACCTGTAGCTACCCTCTCAAACAACTGAAAATACTTTGTTAAATCAGATTCATTAAAAAGAGGGACAAGTTTAACATTTTTAGCCACATCGAAATTATCAGAGCTAGATGATCCAGTTCCACCTTGTTTCATGCGATACTCATGGTCTGCCTGAATCCTAGCAATTTCAATTTGTGCCTGTGCCTCCTTAGAACGTGCCTGAAACTCAGCCTCCTTAGCATGAGCCTCCTGCAGGGCTAGCTGTAACTTAGCTATTTCAGTCTGCGTTTGCTCATCTGGAGGAGTTACATTAAACAAGCTTTTATTAATCATGTCAACAATTTGATCTTTAGACTGATGAGAGCGAACAGCAATTCCCAATTGTTGAGCAACAAGCTTAAGTTCATTCTTTGTTCTGTTTTCTACATCACACACTGTTTGCACATTTGACAAAAAATCTTTGGCTTCATCAAGAGTAGTAATAGTAGACATCATGAATAAATCACAGTCACAAAATATCAAGCAATATCCTTATGATAATATCCTGAATATCCTGATAAGAGGTCACCAAATTTATGTTACGGAACAGAGAGAGATAATGAACAGTTCAAGTGAGAATACTAAAAATCACTACTGTCCCGCAAATTTCCAGGTTCAAAACAAAAGAGTTAGGTAAAATTACAAGTTAAAGTTTAATGCTCAAACTAACAACTAAACATTCAGGACTCATAAGGATAATGTAATGGTAAAAAAAACAGGTTAAATATATGGTTAACTGCAATAGCCTCTATTAACACGAAATTAGCAAAAGTAAATTTATCTAAGTCAGCCCTGATAAAATGAGAAAACCGGATAATGCTCAGTTAATGCAAGATATATTGTTACAGATACAAAATATTATCAATAATGGCTGACATCAAAAACTCCACATGAATCACAAAAATCTTACCAGGCCTACGAATCAACACCTTATGCTATACAGTACAAGAAAAAAATGTAATAACACTTATACTCAAATTACACAGCAGCTAGATGGTTGGAGACTTCCTGAGCACTCACAAAAATAATAACAACTGTACAGGGGAGGACAGAGATGTGAACAAAATGAGGAGTAGATCTAAGTGGCAATTAATGCAGAGACTGAGATCATTATATAGGGGCCGGCAGAGCTTGAGATAACTTGTAAGAAGGACACGCAAATGAAGCCATAGGGAACAAAGAGTTGACACTCCTGCTCTGAACAACAGAAAGAACGACTTACTCTACTATAAGGGGGAGAAGGGGGGAGTGAGGTAGAACACGCACTATGGAAGCCACGAGGCGAGTCGTGATCAAACATGCAGCATACTGTACGTTAGAATTATATAAAGGAAGATTAAATCATAGGCTATGTAACAATATATATATATATATATATATATATATATATATATATATATATATATATATATATATATATATATATATATATATATATATATATATATATATATATATATATATATATATATATATATATATATATATATACATGCAGTAAAATCTCAAATTTCGATGGACATAATATACCAAAACTGCATCTAAATTCGAAACATCGAAATTTAAACTGAACTTCTTATGGGGAATATTAGTTTTGGTCTGGGGCCTCCAAACCTAACTACCTAAAATCATGATTATTTCCCCACACCCCCTGCAAACTTTATGAACTATAATTGTGGTTAAGTAACTGTAGTTCTGCATTGCATTGCCATACTGTCAGCGAGTGTATACTTAGTGTATTTCTGCCCTTTCCTGTACTGTCATTTCTCCATTGGCTGCAAAGATTTAGAGGTGCCAGGCTGCTCTCGTACATCACCACTGCTACCCAAAGAACCACTCCTGCTTGCCATTTTGAAACAGTTAAGTTAAAACGAAAATACAGAGAAAATACATACAACTAAATTGCAGTGAAATGCATGTCCACATATGGTTAGGCTCATACTTTTTCTTATAATTTTCCTTCACTTCTAGCATTTTGGTTCACATCAAAAATATTATCTTTGCTTGTTTTGGTTGGAGTCTGGCCTTGAGAGCACGTTACATACAATATTAGGTTAGGTTAATACTTTTTCTTATAAATTACCTTCACTTCTAGCATTGTGGTTTGCATCAAACATATTATCTTTGCTTGTTTTGGTTGGAGTCTGGCCCTGAGAGCATCGAAATTCGCGAATTTGCATCGAAAAGTAAGGTAGGCAGACCACTCCACAATGCATCGAAATTTGATTAATCGAATTCTAAACTGTCGAAATTTGAGATTTTACTGTATACATATACTGTATATATATATATATATATATATATATATATATATATATATATATATATATATATATTGTATATATATATATATATATATATATATATATATATATATATATATATATATATATATATATATATATATATATATATATATATATATATATATATATATATATATATATATATATATATATATATATATATATATATTGTATATATATATATATATATATATATATATATATATATATATATATATATATATATATATATATATAAATATACATATAGATAGATAGATAGATAGATATACAGTAATCCCTCTACTACCCGATGTAACAGAGCCAAAGGCATGTCCGGAAAGTGGTCTCGTCAGGAAAGTGGGCCCCTGGCTCCTGGACTGGTACTTAAGGTCCCTAACCCAGCCTAACTTTGAAAGCCACCTAAATAACTCCCTACCGGACATGCATAGCACCTATTTAAACCTATTTAAGACCCTATTCACACTAATAATGGACATAAAGCATAAAATAAATGAAAAAGAACCAAAGAATGAGGAATTAGAAGTGACTGTTCCTCAGCCAGGGTACTTACAGCACGTCTATGGCCATCTTCTCTAAGGCATTGGCAGTGGTGAAAATGCTTTTGAAGCTCGTTCAGTAATCCAGCGTTGTGCAGCACTTAATTCTTTGCACTGTGAGTTATAATTGTTTAACACTGCACATTGTTCTTAACTGCATCACGCCAGTTTCAACCGCCAGTTTCAATCGCCAATTTCCACTCCACAGTTGATCCTTGGCATTCTAAGTTCAAATTTCATAACATTGAACAACACTGTAAATTCCCGAGTTGTCTAGTGGTAAGGTATTGCATTTTATTCACTGTTTATTCACAAAAAACGAGCATGTGTGACTTACATTGCGATAAGCATCTACTCACGATCGAAGTTAGGCAGTAACTGTTGATGACGGGGAAACAGAGTTCCCAGATCGCAACAGCCACAATACCAAACTCCTCAATTTTCATTACCAAATTTAACTTTTCATTACCAAATTCGTAAAGCTAGCATTTATTCTTCACTAATTATATATACAAGTGGAAATACATGTAATCACTCTCCTTATAGTTAACAGCATGTTGATTATTATCACACTATGTAGGGTAGCAGATTAATCAGAGAGAGCAAACAATCCACCATCTCCATCTTGTTTATCATACAAAATTGGCCCACAATAGGTAATGAAAAATACCAAAATGGCAACCCTGACAGGGAAGGAGGGAGGAGGGAGGAAGGAAGGGGTGAAAGGGCCATGGTGTAAGCAGCTGTTCGGCGCCGTGCGGCAATTTCAAATTACGGGTGGGAAAAAAATTTGGATTTGGGGGGGATTTTTTTTCTGTTTTTCTAGCCATTTTTGGGTTCCAAAAGTCCAGGCCCACAATGTCCGGTAAGTGGGGTGTCCGGAAAGCGGGCATCCAGATAGTATGGGGATTACTGTATATATATATCAATCAATCAATCAATCATTTCCTGTGGCACCCTCGGGGATGCATAGGGCCTCGATGAACTCACACCACCACATCCTATCTTGTGCTAACTCCTCAAGATCTCCCCAACACTCATCTCCAGCTTCCCGTCTCATTGTCCTCACCCACGTCTCTTTTGGCCTTCCTCTACCTCTCCTACCAAGTGCCACCCACCCTGGTGTACCTCGTACTATTCCCTGTCTCCTATACACATGTCCTAGCCACTTCCATCGTGAGAATCTAACATATTCATCGATCGGCTGCACTCCCGTTATTTCTCTAATTCTACAATTTGGTATTCTTTCCCACCACTTAACTCCTAATATTCTTCTAAGTGCTTTATTTTCAAACACCAAGAATTTATTTTCCATAGTCACTGTGCTGTACCAAGACTCGTGTCCATAAATTAAGATACTCCTAACCATTACCTTATAAAGTTTGATTTTTGTATGCACAGAGAAATTGTTATTATTCCAAATATTTTTAAGCATTCCCATTGCCTGATTAGCCTTCTTTAACCTTTCCTCGAATTCAAAGTTCAAAGAACCATCCTTGGCTAAGTAAGTACCTAAATATTTAAACCTATCAACTTGCTTTACAACCATACCTCCAATTACACATTCCTGTGCATTTTCCATATTCATATTGATTATTTCAGTTTTTCCACAATTAATAACCAAACCCACCTTGCGACCTTCACTCACCAAACAGTCCAACACTCTCTGCATCTCTTCTGGCCCATCACAAATCAAAACTATATCATCTGCATAATCTAAATCCAAAAGTTTCCTGTTCTCTCCCCAAAGTATACCTGCACCGGTTTCTGTTCCAACGCGTTTCATAATGTAATCAATGACCAATATAAATAGTAAAGGCGATAGAACACCACCTTGAATTACTCCGGACTTGACTTCAAACGAATCACTCAGACAACCATCAACCATCACTTTACAAAATGTGTCCTCATGCATGTTCATAATGACCCTCACAAACTCCTCTGGTATTCCATAATGTCTCATGATCTTCCCCATAGTCTCTCTCGAAACACTATCAAAAGCCTTTTCAAAATCAACAAAACAAAGACTTAACGGTACTCTCATTTCATTAACTTGCTGCATCAAATGCCTAACTATAAAGATCTGATCATTGCAACCACGTCCCTTTCTAAAACCAGCCTGTTCATCCCTCAGAATACCCTCAACCACCGGCTCCAACCTATTTAACAACACTCTACTGAAAACTTTCAAAGCTATCGGTGACAAAGAGATTCCCCTCCAATTACCACATTCACTCAGGTCTCCCTTCTTCGGAACTTTAACAATTACACCATTCTTCCAAACTGATGGTAGTAACCCCGTCACCCATATCTTATTGAATAGCTTGGTCAAGATCATTATTAATCTATCCCCCTCCACTTTAAACATTTCCGGAAATAAACCATCCTCCCCTGGTGCCTTATTATTCTTTAACTGTTTCACTGCTTTCTCCACTTCTGCAAGCCTCAACTCTCCTGTTTCTATATTTAAATCTTCCTGAGCAGACGGTATATCCTCTTCTGGTGGTATTGGTCTATTAAGAACTGTCTCAAAATGCTCTTTCCATCTATTTTTAATATCTCCATCTTTGGTCAATAAATTTCCTTCCCTGTCTCTAACTGGTATTTCCTTGCGTTTACCTGCCTTACCACTCAGTTCTCTAATCGATTCATATGCTATTCTTTGACTCTGTCCATCATTTTTGTTTATTAAGATTTCAGTCTCTGCAACCTTTTCATCCACACATCTTCATTTATCTCTCCTAGCTAACCTTCTTACTTCTGAATTCAAACTCCAGTACGCAGCTCTTGCTAATTCAATCTCTCGTTCATCAACGCATTGCATCTCACTCCTCAATTTAGCCTCACCTCTCTTTTTTATCATATCCCACGTTTCCTCTGATATCCATTTCTTTCTTCTGAATCTATGTCTCCTTCCAATCGTACATTCAGCAGTCTCATGCAAAACTTTGTTCACATCCTCCCACATCTCATCTACACTTCTCTCCCCCTCTTCCAACGTTTCCAACACCAAAAACCTATTTCTGCATTCTAATCTGAATTCCTCCTTTTCTTCTCCTTCCCTTCTAAGCTTAACAATATCGTATCTACCAACACCAGATTTTTCCTTCTTCTGATTTTTAAGTTTAAACCTTATTTTTGCAATGCTGAGTTGATGGTCACTACCAATATCCGCTCCCCGTTTAACATGAACATCTAGCAGAGAACTTCTATGCCTCCTACTGATAGCAATGTGATCATATATATAATTGTGGATACTCAAACGGCTGATGATCATGATATATATATATATATATATATATATATATATATATATATATATATATATATATATATATATATATATATATATATATATCATCAGCCGTTTGAGTATCCACTGCAGGACGGGCCTATCCCGACCGAAGTCGGGACGATACAGCCAATGTATCTCTACCAAGTGGCTTAGGCTGTCTGGTAGAGTTTGCATGTAGGGTGAGAAGTGCTTGTAAGTGTAACTGTAGTGTTGGAGTGGCTTTGGATGTGTGTGTAGTCTGTGAAACAAGTGTAATCGGCCCGTGCAAGCTGATTGGGTGCAAGCATACTTTATAGTAAGCGACACTGGTTCAACCACAGCACCCCTTGTGTATGCCAATGCAGTACTGGCCGGGTGAACACTCTCAAAGTTTATTTCCCTAGCGGGGTGCGAACCCTGGTTCACTGGTGTACAAAACGCACACTCTACCACAGAGGTTCCATATATATATATATATATATATATATATATATATATATATATATATATATATATATATATATATATATATATATATATATATATATATATATATATCAATTATTTCCTGTGGCACCCCGGGGGATGCATAGGGCCTCGATGAACTCTCTTCATCATATTTGTCTCTTGCCATCTCCTTCAGGTCCCACCAACACTCCTCTCCTGCTTCTCTTTCCATTGTCCTCAACCATGTTTCCCTCGGCCTACCTCTGCCTCTTCTTCCTCTAGCAGTCCATTCTGGCACATCCTGTATTAAACTGCCTTCTTTTCTATATATGTGCCCCAGCCATTTCCAACGGGACAGTCTCACATACTCATCAACTGGTTCCACTCTCGTAATATCCCTTACTCTTTTATTTGTAACTCTGTCTTGCCACCTTACTCTAAGTATCCTTCTCAGTATTTTATTCTCAAATCCTAGTACTGTCTGATCTGTTGCAATTGTACTGTACCATAACTCATGCCCATAAATTAAAATTAGACTATCCATGGACTTGTAAATTTTTACTTTACTATGTACCGAAAGCATATTATTATTCCAAACAGATTTCAACATTCCAACTGATTACCTAGCCTGTCTAATCCTCTCCTCAATTACATTGTTTAATGATCCATTAGATGATACAATCGTTCCCAGATATTTAAAATTTTCTACATTCTTCACCACACTGTTCCCAATTACACAGTCGATTTGGTTCTCCACATTCATATTAATAATTTCTGTCTTTTCACAATTTATTACCAATCCTACTTTTCTCCTTCCTCCACCAGACAATCAAGCACCCTCTGCATCTCGTAACTACTTCCGGAAATCAGTACAATATCATCAGCATAGTCCAATTCCATCAGCTTCTTATTTTCTTTCCAGTTAATTCCTGCACCTGTTCTCCTTACAACCTTCCTCATAACATAATCCATAACCAAAACAAACAGCAAAGGCGAACAAACTCCTTGAATCACTACTGACCTAACTTCAAACGGATAACTCAAAGAACCACCCACAATTACCTTGCAAAAAGTATCTTCATGAAGGCTTCTAATAATATTTATAAACTTTTCTGGCATACCACAGTATCTCAAAATTTTCAACATAGCTCCACGTGAAACACTATCAAACTCCTTTTCAAAATCCACAAAACACATACTAAGTGGCATTTTCATCTCTTTAGCTTGTTGATATATATATATCATCTCATCAGCCGTTTGAGTGTCCACTGCAGAACCGGCCTATCCCGACCGAAGTAGGGACGATACAGCCAATGTATCTCCATCAAGTGGCTTAGGCTGTCTGGTAGAGACTGTACGTAGGGTAAGAAGTGCTTGTAAGTGTAACTGTTGTGTTGGAGTGGCTTTGGATGTGTCTGTAGTCTGTGAACCAAGTGTAATCGGCCCGCACAAGCCGACTGGGTGCAAACATACTTAACAGTATGCGACACTGGTTCAACCACAGGACCCCTTGTGTCCGCTAATGCAGTACATGGCATAAAGAAGGCTCCCAAAGTTTATTTCCCTGGCGGGGCACGAACCCTCGTCCTCCAGTGTATGAAAACGCACACGTTACCACAGAGGCTCCATATATATATATATATATATATATATATATATATATATATATATATATATATATATATATATATATATATATATTATGTGGTAAGTGGGAGAGCTAACCATCCACTCACTGGATGTAATGCTGTTCTCGAGTGTCTGCCCTTTCCTCTCTTCCATCCTTCTTTCCATCCATCCTCTTCTGTCTTTCTTTCCTTCTTTCTTTCCTTGTCCTTCTGCCTACGGGTGACTTTACACTCCCTTTTCTTTCTTTCCTTCATATATATATATATATATATATATATATATATATATATATATATATATATATATATATATATATATATATATATATATATATATTATGTGGTAAGTGGGGGAGCTAACCATCCACTCACTCGATGTAGTGCTGCTCTCGGGTGTCTGCCCTTTCCTCTCTTCCATCCTTCTTTCCATCCATCCTCATCTGTCATTCTTTCCTTCTTTCTTTCCTTGTCCTTCTGCCTACGGGTGACTTTACACTCCCAATTCTGTCTTTCTTTCCTTCATTCTTTCCTTTTCTTTCTGCCTGTGGGTGACTCTACACTGAGTGACAAGCCAAATGGTTTCCTGTACACAAGGAAACCAGGAAACCATTTACTACGCTGGGTGGTAACCATATAACCAACTTTTGGCACCTGGTGGTTTAGTGGGTAATTACTGCGCTCCAGTCGGATTGAGCCGGTGAAGGTTTATATTCAACGAGTGGTTGGGGTTGATTGCTCATGTAATGCCACTCAGGGATGAGTGAGGCTGGTCACTCTCATCTTAAATGTCGAGACCAACTGCCCAGCCCCGGGCCTCTACGCTCCCCATGGGGCAGTGTAGGATTGGATGATGGATAGAGAGAGAGAGAGATACGCGGTACATGTACATAATTATATATTCATAATAAAATATGTATGTATATACCTTATACAAATATATATATTTATATACCATATACACATATACATTAAATGTATATATACCGTATGAACAGTATATATATATATATATATATATATATATATATATATATATATATATATATATATATATATATAGGTGGAGCATTAGTGCCCCTCCCTGTAAAACAATTAACTCTAAGCCCTTGGCCACCCCGTTCGGGATACATGGCGTCTGGCAAAATATATATATATATATATATATATATATATATATATATATATATCATCATCATCAGCTGTTGAGGTCCACTGCAGGACCGGCCTATCCCTTCCGAAACAGTGGCTCAATCGGTAGAGAGGTGGCCTGCAGTCCTAGCGGACCCAGGTGCGAATCCCGGCTGGGGCAGGGAACAGTTTAAGAATTTGAATTTCATTAAATCAGGCTTTACTGATCTACCAGAAGACCCGCCGACATGTCGTAAAAATACCACCGCTAATACCAATACACCAGTTCTGTATGAGACAGCCCTAGCATGTATTCAATATGGACGGTGGGTGTTAGCGCCGAAGTGGTGACATGTAGAGGTGTATGGTATGTAGGAGGACTGCTGGGCCTTGATAGCAGGCTGTGAAGCCTATGCCCAGAGTCGGGGAAAAAAAAAAAAAAAACTAGTGGCTTAGGCTGTCTGGTAGAGACTGTATGTAGGGTGAGAAGTGCTTGTGAGTGTGATTGTAGTGGCTTTGGCTGTAATCTGTGAACCAAGTGTAATCGGCCTCCTTAAGCCGATTGGGTGCAAACATACTAGTATGCGACACTGGTTCAACCACAGCACCCCTTGTGTCCGCCAAAGTAGCAAGTGGCTTGGTGAACCCTTCCCAAAGTTTTTACAACTCTGGCGGGAGGCGAACCCGCGCTCACCAGCGTGCGAAACGCACACTCTACCACAGGGGCTCCATATATATATATATATATATATATATATATATATATATATATATATATATATATATATATATATATATAAGGGTGGCCTAAAAAACAAAATAGAAACTGTTCACCTCCAAAAGGAAGTATATGTTCCTTATCATCACTCAAGGCACTATGTGAAAAATTTGATGAAATGCACAATATTTAGAGGTCGCTCCCGATACAGTAATTCTGAAAAAATGATCTGAAAACACAACATCGAAGGATTTTGAACAAGAAACGATATATATATTTTCGGTGTTTCAAGACGTAGACATTATGTGAGTGTTAAAAGAACACTTAAAACACTAAATATAGGAATAATGCATCACTTTGCCTTCTACAAAGCAGCTTTCATCGGAACAGGCAGTCTCTTCCGGTGGTCAGCAACAACCTGCAATATGTACTGCTTTTCAGTCTCATCTCTCGTTAGGACATAGTTGTACGACTGGATGAGAGCTACATCTCTCTCGGCACAGTCGTTGACAACATTCAAATGTTTGCACTTGGCCAGAAGCGGCATATACATGGGGTCTGTCAGCTAAAGATTGGGTAATTTCGCCATGAATGTCCTTGCATCATCTTGTCCTGTCACAGAGAGTAGATTGATGAACTTCAATGAACGTCTGGTGATGTAAGTTGCCAGTGGGGCACGGTGGTCGAACGCATCATCATCGAAACGTCATGCCAGTTTCTGACGAGGAGGACGGCCAAGGTTTTCCACCATAACTGCTTTAATGGTATCGTCAACACGATGATAAAAAAAAAAAAAAAAAAAAAAAAAAAAAAAAAAAAAAAAACGAGCTGCGCCAGATGCTCTGAGAAGTACAACAAATGGCAGCACAACAACTTAGCAGCTGCCTCCACGATCGGGGTATTCGTGGAGCAGAGAAATCAGATTCTTGTCGTTGAAGGGGGCCTTCTCTGGATGTGGTGACTCATGCCAATAGCGTGTGTATATGAGCGAGACAAACAGACTTACTTTTGTGACACCAGCTATCTTCCTCGCCATCAAGTTCATTTGCTTCCTGAATAGAAAAATCTTCAGCGTGTATATTGCTTTTGCTATCCAGTGGGCATTGTGCACAGCACTTGGAGCACGAACTATCTGCTTATCACCTGGAGAATATCTCAAGAACATGGAAGAGAGCTGTAGTAACTCTCTAATTATCTCTTGGGAGCTGGCTGTTCATGGCATCAGTGCAGAACAAAATCATTTCTTCGTGTAGACCATCCCAACAAACAACTCGTCTCCAGCAGGATATAAATCAGTTTTATCCACACCTGGCCAAAATTTTTGGAAGCGCTTGAAGATTCCCACTTCAGGTTCACTGCTTGGCCCTAGAGAAACATTGAAGACAGTAGACAGCATCAACTCAAACACACGATGATGGCAAGCAGTCCAGATGAGCTCTTTGTCCAAAGCTTTTTCAGTTAGACTTCATGCTCCCATCTTGAGGCCTGTGTTAGCTGCTATTGTATCAAAAACATGTCCCTGAATTATTGTTTTTTTATTCTATTCATCCAGTGTTTTGACGCATGCATTGCACTGCGCTTTCCCAGTGCTGCGGTTTATCTTGGGAACTCTGAGAAGTTCCTCTGTCTCACTGCCAGTCACCAAAATGGCAACTCGGTCCACTGCAGGTTTACTGTTTCCAGCGATATCTGGGAGCAATTTACCATCCAAGCGTAGGAAAAGTGGAATGTCTGGTGTGAAAGCAGCCCATCGATCAGTTGCTTCTTCTTCATGAATGGTAGCTCGTGCTCGCTGTATAGTATTTCGGGACAGTACTACAGACTCCAGATTATGACCAAGAGCTTGTGCAACAGTGACCACGACAAACATGGCTAAACGATTAGGCAGTTTGACACGATCGAGCATGGCAGCTATTTCTTTAGTTACAATGGTTTTCTTGGCTTTGCTTCGCTGTGTAATTTGTTTGGACGTCAATGGCCCTTGAAATTCATCCTCAGACTCTGCTGATGAGGAAGCGCTAAAGGCTTCATTGTAAATAGAACTGGATGGTACAGTCATTTCCATCTGCTGTGCAATGGACTTGCATCTTTCTTTTCGAGCGTTGGCTTGATCACTTCTATGCCGCTTACGAGCCTCCTTGTTTGCTAAGATTCCGTCTACCCTAGACATACTCCCACTGAAGGAATTCTGTTGCTGTAATCGCAGGAACTGCTTATCCTCTTCGTTTGTTGTAGCGAGCAGAGCGTCCTTTCGAGAAATGCCACACAGTTTTGTGAGTTTTTTCTTAAAGTTTTGCTCTTTGACCCCTTATCCTGGTTTCCATAATGATCTGTTGTTCTTCAATACACAATACTCTTTGTGAAGCTTCTGGAGCTTGCAAATACCCGAGTCTACCCTTTCGATCGGGATGCGTGTTTTATCCCAGATCACCATTACCTTAGTGCTGCAACTGATTTTAAGACCGTTCTGAAGGTGAAACAAAGTTCTTGAGGACATCGGCATTAATTGGCAGGCGAGCACCCAATATATCTTTCTCGGGATTGCCGAGAAGCCATACTTTTGGACTGCTTCTTGTCATAGGCATGACCTGTGATTGGAACACACTGATAAGCAAGGCTTTGTTATAACTATCGATAATGATACTCATCAGAACGTTATTTTGATATATTAGCTTCAATTCGTTCCACATATGTGGGTACTTATGATCATATGCTGGATTATTAAACATTGTGTTTGGTATTAGAAATATTCCATTATTAATGAATCAAATATTCATCAACAAGTACCTGGTATGTGGAGCATAAAAACCTAATATATCAAAGCAACATTTCAATAGGTGTCATTATTGGTAGCTAACATAATGATATAAATTATACTTTCCAGATCAGAGTAATTCACTGTTCGATGTCACGACACGCTACTCATCAAGAGCATACCAATGTACATCTTACTGTGTGGAGAAATAGTCATCCACCGAGTGACTGAGTGACCACTGAGTCATTGACGAGCCACCGCGGTGTGGACGTGGTGATTTTCTGGCTGTGCCGGAGTTTCTAACAGATGACTGCAGCATGCAGCAGTGGTAGACGCATGTTACAGTTAAGTATGTCTACCGATTTTGTGACGAAACATAATGTTATCAGGATCACATATTTTTCCTATAAGGAGTGACTTCTTAATATGAGCCGATTTTCTTGATTTTTTCCATTAGAGCTTCATAAGTTCCTCATGGGGCAACGTAAGATTGGATGATGGATGGATGGATGGATTATTATTATTACCGTATTATTATTATTATTATTATTATTTATTGACATGAATTGCACAAATGACACGAAGTGCATAAATAACGTGCAAGAGAATCTTAACCTGATTTCTTTGTTAATATTATTATTATACCATATAACCAAACCATGCGTGCTCCCTATGTGTCAACAAGTGGGTTGGTGGAGGGTTAGTGCCCCTCCCCGTAAAACAAATAACTCAAAGTCAAATGGCCACCCCTTGTGGGATTGTGGCGTCTGGCAATAGATAGATAGATAGATAGCTTCATAAGTGATACGGAACAAAAGTAGCCTTGTGGAGAGTAATAAATCTGAAAAAAAAAAAGTTTTTTGGTACATTTTTCGGCCACCCTAAAATATATATATATATATATATATATATATATATATATATATATATATATATATATATATATATATATATATATATATATATATATATATACACACACACACACACTTCCGTGCATATATACAGACACACTTTCATGCACACGTACATATATACTACACACCAGTAAAATTTTGTAATGATATTTTGTGCGGTTGCGAAGTTATCGTGGTAACAGACACACAGACCTTGACCTACCTTCACCAATATCGAACTCTTAATCGATTTTTTCTTTTCACTACTACACACCTGTAAAATTTTGTGATGATATCTTGAGCGGTTGCGAAGTTATCGTGCTGACAGACACACAGACAAATTGAATACGATACCAGCTTCGCTATCGCGGCTGGTAATCAAATGTCCCTCAAATATTTCCATAATACTACTGTATGTCGCTGAGTGAAGGAGGCCAAATAGATATAAAGTGCATTTTTCCTGTATACTGTATATGGGCTAGGACTAAGTAATATTTACAGGTAGAGTCAGTCGCAATTGTCTAAAAGCTAAGAAGAGGAGGAAAGTACAGTTCAAGAAAATCATGTGTAAAATTTGTGGGGAGGACATATAAAATGTGTAAATTCCAGATATTAAGACAAGGATTCATCTGCTCCTATCAGTCCATTATTTTTTATTTCTCACTCAAGGCGATTTTATTCAAGTTTTTTCTTTTTCCAAATTGGAGATGTTTGATGCAGCCTAATTAACCGCTCAATTACAACAGATCTTTGCTCATTTTGGAGACGATAAAAATAAACCAAAATAACACGTTTCCGAACTGAGAGGGTAAACCAAATTTCCCAATTAATTGCACTTACAGTTGAAATTCAAAAACTAGACGGAATTAAGCAAAGATATTTCCCAAGTCGGACTGCAAGTTGTAGTACGTTCAAGTTAAATTGGCGGAGATTATCGTCCTCTTGCAGGTAATTGCCCGTAGGTCAACTGCAGGATGGGATAATAATACGGTTAACCATCCTTACCACAAAACTTCTTCATGACGGACATATTCTACCGATAATGTTCTGCTGCATCTCAGCATTCAACCTTAACAGCTGAAAGTTTTAGACTAAGCTAAAGTGAACAGATTATAGTGTATGCTAGTGGTATTCACTTGTTACAGTTCAGTCATCAAGGTGGAGACGGCAATTGTAGGCCACGTTTAAGAGGCCTGGCCGTGTGGAAAGAATGGAGACTTAAATACTGACTTGTGAGTGAGGTGGAAGGGAAAAAGGGAAGGGTGAGATAGGGGATGAGGTGGAGCGACTGGGTAGAGAGGTGTGGTGAACTGAAAGTAAGATAGCCTGATGGAGGAAGACAGACTGACATATAGGCATTATGTTTACGGCCTCCCCCTGGCTATGGGTGGACAGCTAAAGTGGACAGAGTATAGCAGTGGCAAGCTGAAACTCTTACCTTAAACACCAAGAAGCAAGAGAGATCCGAGTAGTCCCTCGGTTTGTGTCCAGGGCTGATCGTCTGTATGGTATAAAAGTCGGCGTAACCTGAGCTGGTAGCCCATGAACCGTATTTCAGCAGCTTGATCGAGTTGTCATCAAGTTGCTTCACCTTGGACGACAACGGGAACCAATAATGTCCACCTGGGAAAAGTTGCAGAGTACTTCTGGTTATACACATGGTGTAAGATTTTGTGTGTGTGTGTGTGTGTGTGTGTGTGTGTGTGTGTGTGTGTGTGTGTGTGTGTGTGTGTGTGTGTGTGTGTGTGTGTGTGTGTGTGTGTGTGTGTGTGTGTGTGTGTGTGTGTGTGTGTGTGTGTGTGTGTGTGCTTGCAAGTTTTAATAATAGTTACAGCCACTTCTTCCATCAGTGTGGTTGACTGACGCAATGTTGACCACCGCACAAGATTCGTATCGGCTGAGACCTATATTTGTGTCGATAAAACCTTTGTTATTCAAAATTAGCTCAAAAATAACATCCTAAAGTTCCTCACACATTTCCAGGGACGCTTAATGTACATGAGACTCCCACACCTTAAGGCTCACCTGTGGCTGGGTCGGAGTAGGACAAGGTGCCGACCAGCTTGTCCCTGTCGAGGCGAGAGAGGAGGTCCTTGACGAGAGCGTTATTGTGGTGGCGGAACAGAAGGGTTGAGACAGCCCCAAGGTGCATTGCTGAATGAAGTCTTACATGAATGACACAGGTCCTCGTTATCATCATTATCATCATCATCATCATCATCATTAATTATAATTATTACTGGCGTTCTGATGAGTCGCGTACTAAAAATAAAAAAAAATCTGTAAAGGCCCAACTTACTATAAACCATGGCGGTAGAGGGGCAACCATAGCGTGCCAAAGTCTCCACAACCATGGCACAGCAGACATGGTTCTCCCCGAGCCCACCCAGCTCCTTCGGCACTATCAGACTCAGCAGCTTCAAGTCAGCCATGGCGTTCAGACTCTCGCGAGGGAACACATACTCTCGATCGCAGTGGATCTGTTGGGGAAAATACAGTGGGATGAAGTTGGTGGTGAGACAGTTAGAGAAGAGAGAGAGAGAGAGAGAAAGAGAGAGAGAGAGAGAGAGAGAGAGAGAGAGAGAGTGGGGGGGGGTTGTGCAATTTTTTGTGTGTGTTTTAGCTATTAGAAAGTTAAACCGGAGTGTAATAGAGTAGTAACAATGTGTACTGTATGTGCATTCTCGGACTTTGCGGCCTTGTTCGCAGGGTAGCAGTTTGCTGCCACAAGAACAACACCGGGACTGCGTTTTGCACCAGGCCTTAGCGCCACAGAGCGGTCCTGGGGTAGTGGGGGTAGCACTGTAACCACCAAATACTTGGAGCTCGAATTAGCTTTAATCTAGATATCCTTGTTTTAGAATCATTTATTGGAATAATACCTTAATAATTACGTAGGCTATATTTGTGCATTATTGACAACAAAATTAACAAGTTACCTGAATGTTTTTCTGCAACATATAATCGTAAATGTATATTTCTGAAATATTTGGGAAATATATAACCACTATATAAGCATTATCGAAGAACCATAACAAATTCTGCCTTCGTCACAGCTGCTTCCTCCTGTGGTTTCCTCTGATTTTGAAGACGAAACGGACCCTGCAGTGCAAGAATGCAGTGGATAAAGATGACTTTCGAAGACATGATGATTGTGCGGAGGTGAGGAGGTACTTCACTGAAGTATGATCTTCACGGGAATGATTCAAAACAAACCCTCAATATTTACTCTTTAGATCCGCATAGCCTTTACTTTCATTAAGCGAAAAATTATTAATTAATTGAAATGAAGAGGGTATTGTAACAAATCTTTTCATTTGTGACATATTAATATTCAAAATCTGTTCAGTCTCCCAAAATACACAGAAAAATACCCTGATATGTATAATTCCGTTATCCTTTACACAACCGTGATCTAAACCACTTACAGCTGTCAGATTTTGTCAGAGAGACTCACCTCTCAAAATAGTTCCAACCGCGACGGAGACCTCGACAACCCCCCTTTAATCCCCTTTTCACCCCCGACATTTTCGCTCTTGAAAGCTCCATCACACCCCGTGGCGCTACAGCTGTTGCAACACAGCCCAATGTTGACGCGGCCAGGCTGAGCACACAAAGCCACGAACTATGGTTTAACTAGCATGAACCCAGGAAGTAGAGAACTAACAACAGGGCTAGAGAAAAGCAAGTTCAGTCCTACTCTGGACCTTCTCATTCAAAACGACGATACAGAAGTACAGTACCTGGGCGTTATTTGTCTGTTGATGGTCCGGTCTCTTTATCATTCCATACTACAGTTCTGCTACATATTTCCTTACTTCATCGCTAACTACGATCCTCATCGCCAGCCCTTGTCAGGCAAACGAATCTGGGATCCGAGATGACCGTCCAACCTATACCGGATAACAACAACCAGAAGTTACGACTGCCACCACAACTGCTACGTATTACCGTATACGCATAACTGCTGTGTTTCTGTGATAACACTTCTATCATCTTGGTGAACTACAGTTGCTTTGATGTTTTCTTTAACTTTGTTTTTCAGATTATTTTGTTGTTTCTTTTAATAAATCTCTTATTTTTTTTTTTTTTTAAGCCTGCATATTTGATTATCTTGAGAACCATTAAATCGGTGTGTCCGTAATTATCCCTCAAAAAGGCATGGCTGCGAAAATTAAGCTACCCTCATTCACCATTGAAGTAGTCCTGGTAAACTCACACTGAGGCGATGTTGTTCACCACGATCTCACACAACAACGACGCCATGCACTAGTTTCGGTTCCTCCGATATGCATGGCATTGGAGGTTCGAGACACTCTAGTTGTGGTAGATGAATCCTAATCTGTCTGGCCGAAGAGACCCATCAACCACAGGCCAGCAACCATCCCCGCCGGGTCGTTCCGTGCAATGAATCAATGTTCTCTTTTGGTTGACAGCACCTCTCTGTGGCGAGGCCTGGGGAAAGGATCCCCCATTTGCATCTTCCCATCCAGTTAACAGGGACACCACAGATGGTTCCACTTCACCCAGTGATCAGGTTATATGGTTACCATCTAGCGGTCTAAATGACTTCCTGGGTTACAGAAAACCATTAGACTTGTCACTCAATGTACCTGTGGTAGGAAGAAGAAGAATGAAAGTGACAAGAAGGAAAGTGAGAGGTAGGAGGAGAGGAGGGCACATAAAGAAACAGAATTTTAAAGATGAAGGAAGAAGTAGGCAGCACTACATCAAGTGAGTGGATGTTGGTGGGCACCACCCACTGTGTCAGTTTAGCTGCTAATTCCACCGGATCCACCAATTTAAGTAGCCGTTATATGGAATAGCACAGCTGACTACATATTATGTGTTCTGCTTTTATAGTATAACTAGACCACCGTGTTGGAGATCGACGACACTGTCTGTAGTTCACGTCAGCCACTCGCCGTCAATGCCCGACACTTCCCACCAAAGGTCCTCTGCCACTAGAAGATGGAAGCTGGTCTCTTATATTAAGTGGTAGCGTAAGGTGACAGAAATGAGCAGATTACATCTCTCTTTATTGGGCACAGATTAATTACAAATGCGACCCGAGAGATATGTAAGAGTGATACCACCTCCCTTGATAACTAAATGACTTCTGACGCTGTACGCTCACTGTCCCGAGTTGGGCGCGGTGCTGAGGTCAGCTAAAAGTGAGGTGCCAAGCATTTACATATACTCTGGGCTTATGTGTGTGTGTGTGTGTGTGTGTGTGTGTGTGTGTGTGTGTGTGTGTGTGTGTGTGTGTGTGTGTGTGTGTGTGTGTGTGTGTGTGTGTGTGTGTGTGTGTGTGTGTGTGTGTGTGTGTGTGTGTGTGTGTGTGTGTGTGTGTGTGTGTGTGTGTGTGTGTGTGTGTGTGTGTGTGTGTGTGTGTGTGTGTGTGTGTGTGTGTGTGTGTGTGTGTGTGTGTGTGTGTGTGTGTGTGTGTGTGTGTGTGTGTGTGTGTGTGTGTGTGTGTGTGTGTGTGTGTGTGTGTGTGTGTGTGTGTGTGTGTGTGTGTGTGTGTGTGTGTGTGATGTTTGCTGTATGTGAAGCAGGATTTCCATCTTTACAACAATTAGTAAAATATAAGCAACATACATTCTTTAATAAGATATGGCAATCGAGTGTCCGAGATGGGTGACGATCCGCTCATGTTTGCAATAAATACGACACTGAATTATAACATAGTAACATCAAGATTACTTAGAAATTATAAAAATGACCAAGTGACAAGTTTAGAACAATGTAGACAAAACCTTATTGTATCAATGTGTGTGTGTGTGTGTGTGTGTGTGTGTGTGTGTGTGTGTGTGTGTGTGTGTGTGTGTGTGTGTGTGTGTGTGTGTGTGTGTGTGTGTGTGTGTGTGTGTGTGTGTGTGTGTGTGTGTGTGTGTGTGTGTGTGTGTGTGTGTGTGTGTGTGTGTGTGTGTGTGTGTGTGTGTGTGTGTGTGTGTGTGTGTGTGTGTGTGTGTGTGTGTGTGTGTGTGTGTGTGTGTGTGTGTGTGTGTGTGTGTGTGTGTGTGTGTGTGTGTGTGTGTGTGTGTGTGTGTGTGTGTGTGTGTGTGTGTGTGTGTGTGTGTGTGTGTGTGTGTGTGTGTGTGTGTGTGTGTGTGTGTGTGTGTGTGTGTGTGTGTGTGTGTGTGTGTGTGTGTGTGTGTGTGTGTGTGTGTGTGTGTGTGTGTGTGTGTGTGTGTGTGTGTGTGTGTGTGTGTGTGTGTGTGTGTGTGTGTGTGTGTGTGTGTGTGTGTGTGTGTGTGTGTGTGTGTGTGTGTGTGTGTGTGTGTGTGTGTGTGTGTGTGTGTGTGTGTGTGTGTGTGTGTGTGTGTGTGTGTGTGTGTGTGTGTGTGTGTGTGTGTGTGTGTGTGTGTGTGTGTGTGTGTGTGTGTGTGTGTGTGTGTGTGTGTGTGTGTGTGTGTGTGTGTGTGTGTGTGTGTGTGTGTGTGTGTGTGTGTCCGACTATGGGCATAGGCTTCACAGCCTGCTCTCAAGGCCCAGTAGTCCTCCATACCATACACCTCTCTACATGTCACATATTGAGATAGAGTCCGCAAGTGCCGACAGCTTTGCCAAATGTCGGGAAATGTAAAAAACAGACGGTTCTAGGAGCAGCTACCCTTGCAACGAAGAAACTTATCTATGTTCCTACATGTTACTGTACTGATCGGTTGTCTGGTTGAGGCTGTTAATGGATACAAGAGTGTTTGTGGGTCTCATTCCACCAAGAAAGTGCAACCAGGGAAGTTGGAAACATGCCAATGACTTAACTGTTGCAAATGGAACACCAATTGTCTCATGGTAATCGGGAACTTTCATTAAATTTAGGACTGCATAAACAGAGAGTAAGAGGAGAGTGGATGAGGAATTTGGAAGGAATTTGAGTGTAAAGTGGAGGGACTGTCAGAAAATGTTCTGGAAAGAGGTGAAGAGACTAAGACAGGGTGGAAGTGAAGTTAGCAGGGGAGTGAAACATAAAAATAGTAGATTACTAGTGGAGAAGGGAGAAAAAGTGAGCAGATGCAGAGAACACTTTAATGAATTGTTGAACATAGAGGATGGAAGTAATGCGAGTATAAGTGGCTGGGGAATGGCTGGGAGAAGGAGGGAGGTGAGAAGACAGGAAGAAATCAGTAGGATAGAAGTTGTGGAAACACTGAAGAAAGTTAAATTGGGGAAAGCCCCGGGAATTGATGGACTGTGTAGTGAAATGCTGAAGCATGGGGGAGAGATAGTAGTAGAATGGATGTGGAAGATGTGCAGATTGGCCTGGGAGGAAGGTACAGTCCCGGAGGATTGGAAGTCAGGTATAATTATTCCCTTGTACAAAGGAAAAGGAGAAAAAGAAGTGTGTGGTAATCATAGGGGCACTTGTCTTCTTAGTATAATAGGAAAAGTGTATGGTAGGATACTTATTGACAGAGTTAGAAAAAGAACAGAGGAATTAGTTGGAGAAGAACATGGAGGCTTTAGGATGGGAAGAGGTTGTGCAGATCAGATATTCATTCTTAGATCTTCAGTGGAGAAGTTTCTAGAGAAGGGAAAGAAGTTGTATGCGGCTTTCATGGATTTGGAGAAAGCATATGAGAGGGTGGATAGACAAGGATTGTGGAAAGTATTAAGAATACATGGAGTAGATGGGAAGTTGTTGAATGCTGTGAAGAGTATGTATGATGGTGCTAAGGCTGCAGTGCGTGTGGATGGTGAACTGAGTGAATTTTTCTCTTTGAAGGTTGGGTTGAAACAGGGATGTGTCATGTCTCCATAGTTGTTCAATCTGTACATGGATTGGGTAATAAAAGAGGTACAAGGTAGGGTAGTGGGTTTTGGAGTGGCCCTGGTGAGATAGGGTAGTGTTTGGAAACTCCCTGTACTGTTAGTTGCAGATGATACTGTGTTGTTGAATGAAGACGAAGGGGAGCTGCAGGGCTTGGTGGATGAGTTTGGGAGAGTGTGTAAGAAACGGAATCTAAAGGTGAATGAAGGGAAGAGTAAAGTGATGGTCTTTGAGAGAGGTGAAGTCAGTGAATGAACAGCGAGGTTGGATGGTGAGGAAATGGAAAATGTGAGTACGTTTAAGTACTTGGGTAGTGTGATGAGTAAGGATGGATGTTTGGAGAGTGAAGTGCGTGAAAGGGTACAGCAGGGAAGAAAGGTTGCTGGTTCCTTGAAAGCAGTGATAAGAAACAGGGAAGTGAGCATGGAAGTGAAAAAGTTACTACATGACAGTACTGTGATACCAACTCTAACGTACGGAAGTGAAGCTTGGACGTTGTTGGAAGGACACAAGTCAAGAGAGAGAGCAGTGGAAATGAGTTATTTAAGAGGAGCCTGTGGAGTCACATGGAGAGACAGGCTGACAAATGAGGATATAAAGGAGAGTTGTGGTGTGGATGTGAATGTGATAGGAAGCGTTAGGAGGAATACACTGAGGTGGTTTGGCCATGTGGAGAGCATGGAGGGTGAAAGACTGACGAAGAGAGTATATGTGAGTTAGGTGGAGGGGGGGAGAGGGAGGGAGAGGCCGAGGATGAGATGGAGGGATGGGATGGAGAGGTATATGAGAGAGGGGGGTGAGTTGGGAGCAGGGCAGTGAAATGGCGAGGGACAGGGTGACGTGGAGGCGATTTGTTTGTGGTCACCCCGAACGAGATTGAGGCATCTGGCAATAGATAGATAGATAGATAGACAACTTGCATGGTCCTTGGTAACTGATGAAGTTAATGAGCCTATTTTAGATTATGACTGTCTTAGCTATTAAAAAAATAGTTTTTGATACCCAACATCACTGTCCTAAACACGCCCACGAATGACAGAATTCAGGGTGCAAAAACTAATGATAACAGATTGAACATCACATTGGTATCAACAATAACAGATAATCACCATTTATTACAAGAGTTCCCTGAGCTTGCCACTCCAGAGGCAGCATCTCCCAGGATTCGACATACAGCATCACATTTGCACATCTTGCCTGCCAGTGCATGCCCGTCCTCGTCGTCTGTCCCCTGAGCGCTTACAGGCAATGAAGAAAGAATTCGGGGAATTATTACATCGGGGAGTTATTAGGTCCTCAGATAGTCCTTGGTCATTCCCCATGCTTATAGTGCCTAAGACAAACTCAGGTTGGAGGCGAGCTTGTGGCGATTATAGGGCACTTACTATCATTACGAGTACACAGACTAACATATATCCTATCCCAGAGATCCAGGATTTTCACGCTAACATGCATGGCTACCGTGTGTTTTCTAGGACAGTCCACTACATACAATTTCCCAGACATGATTTTTGGGGGGATAAGTCCTCCCTTACCATTTTAATAATGCTCATAGTGAATGGTGGGCAAATACGGCTGTAATATCTAAGTACATTTTGTACAACGAACTCCGATCCTTAATGCGGTATTTGGGGAGCGTGATCCACCCAGTGATTCTTGGAGGAGTCAGCACCCCCTCCCAAAAATTAAAGCGATCAGAAATGGAGGAAAGAGAATACGTGCATATCAATGAAATCGGTATACATATCGCATGATTGGGTGAGCAGTTTCCATTGCTCCGAACCACACAGGAAGAAACTGCATGTCTCTTATATTATACAACATTCTGACACACACACACACACACACACAGGCGTTGGCTCAATCGGTAGAGAGGTGGCCTGCAGTCCTACCGGACCCAGGTTCATATCTCCGCTGGGGCAGGGAACAGTTTAAGGATTTGAATTTCATAATATCAGACTTTACTGATCTACCAGAAAACTTGCCGCCATGTCGTAAAAATACCCATGCTATTACCAATACACCTGTCCTGTATGAGACAGCCCTAGTATGTATTCAATATGGATGGTGATTGTTAGCGCCGAAGTGTGACATGTAGAGGTGTATGGTATGTAGGAGGACTACAGGCCTTGGGAGCAGGCAGTGAACCCTATGCCCAGAGTTGGACACATAAAAAAAAAAAACACAACAATCAAAGAGAAACGAAAAGCTCGACAAAGTCTCGAGAATGGGGTGCATGTGAGGAAGGGAGTGTGAACAAAGTTTGAAAATGACGAAAGATAGGAAGAAATGAATTAAGTGAAATAAGGATGGAAAACGGTGAGGTGAACAAAGAGAGAGGAAAGAATATGTGAAGACTCACAGAAGGACGTGAGTTACGGCTATGATTACATGTGCTTAGTTTTTATTGGTTACTTTAGGTTAAGGTAGGATTACAGGCTGGATGAGAAAGTTTTGTGGGTGGTGTGATGGGGTTATAAAAGAAATACAAGGGAGGGAAGTGGATGTTGGAGAGGCCCGAATGAGAGAGGGCAGTGTGTGGAAACTCCCGCACTGTTGTTTGCAGATTTTTTTTTTTTTTTAAGCAAGAAAGAAGGAACGCCAAGAGGCCACAAACCGTTCCTTAAAAAAAAAGAAAAAAAAAAGAAAAAAAAAAAAGAGGGCCAAATTCAAGATCCGTTCATTTCGAGATGCTGGACACACTGCGATTGAAAGACTGGAGATAACAGGAAGAAGGAAATACAGACAGAGGGAGACAGTTCCAGAGTTGACTTGTTGCATAAATGAAGGAGTAGGAGTAATGGTTAACTCTTGCATTAGAGAGTTGGACAGAAAAGAGATGAGGGTTTATTGCCAGACGGGTGCTACGCATCGTATAGGTGGAGGGATGCAAGCAAACAGTTCAGAAGAGTAGTGACCATTGAAGTAGCGATAGAAAAGAGCTAATGATGCAACAGTGCAGCGAAGAGACAGAGGTTGAAGGGAGCCAGTAAGAGGAGGAGAGTTAATGAGAGGAAAAGCCTTTGACTCCACCCTATTGATATGAGCTGTATGTGGTGAGCCTCCCCACACATGAGAGCTGTACTATACACAGGGGCGAATAAAACCCGTGTATAAAGTCAACAACTGTGCAGGGGTAAAGAAGGTACGGGGTCGGCTAAGCACACCTAATCTCTTGGAAGCAGATTTTACAAGAGATGTAATATGATCTCTCCAAGATTTCTCCCAAGAGAATGAAACCCCAAGAAATGTTCAAGGATGATGCAGGATTGAGCTGGATATTATCAAACATTTGTAGGTACTCCTATGGAAGATTTTGTCGGGTTAATAGGTGTAAGATTGTGATAGGTGAGGGCGTTCACCATCCAGTCACTCGATGTAGTGCTGCTCTCGGGTGTCTGCCCTTTCCTCTCCTCCCTCCGTTCCTTCCTTCCTCTTCTGTCTTTCTTTACTTCATTCTTTCCTCATCCTTCAGCCTACCGGTGACTTTACACTCCTTCTTGCATCTTTCTTTCTTTCATTCTTTGCTCTTCCTTTTGCTTATGGGTGACTCTACACTGAGTGACAAGCCGAATGGTTTCCTGTACACTAGAAAACCATTTACTACGCTGGGCGGTAACCATATAACCAAATTATGGTGCCTGGTGATAGTGGGTAATTGCGGCGCTCCAGTCGGACTGAGTCGATGAAGGTTTATATCCAAGGGATGGTTGAGGTTTATTGCTCACGTAATGCCACTCAGGGATGAGTGAAGCTGGTCACTCTCATCTTAAATGTCAGGACCAACTTGCCTAGCCCCGGACTCCTACGCTCCTCATGGGGCAACCTAGGATGGAAGACGGATGGATCGATGAATAGGTGTAAGAACTGAGTCTTTGATGCATTAAAAACAAGATTATTTTTACCCCAGTCAGAGATACGAGGCAAGTCAGACATTAGGTGTGCCATAACCTCATCGCTTGTAGTTGTAGTAGTAATGTTTCCCTAGGCAGTCTGGCCGAACAGCCCCGAGTCCCTTACGAAGGCCATGGCCGAGACCGGGCTTTCCCACAGAGCTCTCAAAGAGTGTATGTTGTGTTGCTGGCGTAGGTGATTGTGTGCAATGTGTTTAATAGTATGGGGTGCTGCGTTGCATCCTGGACAGGCATCAGCAACGGAGTCATCCAGTCTCTTCTGGTAGCTTAAGAGGGCTGGATGGTGCCCACATCTCAGCCTGGCCAGGTGGACCCTGTCCTCACGAGGGAGATAGGATTCAGAAAGGTGGATGTCAGGAGGCCGTGCATGCAGCTGTGTGTTGTCTTTAAGTGTCTGAATGGAGCGGCGAGTGATCTGGTTGAGGATATGCTTCTGGAAGCTGGTCTGAGGTGGGCAAGGGGGGAGAGATGACAGTATTTGTGTATGGTATCGTGTGCCAGGTGTTGTTTTGATGTTCCTTGGTGTGGGTGGATGTGCTGCCATGTAATATAGTGGATGTTGTGGGTTTGTGGAGGCTGCAGCAAGAAACTGGGTGCCTCTCATGTCTAGGTGATCCTTGACTTTGAGGACTTTGGTTTCTTGATGTAGGTAGTCTGTGGGTGTAGTAGCTGTGCAGCCTGTGATTATTTTTAGGGCCTTGTTCTGTATGGTCTGTAGAGTGTTGTAGTGTGTTTTGGTGAGGTTAGAAGCACAGGCAGGGCTTGCATAAATCATCACTGAACGTATGTGTTGTTTGTATCCTGTGGTGGTGGTTTCTTTGTTGTGTCCGAATGTTGTATGGGCAAGTGACCTCAAAGCATTGAGTCTTGGTGTTATTTTATTTTTAATGTTTGTGATGTGTTGTTTAAATGACTTTGATGTATTGTATGTTACATCAAGGATTTTGTGTGTGTGTGTGTGTGTGTGTGTGTGTGTGTGTGTGTGTGTGTGTGTGTGTGTGTGTGTGTGTGTGTGTGTGTGTGTGTGTGTGTGTGTGTGTGTGTGTGTGTGTGTGTGTGTGGTAGGGGAGTGTTGTTTATGGTGAGGTGTGGGATGTGACTGTGTTCAGCTGTCCAGTTTGTGAGAAGGGTCACTGTAGACTTGGCTGGGGCTATTTTGAGCCTGTTTGTGGTGAACCATTCGTGTAGTGTGTTGAGGTTAGGTTGAATGATGTGTGCAGCTGTGTTTGCGTTTTGGTGCGTACATGTAAGTGTTATATCATCTGCATAGGAAGCTAAGTGTATCTGTGGTGTGTGGGGTATGGGTATGTCGTGCATGTATAGGTTAAAGAATGTAGGGGACAAAACAGATCCTTGGGGGACGCCGTTTGTGAAGTTTCTGACGTTAGAAGACTGACCGGCAAATGTTACGTGTGCACATCTGCCTGCTGAGTAGTTTGCCAGCCATCTTTTTGTGTTATTGTGCTTGTTTGTGTTGAGTATTTTGTTTGTGAGGCTGTGGCGGGGGATGGCATCAAAAGCTTTGCTGATGTCTAGTGTGATTAGGAGTGCTCTATGTGGTGGTCTAGCTGAATTCATGCCATCGAAAACTCTCTGTGTAAGGTCTGTAAGAAGGGTGTTTGTGGAGTGTAGTGGTCTAAAGCCATGTTGTGACTGAGCTAGGGGAATGTGAGGTGTGACTAGTTGTAGTACCAGTTGTTCAGTGACTTTAGAGGGGGTGCAGAGGAGTGTGATGGGGCGATGTGAGGAGAGTAACGTGGGGTCTTTGTTGGGGTTAGGGATAGTGATGATAATGCCATGTTTCCAGATGTTGGGTATTATGTTGTGTGAGTAGCTGTAGTTTGATATGTTGGTGAGTTCTTGTATGCCTTGTGGTCCGAGGTGTTTAAGGTGAATGCTGCTTATGTTGTCTGGTCCACAGGCAGATGAGTGCTTGAGGCTGTTAATGATGTGCTTAATCTGGTTGTAAGTGAAAGGTGACAGTCTGGGTTTGTGGAGGACTGTCTCTTACGTCGGATGATACGTCGGTCTTCGGGATGGGGGTTTAGATGGCTGACTTGTGAAAAGTGATTGATGAGAGTGTTTGCTTCTTGTTTGTTTGAAGGTATGGTGTCTGTTGTTGTGTCTGTTGAAGTAACTGAAGATGATACTTTGTTGTTATTTGAAGACGAAGGGGAGCTGCAAGGCTTGGTGGATGAGTTTGGGTGAGTGTGTAAGAAACGGAATCTAAAGGTGAAATTCAGGGAGAAGAAAGTTATGGTCTTCGAGAGAAATGAAGTCAGTGAATGTACAGTGAGGTTGGATGAGGAGGAAATGGAAAATGTTAGTGCATTTAAGTACTTGGGTAGTGTGATGAGAAGGGATGAAGTTCAGATGGTGAAGTGCTTGAAAGGGTACGACAAGGAAGAAAGGTTGCTGGTTCCTTGAAAGCAGTGATAAGAAACAGGGAAGTGAGCTTAGAAGTGAAAAAGTTACTGCATGACAGTATTGTGATACCAACTCTAACGTATGGAAGTGAAGCTTGGACCTTGCTGGAGGGACACAAGTCAAGAATGAGAGCAGTGGAAATGAATTATTTGGGAGGAGCCTGTGGAGTCACATGGAGAGACAGACTGACAAATGAGGATGTGAAGAAGCGTTGTGGTGTGGATGTGGATGTGAGAGGAAATGTTAGGAGAAACACACTGAGTTTGTTTGGCCATGTGGAGAGGATGGAGAGCGAGAGACTGACGAAGAGAGTGTATGTGAGTGAGGGGAAGGGGGGAGAGGGAAGGGGAGGCCAAGGATGAGATGGAGGGATGGAGTGGAGAGGTACATGAGAGAGGGGAGTTTGAGCTGGAAGCAGTGCAGTTAAACAGCGGAAGACAGGGCGACATGGAGGCGATTTGTTTGTGGCCACCCCTTACGGGATTAAGGCGTCTGGCAATAGATAGATAGATAGATAGATAGTAATGAGGTGATGTGGCATAGCGTTGTTTGGTTGGGATAGGTTGGGTTCAGGGTGTTTAGGAAGGTAAGATGTTCGTTTCGTTTCGTTTATAAAGGCTTCAACATGCTTTCATACGTTGGCCTTGGTCACACAATGGCAGCTCTTTTTGCTGCTCGATCTCAGGCAGCCCCCTATTCAGTTCCTTATCCTTGAGGTCACAGTCTATGACCTCGCCCCCAAGTCTTTTTCAGTCAGCCTCTCGCAACCCCACCCCCAACGTCCACACTATTCACTTTCTCCACCCAAATGTTATCCCTCATCCTCTCCCCATGCCCAAATCATGTCAATCTACCCCTCCTCATCACAACACAAACACACTCCAGTCCCATCCTTCATGTCAACTCTTCCATTGTAAACCTAGTCCCTTCTCCCCCCAGGCCTCTCATTCAAGGACGCACTGCACATCCACCTAATCAGTGTCATTTCTGTACGTTTGAGCCTCCCAAATATCCTATTCCTTTACTGTCCAGGTCTCAGTACCATACAGCATTACACTCTTAACACATATTAAGTGAATAAATTAGGAATCAAGTCAACAAGAGGTATGAGTCCAGGTCACGGGTTGATTTGTGCCCTAACCGGTGATGTGGTATCTGACTAATAAGTGATAATGGAGAGAAAACAAAGGAATGAAAAGGATGGGGATGTAAAATAGAAGAAGGAAGGAAAGGAGGTTATAGATGGCAGAAGTAGAACTAAGTAAAAAATCAGATAGCCAGGAAAAGATAAATCAGAGTTGGTGAGGAAGGGAAAGAGAGAGGAAGGAGGGATGGTCAAGGAGAAGAATAACAGGGAAAGTTTAGTCGTTTTACGTTCGGTACGGAGGGGAGTGATGTGGGTTGGAGGGTGGGGGTGGGGTGACCTGTTAAAGTCGTTTTTGGCGATGTGGTTTAAAGAAGGATAAACACGAAAGAAACAGGACAAAGGGAGAAAAACTTGGAATAACAGAAGGCTATTGGTTACCTAAGTTAAGTTAGATATGAGTGCTAAAGAACGAATTAAGCAAATGAAGGATGAGGGAGGTACTGGGTCAAGGTCACAGGTTTAGACCCCAGGTGAAAGAGGACAAGGTAGGAGGGACTGCCTGGAGGTAATAACATCGAATTCATCATGTTTTGAAACTCATCACGGGGCAGGGGATGGACAGGGGTACTGATGAGACCTGTCCCCGATGTACTGTACCCTCTACTTGCACAAGATTCAGAATAACTGGCTCCCAACATTGCATCATTGGATTTCGTAAGTCCTTGCTCACTGTTTTGTTGTTTATCATAATGGAATTTATCTATTTATATCCGCCACTAAACAGCTGATGATACAATAGTCCTTATGTATAACCTTTTTTTTTTTTTTTTTTTGGGGGGGGCGACATTTTCATCTTAATTCACAGACTGATGTAGCCAGAGGCACGCGGGAAATAAACACCAGTGCAAGTCTATTTCATAACCGAGCCTGTGGTGCTAGAGGGGCACCCCATCACGTGGTAGAGCCTATTAACCCGGTAACTGCGGCAGGGGGTGTGCAGAAGAGGCTCTGGGATGCGGCAGTATGGTAGTAAGCGATCCGCGAGAAAGTCGACGAAATGAACATCATCGGTTGGCAAATGACAGGCTCATCTACCCATGATTTTATTTACACATTCCCGGAGGTATTGTGGTCGGAAATTACAGTTATGGCAGGAAACCGACGATTCACCTCCCGCGATGCGGTGAAGTTTGGGAATAATGCTTGACCTGGAGGACGTGGAATCGTCAATTTTTTAATTAATGATTTTTTTTTTCACCTTATACTACATTTATCTTTGTTGTAATCATACCGATGGCAACATAATTTGTTGTCTTCAGTGTGGGATCTGCATTATTTATCTAGCTATTAAAAAAACATAATTAGCTTCGGAAGTTAAGAGACGAGCTGGGGTGAGGATGTGGTCCCCCTCCGTAGTGATAAGGTGTGTTTGTGTGCCCCATTAATATTTCATTTTTCACGTAACAGAACCTTAGTTGGATTTAATCATTACAAGTGACATGATAATTGCACCTTAGTAGGATTTAATCATTACAGTGACATGCTAATTCCACCTTAGTAGGATTTAATCATTACAGTGACATCCTAATTCTTTGTTAACATTGTGACAACAGTTATTTACTTAGCTGCGTTAAAAAAAAAAAAAAAAAAAAAAAAGCAACGTCAGCACGGATGCCGAGATATTGGCTGGGTTAAGGATGTGGTCCCCAACCTCGATATAATTTGATTTGTGTATGTGTGTGTGTGTGTGTGTGTGTGTGTGTGTGTGTGTGTGTAGCTAGAACATTTTTTTTTTTTTATGTTCCGAAAACCGTATAACTGTATTTACTAAACTTGAGAAATAAAAGTACCATTGGCCGTGAAAGGAAGAAGAGGAGGGGAAACAGGATATACAGTAGGGGCAAAAAAATCTCCCTACAGTGATTACTGAAGTAAGCCCTAACGTTCGGCACAATGATTAATTATCCCTATGACCACTCCACCATCCTCTCTCCGTACTATTTACCTCGCATCTCTTCTCTCGGCCACATCATACCGCACCACTACCACTACCCTGCACCCGCCACTTCTCGCTCCGTCACCATTCCCACCGACCTTCCCCAAAGGGAAATGTGCTCCCACTTTACCATTTCCTTTACCACACACCGCTCGTCAAGAGACACCATGAAGGTCACGGTGATAAAGAAGGTAGGAGGAGGAGAAGGAAGGACGAGAGAGTGAAAGAAAGAAGGAGGAAGGGAAAAATCTGTCAAGGATGGAGGGCGTGGTTGGGGATAGGATTGCCACCTCCTTCGTACTGTTTCTTTATCTCATCATCATCATCATCATCAACATCATATAATCCAGTGTTGCCACATGAGGAGCGCAGGAGCCCCGGCTAGGCAAGTTGGTCCTGACATTTAAGATGAAAGTGACCAGCCTCACTCATCCTGAGTGGCATTACGTGTGCAATAAACCCCAACCATCCCTTGGATATAAAACAGCACTCGCTCAATCCGATTGCAGCGCCTTAATTGCCCACTAAACCACCAGGTGCCATAATTTGGTTATATGGTTACCATCCAGCATAGTAAACCGTTTCCTGGTGTACAGGAAACCATTTGGATTGTCCCTTAATGTAGAGTCACCCGTAGACAGAAAGAAGAGGACAGAATGAAGGAAAGAAAGACAGAAGAGGAAGGATGGAAATAGGGAAGGAAAAGAGGAAAGGGCAGGCACCCGAGAGCTGCACTACATCGACTGAGTGGATGGTGACCTCCCTCACCAAGCACTTCTTTACTAAATTATCATTACCACATGATGTACAGTAAATGTCTAATGCGTTTTCTTAGTCTGGTAACCAAATTATTCACCAACCTATCTCAGATATACCTACTAAGTCCAAACGTTTGTGCTCACCAATAATTATCCATAGCCTATGACACCACGATTGTCCTCTCTCTTTTTACCCACTACCGCTCGAAGCCAGTCAAGGCCACGACAAAGAATCGCCACACCACCACTTGCCACCTCGCACCCACTTTACATCCCCTTATTCTCTACCCCATGTTTACACCTGCTAACCCCATATCTTCCCCGCCTCTCCTATTCTTCCACACCGCTCATCCGTGCACGCAACAGTCTAGCCACACCACCGGACATGATGATAAATTAGGGAGAAAAAGGAAGAAGGAAGGAAGCGAAATAGAGTAGAGGCACGATGGAGGAAAACGGCGTCAAGGAAACAGGTTAACGATTGGAATTGCTACTGCCACCAACTTCATATTTTTTTTCTATTCTTTACCATCACCTTCATATTTTTTATCTTCTTACACAGCCTAATTCGTTAATACCACATAGTGTGTCTACTGTTTTCTTTAGTCTGCTAACCACATGAATCATCAACCTCAGATATGAAGGCTGAAAAACTGGAGGAAAGTAGGAAGAGAGAAACTGATCAAAGACGGGGGGTGGGTGAGATTGGGATTGCCACCTGTTTCATATTTTTAAAAAGTCTTCCTACTTACTCGGTGTAAGTTATTAGTACCACTTGATGTAAGTGTCTACTGTTTTTTTTTTTTTTTTTTTTTTTTTTATGACAACCACGTTATTCACCAGCCTACCTGAAATATGCCTGCATCTATTACTCGTCGGGTGAAGGGGACAAGTGGGAGTCTAGTACTGCCACTTAAGTGATAATTTTTCCCCCCAGCCTAGTAAGGCTTCTATTACTCACTGTTACTTTCTACTGCATTTTACTTAATCTGGTAAACATATCTACCTATCTCCCTACATAAAGCAATTCTCATAGGGTACACTGTACTCAGGCATGGGTGGAAAAGTCAGTAACTTTGTCACTTATCATAGCTTTTTTTTCTCTACGTACAATAGTTAACCTACTGGCCAGCTCCATGCTGCCCTTATTGTTAGTCGCGTTTTCTTTCTTCCTTGTATTCTTTTTTCTTGATTAATTGTGGCAGGCACTTCTACCCTTCAGAATTAACCGATTCCGACCAAACTTGGACACACTGACCAGCCCATGACCTAGTTGTGTCCACAAGATTTTGGTTGCTAGGCAACTACTCATCGCCTAGCAGCGGCCGAAAACCCGCATTTTTCATACTTTTCACGTGTTGAGCGGTAGAAGCAATACTAATGGGCGCAGCAAGTCTTTAGGCATAATCTTGAGGTCATTCCCTTTCGGAAGTGTTCCTTCCATTTTTCCTCTCTCTCCTCTAGTTTTCAAGTGGCAACCCTGCGAAGATGGCCTCAGAGTCTCCAGCATCCAGTGCCGGTTTTCAAAAATGCACCCCTTGTTCCTCAGTGGCTTGATGGAATTGATTGAAAGTTTGCATGCTTATAGACATTGACTAATACTACAACTTTTTGTGCACATATATGCTACATTGGCCAGGTCAGGGGTCAAAGGTCATCAAACACGAAAACAGTGAAAACAGCTAAAATCACAACTGTGCTCATGGAGTGCTAAGGCTTCGAAGATAATTAAGCCAGGGATATGATTCTTGGGTGGAATGTTGCACTGGAGTGCCTCCAAACAAAAATAACATATAGTGTCAAAACTCACTTTCAGTCACTGGCAGCACCATCTACAGGTTGTATCTCTGGTGGGTAATTCTGCGAATTTGAAGTTCCCTACGTTCACAATACAGGGGATGGAATCGAATGAAACTTTGCATGCTTATAGACATTCATGAGTACTACAACTGTGCTTTGTACAGGTATGACCTATATCCACGAGGCCAAGGGTCAAAGGTCATCAAGTGCAGAAAATATGAAAAGTGCTAAAATTACAACCTTGCTCACACAAAATCCTAAAGCTCTGAATATTATTAAGCCAGGGTGGAATGTTTCACTAGAGTACCTCCATAAATGACTTTTAGTGTCAAAACTCACTTCCAGTTCCTGACAAAGCTTAGTCCACTTAGAGCAGGCCATCGTCGCCTACCGGCTTGTTTGTACACTTTTTCTCAGTTCTTATTACTTTAGCATTTCAATACCTCTTCACTACATTTTCTTTGGTGTGGTTCTTACCTGAGACTAAAAATTAGCTACTTACTTACATAAATGAAAAATTTATAACTAATTATCTAGTCCCCTAACTGAACTATTTATGCTTGCTATGAAAACTATGCTTATTACCATACACAATGAAGGATCCTAATTCTATTCTCTAACTTGGTAATCAGATTACTTTATTCATATATATATATATATATATATATATATATATATATATATATATATATATATATATATTCGATGTAATAGAGGCCAAGGCATGTCCGGAAAGTGGGTATGTCTGGATACTGGGACCCTACCTCCTGGACTGGTAGTTATGGACACTAATCCAGCTTAACTTTGAAAGCCACCTAAATAACTCCCTACCCGACATGCATAGCATCTGTTTAAGACCCTATTCACACAAATAAGGAACATAAAGCATAAACTAAATGAAAAGGAACCAGAGAATGAGGAATTAGAAGTGAGTATGGAATATTTAGCAGTGTACAGGGTACTTACAGCACATCTGTGGCCGCCTCCTCTAAGGCTCTGGCAGTTGTGAAAATGCTCTTGAAGCACGTACAGTAGTCCAGTGTTGTGCTGCACTTAATTCATTGCACTGTTAGTTATAATTGTTTAACACCACACTTTCTCTTCTTAATTGCGCCATGCCAGTTTCAACCGCCAGTTTCCACCACCAGTTTGCATTCCACACTTAATCATTTTTTTTTTTTTTTTTTTTTTTTTTTTATGCGAGGAAGAAGGAACCAAAGGCCATGAGCCCGCAGTAACAGTTCCCTCCAAGAGAAAAACAAAATACAATAGAGAGCCAAATTCAAGATCCAATCATTTTGAGATGCCTGGACACACTACGTTTGAAAGACTGGAGATCATAGGCAGGAGGAAATACAGACAGAGGGAGACAGTTCCAGAGCTGACCTGTTCCATAAATGAAAGACTGGGAGTAACGGTTAACTCTTGCATTAGAGAGTTGGACAGAAAAGGGATGAGAGTTTGCTGCTAGACGGGTGCTACGCGCCCGTCGTAGAGGTGGAGGAATGCAAGCAGACAGTTCAGAGGGGCAGTGACCATTAAAGTAGCGATAGAAAAGAGATAAAGATGCAACAGTGCGGCGAAGAGACAGAGGTTGAAGGGAGTCAGTAAGAGGAGGAGAGTTAATGAGATGAAAAGCCTTTGACTCCACCCTATTGAGAAGAGCTGTATGTGGGGAGCCTCCCCACACATGAGAGTTGTACTCCACACAGGGGCGGATAAAACCCCTGTATAGAGTCAACAATTGTGCAGGGGTAAAGAAAGAGCGGAGTCGGCTTAGCACACCCAATCTCTTGGAAGCAGATTTTACAAGAGATGTAATATGATCTTTCCAAGATAAGTCCCGAGTAAATGAAACCCCAAGCATGTTCAAGGATGATGCAGGATTAATCTGAATATTATTAAACATTAGTGGGTATACCTGTGGAAGATTTTGTCGGGTTGATAGGTGTAAGAACTGAGTCTTAGATGCATTAAAGACAACCATATTATTTTTACCCCAGTCAGAGATATGAGCCAAATCAGACATTAGGTGTGCCATAGCCTCATCCCTTGTTTCTTGAAGTAACTGTTGAGATGGGCGTTGCAGGAACCGAATGGAAAGGTGAAGGGTGGAGTCATCAGCGTATGAGTGGATAGGGTTAGATGTACAGGTTAGAAGATCATTGATGAATAAAAGGAAGAGAGTTGGTGATAGGACAGAGCCCTGAGGAACACCACTGTTGATAGATCTAGAGGAGAAAGAACGATGGCCGTCTACGACAGCGGCTATAGAACGACCAGAAAGGAAGCTAGCGATGAAGGCACAGATAGAAGGATAGAAACCGTAGGAGGGCAGTTTGGAAATTAAAGATTTATGCCAGACTCGATCGAAAGCCTTTGAGATGTCAAGTGCAATGGCAAAGCTTTCGCCAAAGTCCCGAAAGGAGGATGACCAGGAGTCTGAAAGGTAGGTGAGAAGATCGCCAGTGGAGCGTCCCTGACGGAACCCATACTGACGATCGGAAAGGTTGTGATAGGAAAGATGCCTTAAAATTTTTTTATTAAGAATTGACTCGAAAACTTTTGAAATACAGGACGTTAAAGCAATTGGACGATAGTTGGAGGGTTGGGAGTGGTCACCCTTCTTTGGGACTGGCTGAATGAGAGCAAACTTCCAGCAAGAAGGAAAGGTACAAGTTGACAGACAAAGGCGAAATAGTTTGCCTAGGCAGGGTGTAAGCACAGAAGCACAGTTTTTGAGAACAACAGGAGGGACCCCATCAGGCCCATATGCCTTGTTAGTACTGAGGCCAGTAATGGCAGAAAATACATCAACTGAAGAAATTTTAATGTCAGCCATGAGGAAGTCAGACGGGGGAAGTGATGGAGGAACAGCACCGGAATCGTCTAAGGTGGAATTGGAGGAGAAAGTCTGTGCGAAGAGATCTGCTTTATCAGTAGAAGAAATAGCTACAGACCCATCAGAGTAGAAAAGAGGAGGTAAGGATGATGAGGTAAAGTTGTTAGAAAGATTTTTGGCAAGGTGCCAGAAGGAGCGAGAAGAATTCGAGTTGGAGAGTTGAGAGCATTTAGTATGGATGAAATTATTTTTAGTAGAGCGAAGAACAGACTTAGCACGATTCCGGGCAGAAACGTAAAGATTATGTGATTCAGGGGTGGGTTGGCTCCGGTACCTTTTGTAGGCCTTCTCCTTGTTGCGGACAGCATTAGAACAAGCGTGATTAAACCATGGCTTTCTTGCGTTAGTCAAAGGATATGAGAAAGGAATGTATGCTTCCATGCCCGAGAGAATAACCTCCGTAATGCGCAAGGCACACTCAGATGGCTCCCGGCCATGGAAGCAATAATCATTCCAGGGAAAATCAAAGAAGTACTGCCTGATGGCCTCCCAGTCCGCAGCTCCAAAATGCCAGAGGCACGACGTTTCCCTGGAGGGTCCCAGGCCGTACTGGAGCGATAGGACAGGTTAAGGTAATAAGGTTGTGATCGGAGGAGCCCAACGGAGAGAAAAGATTAACAGAGTAAGCAGAAGGATTAGTTGTGAGGAAGAGGTCAAGTATGTTGGAGCTCTCTCCAAGGCGGTCAGGGATACGGATAGGGTGCTGTACAAGCTGCTCTAGGTCATTAAGGATAGAAAAGATGTAGGCTTGTTCACCAGGTGGATCCGTGAAAGGAGAGGAGAGCCAAAGGTGGTAGGAACATTGAAATCTCCAAGAATGGAGATTTCAGAGAAAGGAGAAATGGACAGAATGTGTTCCATCGTAGAAGTAAGATAGTCGAAGAATTTTTGATAGTCAGTAGAATTAGGGGATAAGTAAACAGCACAGATATATTTAGTCAGGGAATGACAGGAAAGCCGAAGCCAGAGAGTGGAGAATTCAGAAGAATCAAGTTCAGGAACACGAGAGCAAGATAAGTCGTTGCGTATGTATACACAACAGCCACCTTTGGCTTTGAAATGAGTATAGAGAAAGTAGGAGGATACAGAAAAGGGTTTACTGTCAGTTGCCTCAGACAGCTGAGTCTCCGTTAGAAAAAGAAGGTGAGGTTTAGAGGAGGAGAGGTGGTGCTCAACAGAGCGAAAGTTAGATGAAGGCATGAATGTTGCAGAAATGAAGAAGAAGAGAGTCAGACAGTGGTTCCAGGCACCTCGAGTCGTCACCTGGAGAGGGGGCAGATGGCGGGGGCATTTATGGTCCCCCCCCCTGGGGACTCCGAGGCTGGGTGAATCGACGCCATTTTTGGTTAATTTTGAATAGGAAGTGTAGTGTGTACTGTGCATGTAGTTTGGTGAAGATAGATAGAGAAATTTGTACTGGAGAGCATGCTGGCCTACTCTCTGTGTAACTGAGACACTGAAAAAGTTCAGCAAAGGGGGATGGTCAGGAACTAGTCCTGAGGGCTGATGAAACGGGAGCTCCAGCACTCCCTGTCATCAGCTTTCCATCCACCTCGGGAGTACTGCCCTGCTCGACTGGTGCACTCTAAATTCTAATTTCCTAACACTGCACAACACTGTAAATTCCCATGTGGTCTAGTGGTGAGGTATTGCAGTTTATTCACTGTTTATTCACAAAAACGAACATTTGCGACATCCATTGCAAGGAGCATCTACTCACGATGGTAGTTAGGCAGTAACTAGGGTAAGGGGAGGAACAGCAGGGGGCCGGTGGCCGCGCATAAACACAGCTGTTCGGCGCTGCACGCCAAGTTCAAATTACGGGTAGAAAAAAATTAAGATTTTTTTTGGATATTTTTAATTTTTTGGCCATTTTTGGGTTCGGAAGGCCCAGGCCCCAAATGTCTGGGTTGTGGGGTGTCTGGTTAGTGGGTGTTCGGATATTAAAGGGATTACTGAATATATATTTATTAATATATTTATTTATATATTTAGTCTGTACATCTGTCAGTCACCCACTCAGTCTGTTCTCTCTTTGCTCTTCTTGTTTGTCTGTTTATCAGTGGTCTAGAAGTTCTGGAGTGCATGGTAGCTCCTAAAGCACTCCCTTAGGGCATGGTGGTGGGAAGGTTGGTGAGGAAAAGACGAGCGAGATGGATCACTCATAATGACACGTTTTGTTTTGGTGTTACTTAACAAATTAGTTGCTAAGAGAGGTGGTGGGTGCCCACCCCTTGTGACGGATGGTTTGCCAGTTAGCATTATTTTCTTCCATACATGAATGGCACACTACTCTTACATGCTTCTTTTTCCACCATATTTCATTTCCATCATCTCCTAGTGACTTTGTACATGACTGTAAGTAATTCTTTACAGCACTGAACTATAGCTGCCCTTTTGGGGATGATTATGTCGTGGTAAACTTGTTATGAAGTGAGTAACTTCTCTTCATAGCAGCTGATGTTACTGAACATCTGGTAATAAGCTATGGGGTGGATATGGATAAGCGTCACCCAAAGGGACCATAAAGTGTCCATGACGCTGCTACTTCCAGGAACTTCGTGATGATTTGTTGTAATTCCCACTCATATGAGGTAGGCCACAGGTGCTTGCGGCTGTATCATATAAGGTAGGAAGCAGCACTCTGGTTAGATTAGGTAACTCCAAACTGGCTACAAAAACGTCCCTCAACTCCCTCGCTATCCCCCAAAAGGAGGGTGGAAGACTGCAGGAGGACAACTTCAGTCTTCAGTCCACTCGGTTCGCGTTTCGCATGAGCCAGAGGTTACAATAACTTAACAGGCTCCATCTAGTACTAAGAAAAGAGGAGGCTTGAATGAGTGTGTGGGCATGTGATTAAATATGTGTGAAAGAGCATGAGAGTGACAAACTGTGAGTGAGTACACTTACACGTATATGTGAAAATGACCTATAATGTAAGTGTGAGGGAGAATTAGTTTGACTGAATGTGAGACTAAGTACACTTGAGTGCAAATAATCAAGTGTGAATGGGAGACCGTGAAGGTGGGGAAAAGTAAGAGTAAATAAATGTCAGAGTGAAAATGTTTGCGAGAAGGTGAGAGTAAATAAAAAGGTGTGACTGTGAGAATACGAATATGTGTATAAGTGAGAGTTTGAGTGTTACTAAAGGTGAATAAAAGTGGGAAACTGTGATAGAAAAATAAATGAGAGTGGGAGAGGGGAGTGGAACTTTGGAAGTGAATTGAGAGTACTGGCAACTTTAGATCAGGTAAAGGTGAACAGAGTATAGTGACAGTATTGCGCCAGGTTGAAGTGGATAAAATGTAGGGATAATTTAAGACCAAATTAATGTGCACAGAGTATGGGGACACATGCAAGCCAAGTTAAAGTGGACAGACCATAGGCGTCCCAGAGCCACTAACTGTGCGAGGTCTTGCCTTTCCCCATCGGTGCAGGCTTTACAGGGGTGTCTGTGTACATGTCTCTTTTATAGCCAAATCTGATATTTTCTTAATCCACATCATTAGAGCCTCCAAAAAAGTTTGGGTAACACTTCCACACCAAGTACGTTTTTTTCTGTACAGGCCACTTTATGATAATTCTTTGACGTCATTTTGCCAAAAAAGGAAATCTTACATTTCATGGAATATCAGACCAAGCATTACCTTTAGAATTGAAATTTACATTTATTTTCCAGGTTAACACATAGACAACACATTTTCTGTATGACTTACCTACACAAAATGTTTTTCAGCGCAATAGGGTCTTATATAGCTCGAATTGGATTATAAAATTTGCTTTCAGTTTGAACATCAAACAAACTTTAATACCACAACACTCAATATTAAAGACAGAGCAACCAAAATTGGTTAAAAGTTTCCTTAAATAGTTCTCTTATAAGTACAACTAGAGTTTTTTTTTTTTTTTTTTTTTTACAAGGTATCATATGGTGACAGTGAGGCCTAACATAAAGAAAAGTTACCCCTACCCCCCCAAATGCCATTTTTTCCGAAATCAGTAAAATGGCTCTAACATCCAAAATAACTGACACAGTTAATTTTGTGTCTTCCCGGGGCCAGGATGTGATGGAAAAAATATCAAATATCGTGAAGGATAGTGGAGATAAACCCACTGCGTGCCTCAGTGTAGGAGGCAATGATATTAGTAGGTGTAAGAGTGAGGTACTGTGGCAGCAGTACAAGGTAATGTTGGAGACAGTTAGGGAGAGGGGAGGGACCCGTGTAGTACGCGGTATTTTGCGTAGGAGGGGGATTGGGAGGGAGTGGTTGAGCAGGGCAATAGGTTTTAATTGAAAGGTATTGCAAAGATAATGCAATACCTTTCATAGACAGCTAGGACCGGTTTTATGAACGGAGTTCCATGTATAGTTGGGATGGGACTCGTCTCAGTATGCAGGGAGTTATGGTTTTAGCTGGAATGATAGGCAGGGAGTTAGAGTTTTTTTTTTTTCGATGTTGAGCATTAGTTGTACAGGAACTTGCAGCAACTACTCTCAGAAATCATTATCATCAGGTTTGGAGAGATGCATCAAGACATGCAAAAGTAAGAACAACAGCTTAACCATCAGTGTAGAAATATCCACTCAGGCATCTCAAAATGAGCAGGCGATGATTGAGGAAAGAACAAGCGATGATGGAGGGGCGATAAGTGATAGTACAAAAAATATATTAGTAAAATAAAGAGTTTCCCGGTTATTAACAAAATTTAAAAAAGTATATAAGTCTCAAGGTAGAGATATAATTACTCGTAATAACCTGAAAATGTACTACACAAACAGCAGGAGTTTATGAAATAAAATGGATGAACTGAGGACTTAAATGTGTAACAGACATTACCATTAGTAGTGAAACTTGGATGAATACAGACAATCAAGAAATTTTAGCAGAATATCAGATAAAGAGGTATAATATTTTTGTGTCAAATCGTCTGTGAAGAAAGGGGGGCGGGGTAGCTATTTATGTAAAGGATTCATTACACTGTTACAGTAAAGCAGACATTACAGTAAATAGAGACACCGAAAGTGTCTGGGTTGAATTCAGTAACAACAGGGAGAAATTAGTCTTAGGAGCTGTTTACAGATCTCCAAAATTAAGTAGAGCAGATAGTAAATACCTTTGGGAGGAAATTAGGAAAGCGCCACAGTCCAGCTTAGTAATACTTGTAGGAGATCTTAATCTGCTAAGGACTGATTAGCGAAATCAGACAGGGGATGCAGTCAGAGGAATTTCTAGATATAGTACAGGATAATTTCCTCTATCAGTATATCAAGGAGCCCTCCAGAGGTAATAATATAATTTGGTTTTAGCTAATAAAGAAAATATCATTAGTGATATAGAGGTTGGTGGATGACTTGGTAATAGCAATCATGAAGAAATTAAGTTCAATTTATTTGGGATGTCTGTTCCACTGAAAATCCCTCCACCGTTCCTAATTTTCGTCTAGGAGATTTTGATGGATTAAGAGCATATTTTAGAACTGTATTCCATAGGGAGACTAGCTACTGTAGGGAGTGCCATGACAGTGGGGAACTCCAGGTATTTGGTGAGGGGAAGGAAACGGGTGGGAATGTACGCCAGGACTCTGAGGAAGGTCAGGTCATAAGTGGGAGTGTAGTTCAGGTGACGGGAATTAACTCAGATCCAGTATCATGCAGCCGCTCAACCAGTGAGAAATATAACGAGTTACTAAATATAATACACTGAGGCCAAGATAGATATATGCCTTCAAAACATTTAGAATGAATAATTCAGAACCAAGATGGTTAAACAATAGATTAAAATCTCTCATAGGTCAAAGGAAAGGAATATATTTAATAAATAAAACGTGGAGAGGAACACTTATGTAACCGGTACGCGATTTTGAACAGAGAAGTAAAGAGAGAGATACGGAAAGCAAAGAGAAGTTATGAAATTAAGGTTGCTATGAATCGAAAGAAAACTCCCAAGGGTTTTTACCAAATGTGCCGTACAAAAAATAAAGATAGGATGGGACCTCTCAGAACAGAATCAGGTGACATTACCAGTGAAGATAAAGAAATGTGCTCCATACTAAATAATTATTTCATATCAATATTTAACAAGGAAAATCTAGACCTGGTCCCTCAAGCAGCAAATATTTACAACGATAATACGGAAAATATACTTAGTAAAATAACCATTAGTAAAGAAGACGTACTAAGAAAAAGAAAAAGTTAAAACTTCACAAATCACCAGGTCTGGACGATATATATGCAACAATTATAAAAGAGCCAAAGAAGAATTATGTCAGCCACTTTTAACGTTATTTAATGACTCTTTAATTTCAGGAGAAGTTTGAGAGGCGTGGAAGACTGCAAACTTAGTGCCCATTTTTAAAAAGGGTGATAAAGCAGCTGCGTCGAATTATCGTCCGATAAGTCTAACATCAATAATAATAAAAATGCTAGAGTCAATTTTGGCAAATAAGATTAGAGAACACTTAGAAAGATTTAATCATATAAATGAAAGTCAGCACGGATTCAGGCAAGGACGATCCTGCCTCACAAACTTGTTCTCTTCTCGGAGGTCTATGAGGCAGTAGATAGCGAAAAAGCTTACGGTATTATTTATCGGGACTTTAATAAAGCTTTTGATGGGGTCCCACACGAAACATTAGTTAGAAAGGTTCGAGCACGCGGTACAGACGGCGATATCTTAAAATGGCTAGAACCCTGGCTGAAAGGACGAAAGCAGAGCTTATTAATGAATGGAACTACGGTAAGTCGGATTGAGGATTAGTAACTAGCGGTGTACAACAGGGTTCAGTAGTTGGTTCCTTATTAATCAATATATATATATATATATATATATATATATATATATATATATATATATATATATATATATATATATATATATATATATATCATCGACTTAGAAATCACTAGCAGTATTAGCAATCTGCCGATGACACAAAAATAGAGCGAATCATTAACTCGACTGACGATTGCCATAACTTACAAAAGGACCTCGATAATTATATTGTCCAAATGGTCTAAAACTTGGCAAATGGAATTTATCGTTGAAAAATGTAAAGTACTTAACATAGTCAAGACCATTGGAGACACTAAATACAGCATAGATAACATAGAAATTAGCAAATCGGAATGCGAGAGAGATCTAGGAGTTATGCTTAGTAACGACCTCAAACCATGGCAACAGTGTATTAATGCCTGAAATAAAGCAAATAGGGTCCTAAGATTTATTTCGAGACGCGCGAGCAATAGGTCATCAAAAGTAATACTGCAACTTTATCTAGCATGAGTAAGGCCACATTTAGACTACGCAGTACAGTTTTGGTGTCCTTACTATAGAATGGATATTAACTCGTTAGAAAACGTACAGAGAAGAATGACAAAAATGATACATGATGTTTGCAACCTGTCATATGAAGACAGATAAAAAGACAGTCTGCACTCGCTAGAGAGGCGTAGATTAAGCGGAGACTTAATTGAGGTTTTTAAGTGGATGAAGGATATATATAAGGGAGATATTAGCAAGGTACTTAAAATAAGCATACAGGATAGAACTAGAAGTAATGGTTTCAAACTAGAAACATTCCGTTTCAGTAAGGAAATGGGTAAAAATTGGTTTGGTAATAGAGTAGTAGACGAATGGAATAAGCTACCTAGTAAAGTAGTTGCTGCCCCTTCCATTGAGAGTTTCAAGTATAGGCTAGATAAGCATATGATAAATAAGGGGTGGTGGATAAAGAAAAAGAAATCTTATAACCAATACTAATTCATTCTTTTTCCTTTTTAGGTTACACTATGATAGTCTCTATTCTCCTTTCACACTTTCCTGTAAAATGTCCACGCCAGTTTTCCCATACTGCGTGGTGTTCTTTCTTTTCCTGCCGGCTTCGGCTGGAGGGTTTAGGGGACGGGGGAGAACCTTCTTCTTTGCTGTCCTTATCTCATTCTAGTGGGTTAGCTACTCTTCTAGGAGCTGCCTAGCATTAGAATGTAGTATTGTCATAGTTATTCAATGAAAAACTGAATAACTGTGTTCTAACTAAGTGTGATTTTTTTTTTCTTAGCCACTAGGTAGAACAGGCCATTTCAGTATGTTTTTCATCTCTTTTCTTATGCACCAGAGCTTGCTATCTTAGCAAAACTTAAGTCTGCTCTTATGAGCAAATATGTCACTGATAGTCAAAGGTATTTGGCTGAGACTGGAGAAGCATCAGGCAAGGCGGTAGAAGATCTAAACAGCTTCGTCAAAACGTGCTCTGAATCCACTGAAAATTTCAAGTTCTGGACATATTTTCTGGAGATGATGGCAACAGTCCATGACCTTTTGGGAGCTGATAGGGAAGGAATATGGGAACTGCGCCTGGATGCAGTCCAACGTGCTTTGCACCTGTTTCCTGCATTTGATTCCACCAATTACTTGCGATGGTGTTCTCTCTACCCAAAAGACATGCGGCGCCTTCCTGAAACAGCACCATCAGTGTATGAGAACTTTGTTGGGGGCAATATTTCAATCAAAGAGAAACATGGTCGATTCACGGCAGCTGGGGGAGATCAGAAACTGGAACAAAGTATTAACCTTTCATCCAAGTGCAGTGATGGGGTCATTGGGCATGCCAAGCAAAAACAATATATGGCTCAGTGGGACTTGATTTACCATGAGATGATGGCGGTGAAGAATTTATATCGCCAATATACAAATGTGATGGAGAAAACCCACGATACATACAACCATCATCAATTATCTCAAGTGAACACAGACCGTAGAGAGTCACAAATTCAAGATATGATGAAATATGTTGAAGAGAAGGGATCCCCTCTGTCTGTTCATGCTTCTCCAATCTTGCAAAATTTTGTGGCAAAAGTGGTCATGTCCAGTGAGATCAGAAATGATGTCCTGTATGCATTCATCAAAGGAAAAGACAAGTACCTGAAATTTAGGAAAGAGAGTTTTCTCAAGAAAAAGACCAGGATAAGTTACAGCATTCATCGTGCTAATTTGAAAACAATGAAAACCATCCAAAACAAACCACTAAAAACAATAAAAAAGACAGTGAAGGAGATAAGTATAGCAGAATGGAACACTGAAATAGCAAGTGAGCGTGGCTTTACCACAGATGTTGTTCCACCTCCATTATTGCTTGATGCAGAAGGAATGATGACAAAGCCTGAAAAGAGTTTGTTACTGAAGGAACTGGAGGCTCATTTTAAAGCTGAAAACTACAACTATAGCCATCATGTCAATGCTTCCTTCATCATAGATGTCATGGCTACCATTCGAAAGATTAATCTCACCAAGCTCTCCAAATTCAGTGACCGCCTGGACAATTTCATGTCATTTTCAGCCATATATCGTCAGTTTGGACGCTGACTAGGTCCTTGACATGTATTCTCAAGAGCCCTCTGTAAAGTACGGTGAGAGGGAAACACGCACTGATAAAGTAGCCTACCCAATGAATACAGTTCAATTGACCCATGTTCTCCACTACCAAAGGACACGGTAACTTTTTGGCCATCAAATAGCAACAAACTTCCCATTGAAAAACTGATCTATCAGCATCTTCGTTCCAACATTGTCCCTGGGCAGCATCCCATTGTATCTGGACAAGTCACTAGGGAGGATGAGCAACACCAGTGTATCATCATTATCCAAGGGGAGGAGAATACTCTTGTTCACCTTCAACCAACATTTGAGGAAGCAGACATTCGCCTAGTCCTCCATGTTTTGGACTCCCTGAAGAATGGGCACACAGTATGCATTGCTCTTTCTAATGACACAGATGTCATTGTTGCCCTTTTATACCACATGCCTGTTTTTTAGTTATACAACATCCAGGAGTTGTTGGTTCGAGCTGGCGTTGGAGATACAACCCGGTATGTGCCACTCCATACTATGTTTGAGTGCCTTGGAAGTCACCTCTGTGCAGTTCTTCCGGCTGTACACAGCCTTGCTATCTCAGTTATTTAGGGTGTTAGAGCCATTTTACATCACAAGCAAAGTCAGCACTAAAAAGACTGCATTGAAAGCTCAGCCGGAGAAGTTGTTAAATCACTTCGGGCAAACTGCTACCTTATCTCAATCTACACTGCAGGATGCTGAATGCTATTTAGCAAAAGTTTTAACGTCTAGAAGTGAGTCAAAGAATTTCTTGGAGTTAAGGACTGAAATCTTTCACCATGAAAAGGGGAGATCTCATCAGAACCTGCCTCCGACCAGTCAAGGCCTTCTTCAACACATAAAGCATGCATTCTATAATGCTTACACAATTAGGCATACACTAGAAATTCATCAAGAATACAAGATCTCATTAAAGCCAGAAGACTTCGGCTTCAGGCATGAGAATGAATATTTAATACCTTCCACATCTTGGAAGACCCTGGAATCTCACTGGACAGTTGTCTGTTCATGCACCAAGTGTGCCACATCAACTTGTCCTTGCAAGGCTGCTGCTGTCAAGTGTGTCAAATTCTGTAGTGCAAGAGGGATGATTGCAAAAGTCCAGCAGGTTAGAATATTGTTGGGGTTATTTAGTTATACATGCTATCTAATGGAAACAAATGAATTAATAATCATCTGAACAGTAAGAAGTAGTGTGCTTTGTACAGTGTAGTTTATTAGTCACTGAGGTTTGAGGTCTTCACCCTAAGTGTTACCGAATTGCCAGAAGAAAAGCTGAAGTGTTGCGGCTTTGATATCAGTAGGGATATGCAAATTGTGAGTACCGGTATTGGCTATAATCTTCTACACTGATTGAAATACTGAGTGGAATACACTCATGTCTCATTATAGGAAGATTTTAAATGGAGCAGAGATTCCATTGTTAAATTCACAAGTTTAAACCTGTACAATTTACTGCCTTAATCATGATATTTGGCAACTGTTGCGAAATTATACAATCAGAACATAACCCAGATAGACTAATGATGATACCAATCAATTCCTTGGTATCAAAAACACATAGGTAGACACCAAAATTAACTTGTTATCTCAATTATTAAGGGTGTTAGAGCCATTTTACTGATTTCGGAAAAAATGGCATTTTTGGGGGGTTGGGGTAACCTCTTCATGTTAGGCCTCACTGTCACCATATGATACCGTGTAATAAAAAAAAAAAAACTCTAGCTGTAGTTATAATAGAACTATTTAAGGAAACATTTGACCAGTTTTGGTTGCTCTGTCTTTAACATTAAGTGAGTAAGGTGAGAGTAAAATTTGCTTGATGTTCAAACTGAAAGCGATTTTGTTTTTTACTAAAGTCGAGCTAAATAAGACCATTTTGCACTAAAAAACATATTTTGTTCAGGTAAGTCATACAGAAAAAGTGTTGTCTATGTGTCAACCTGGAAAATAAATGAAAATTTTAATTCTGAAGGTGATGCTTGGTCTGATATTTCATGAAATGTAAGATTTTTTTTTTTTTGGCAAAGTGACGCCAAAGACTTATCACAAACTGGCCTGTAAAGAAAAGACGTGCTTGGTGTGGAAGTGCTTCCCAAACTTTTTTGGAGGCTCTAATGATGTAGATCAAGAAAACGCAAGACTTGGCTGTAAAAGAGACAAGTACACAGACACCCCCCTAGAGCCAGGACTACATCACAGCTCCAACAGACCAGGCTACAGTTATCAATGTGTATTAAGAATTACAGACCAAGTAAAAATGAAGAGACGGTTGCCTCCCTCGAGTCACTTACCGCGTGAGGCCTTATCTTAACCCTGCACAGCTCTATCAGGTCATCCCGCAGCTTCTTCTGCGTCGGTGTCAGGAGCCAGTCAGGGTCGTAGTCAGAGCCCACACCCCAGTATTCTCCTCGGCCCCACTTCTTCATCCTTGGCAGGGTGTATTGCACCTCAGACTAAATACCTGTACCATGGAAGACACAAAAATTTAGCAGTTATCATGCCGTCAATGATCATCATCATCATCATCAGCAGCAGCAGCAGGTGCAGCAGCATCACAATTATTAGCACTAACATCATCATTATCTTCATTTCATCATCTTTGGCAAATCTATTGCACCCCACACATCGTCTGCAACATGGGGGACATTGAAATTTAGTAATTAATTAAACAGTGAATCATCATCATCACTACAACAACAACTATAATTATGTTCCCATCTCTCATACAGATGGAATGGAGTAGGATTGAGAACCAAGAAAGTGGAGGACAGAAGTCGGAGATTCATCTCCATCATCATCACCGTTATCACCACCAAGACCATCACACAAAGATGGAATTCAGAAAACAATGAAAGACAAATGTCAGTACTGGGAGTACTATATGTAAAAGGAAGACACATATATACCTGGCCAAAATGGGCATTGAGCAATCGTATTAAATCCTGTGACCTATCCTTGAAATTTATTCTTGCAATATGCAGACCATTTTCTTCAGGTTAGGGGAAAAGTTTCAAAATGAAAAAGTTAGATGTGTCATCTCCCTCTCTCTCTCTCTCTCACACACACACACACACACACACACACACACACACACACACACACACACACACACACACATCTATCTATCTATCGATCGATCGATCGATCGAATATAGATAAGTAAATATATTTGTATGTATGTATGTACGGTATGTATGTGTGCGAGAGGTCTGTTCAGAAAGTATCCGACTGAGGCTCAAAAATAGTAAATAGGTAACCTACTCAGCCAGGACACTAATCCCCGTCAAAGTAGACCCTTTCTGACTTGACACACGCAGCCCAGCGTTCTTTCCACAGCCTGAAACATCTTTCACAGTATCTCCTGCAGGTACTTCGTCACATTCGTCATGATCTCTTCTTTAGTCTCAAACTGAGAACCCTTCAGTGGAGTTTTGAGCTTGAGGAATAACCAAAAGTCGCATGGAGCCATGTCTGTTGAGCAGGGAACCTGTCAGACCTGCAGGATGTTGTGCTTGGCTAAAAATTCCTGAACGATTTGAGAAGAATGGGTAGGGGCATTGTCGTGGTGCAGCTTCCAACTTGTTGCTTTCCAAAGGTCTGGTTTCTTCTGCCGAACTGCATCACGAAGACGGCGGATAACGTTGAGGTTGTCATGTTTGTTAAAAGTCTGACCTTCTGGTGCGTATTCATAATGCGCAACACCATGGTAGTCAAAAAATAAATAAATAAATAAATAAAACTGTTAACATGCATTTCAACTATGAGTTGCCACGGACCTGTTGTGCCTTATTTGACCGAGGTTACCCAGCATGCTTCCACTGGGACGACTGTTCTTTGGATTCTAGTTCGTACCCATACACGTAAGTCTTATCTCCAGTGATAACAGTCTTCAGAAGGTTTGGATTGCTATTTGCACACTCCAGCATGTCTTGAGCAACGTTCATCCGAGAGAAGACATCATGACGAATGCGACGAAGCACCTGCTGGAGATACCAAAAACTGTCTTTAAAAAAATGTTTCTGGCAGTGGAGAGAATGCTGCGGTACGTGCGTCAAGTCAGAAGGAACCTACCGGTACTTTACGGGGGATTAGTGTTCTAGCTCAGCGGGTTAGATATTTATTATTTTAGGGCCTAAGGTAGGATACTTTCTGAACAGATCTCGCGTATGTATGAATGTATGTGTGTGTGTGTGTGTACACACACACACACACACACACACACACACACACACAATTAATATACATATACATATAGTTAAATACAGTAGTCACTCGTGTATCCGAACTTACTGGGCCAAAGGAGGGTCAGATGATGCAAAAAATTCTGATTCTGACAAATACAGTATTTTAGTCTGTGCAGAATAGGTGCATTACATTACTCACCAATTTCCAAGCCTGCCTCCTCAGTCTCATCCTCACTGTCATCATCACTCATGTGCATTGTGGTTGGATGAGGTGCTATTGAAGTGGATGGTTAAAGTGGGAGGCATGACACGTACCCGGTAATTAACTGAGCACTGATTAAAAGAAGAGAATGTACATGGCATGTGAATGGCGGCGACACGGTGTGAGTTTATATTAGTGTTTCGATTTGCTTTGCCACCTACCGCTACCGGTCACAGCGCAAGCTTGACATCGTGCGAGAAATTAAAATGGCTTTCATCTGTGTATTTCTTATTATTTAATAATTTTGTTGATTATCAAATATGGAGGTTCGGAAAATATTGGGGTTCGTATTTGTAGGTTTGGATACACGACTGATAACTGAATATATATATATATATATATATATATATATATATATATATATATATATATATATATATATATATATATATATATATATATACAGTGGTAGGTGGGGGCGCTCGCCATCAACCCACTCGATGTAGTGCTGCTCTCGGGTGTCTTTCCTTTCCTCTCCTCCATCCTTCTTTCCTTCCATCCTCTTCTTTCTTTCCTTCATTCTTTCCTCGTCCTTCTGCCTACGGGTGACTTTACACTCCCTCTTCTGTCTTTCTTTCCTTCATTATTTCCTCTTCCTTCTGCCTGTGGTTGACTCTACACTGATTGGCACGCCATATTGTTTCCTGTACACCAGGAAACCATTTACAACGCTGGGTGGTAACCATATAACCAGATTTTGGCGCCTGGTGGTTTAGTGGGTAATTACGGGACTCCAATCGGATTGAGCCGGCGAAGCTTTATATTCAAGGGGTGGTTGGGGTTTTTTGTTTACGTAATGCCACTCAGGGATGAGTGAGGCTTGTCACTCTCATTTTAAATGTCATGACCATCTTGCCTAGTCCCGGGCTCCTACGCT